>NC_143053.1:42993939-43296969 GCF_052426305.1 Pelodiscus sinensis | reverse complement strand
ATGTAGGCATTTGAAGTTGCAAATGAAGCCCGGGATTTAACTATCCCGGGCTTTATTTGCACGTTCCCATCCGGTCGCCATTTTTAAATTCCACTAGCCCTAAGTAACTGCCCGCGGCTACGAAACGGCAATTCGAACTAAGTCTTTAAGTTCTAATTAACTGTTACGCCTCATTCCACGTGCAGTTACTTCGAGCTAGTGGAATTTAAAAATGGCGACCGGATGGGAATGTGAAAATAAAGCCCGGGATATTTAAATCCCAGGCTTCATTTGCAAATTCGAATGCCTACATTAGCCTACTTAGTTTGAACTAGGGGGCTAGTGTAGACATACCCTAGGGAATAGACCCATAGTCTCCTATAGACAACCACCTAACCTCAGGATGATTCTTACTAACAACCACAGAACATACCACACTAATACCAACTCTGAAACTTTCCCCTGCAACAAACCCCGTTACCAGCTTTGTCCACATATTTACTCTGCTGACACCATCATTGGGCCTAACCACATCAGTTACAAGACAAAGAACACATATTCCTGTTCATCCAGAAATATAATTTATGCCATCATGTGCTAACAGTGTCCGTCTGCTATGTATATTGGACAAACTTCTCAGAGCCTTTGCCAAAGAATCAATGCACACAAATCAGACATCAGACAGTTTCACAAAGAAAAAACAGTTTATTGTCATTTCAATCAGACTGGGCATTGTCTCAACGACCTAACTACATGTATCCTGCTTCTAAGAGACTTTAACACCAGACTACAAAGGGAAACCTCAGAAGTGTCATTCATGCTTAAATTTGACACTTTATGAATGGGCCTTAACAAAGACGCTAACTACCTTACCCATTACAAAGATAGCTTCCCCAATTATCACCCCTAATATCATTATCTCATAGACATTGACCTCCCCGACCCCAACCCTCCTTTCCCACCTCTGTTCTAAAATCTGATTTGTCAGTTTTATATGTGTTCACTTTTTTTTTAATTGCATCCCTTTGGTATATATGATCATGCCAATTTTCTTCCACAATTTGATCTGAGGAAGTGGGTCTGGCCCACGAAAGCTCATCACCTAGTAAACCATCTTGTTAGTTTTAAAGTGAGGCATAGTCCTGTGTTTTGTTTCAGAGATACAGATTCCACCATGAGACTTGGTAGATTGTTTCAGTGGTTAATTGCTCTCACCATTAAACATGCATGCCTTGTTTCCAGTCTGAATTTGTCTAGTGTTAATTTCCAGTGATTGGCTCATGTTATACTTTTCTTTGCTAGACTGAAGAGTCCATTATTCAATAATTGTTTCACGTACAGACAACTTAATAGTTTTCTCTGACAGGGTAACAAGCTTTGGGGATAGTGAGAAAGTGGTAAATGTGATCTATCTGGACTTCAGTAAAGCTTTTGATCTTGTCTTGTGAGAGCTTCTCATAAATAAACTAGGGAAATACAACATAGATGGGAGCATAACTGGTTGGAAAACCATTCCCAGAGAGTAGTTAAGTCAAACTGGAAGGGCATATTGAGTGGGATCCTGCAGGGGTCAGTTTTGGGTCTGTGTAATGGTGTCACAACTCATTTTCATAGCACGTCCTGCTGGTCACTCCGGAACAATTAGTTGCACACACAAAATGGGAAATGACTGCCTCAGAAGGAGTACTGGTCAGTAAATGGGCTGGGAGTCATAGGGGATCCTAAGTTAAATATGAGTCAAAAGTGTAACACTATTGCCAAACAACAACAAAACACCCAAGCATCATTCTAAGATGTACACGTTGAACCTCTCTTGTCTGGTCTCTGTGGTCTGGCAACATCCATAGCCCAGCAGGACCACAGACGTTGCTAGACAGAGAGCTCTGGCAGCAGAGATTGAAAGTGGCTGGAACAGAGCTGGTCTGGTTGGCGGCAGACAGCAAGACCAATGACCTGAGGGTAGAGAGCCCCAAGAGAGACTAACACCTTGTGGGGGATGAGGGCAGGGAGCCCGGAGTCTGGGGGCAGGGAAAACAGGGAGCAACTGCCATCCCACAAGGGGCTGAGGAACTCCAGGATCAGAGCTCTGTGAGCAGGCTGAGGGCAGCAGAAGCAGGCATGTGGGCCGGAGGATGTTAGACCTCCAGGTCCTCCTTGGGCCACAGCCAGGTGGGGAGCCTTAGGAGAACCTGGATGCCTGAACTCTGGTCTGGCAAATTCCCTTGGTCGAGACTGCTCAGGTACCAAGGGTGCTGGACTAGGTAGGTTCAAACTGTCTTAGTAGGAATGTTGTAAATAAGACACAAGAGCTGTAATTCTCTTCTACTGTGAGCAGATTAGGCCTCAACCAGAGAATTATGTCCAATTCGAGGTGCTGCATTTCAGGAAAGATGTGGACAAACTGCAGAAAGTCCAGAAAAGAGCAACAAAAATTTTTAAAGGTCTAGTAAACATGTCCCATTAGGGAAGAGTGGGAAAAAATTGTGTTTATATTGTCTGGCAAAGAGCAGATTGAGAGGGCACCTGCATCTAAAAGTAAACAGGACTCTTAGGTCCTGATCCCTACCGAATACGTGTATGAATACAGAATAACTCCACTGAAGTCAGTAGAGTTACACAGGGATAAACCAGTGTACATCAAATCAGAATCAGGACCTGACTTGTTGAAATGTCTTTATCCCTATGATTTTCCCCAGCAACAACTTCTTCTTGGCACAGTAGATTTTCAAGTGTCCTTGCAGAATATGCTACATAATAGTGTTCAAGTGGGTACTGGCATATAAAATAGATGGTATGACCATGTAAAATCATATCCTGAAGATACAGATTGTAATAAACCTCATTGTACTTGTGACTTTAGTAGAAGTTTGCTATAGAGTAACAGATCATAGGACAGAAGCTGGCAAAAACCAGCCCGAAGGCCAGAACCAGTTTGCCAGGGTTACCCTGTGGTGGGCCCCCACACCACTGTATTTACCTGCACCTCTACAGCTAAGGGGGATCACAGTTCCTGTTGGCCACGGATCGCTGTTCCCAGCCATAGGGAGCTATGATCACCCACACTTGTGGAGATACAGGAAAATATAGTGGCAGCGGCCCACCCGGGGTTAATCTGGTGAACCACCGCTGTTTTATTGCTCACCCCTGTTATAGGACATGCAAAGCTTATTTGATGAATGTCTTTCCTGAAGGCAAAGGCATTAGCCATTAAGAAATTTAGAAACCAAAAATAAACTGTGGTTTTGTTTCTCTGTTCTTAATGTTCAGTCTTCAAATACATTTGTTAATTGCATCCTTTGGATTTTACTGCTTGGATTCCATTATTTGACAGTGTGTCACAGTGACTTATAATACCATATTGATTGTCAGCGGGTAACACCCATGCTTTATTGTTCTTACGTACAGTAAGACAGTAACGGGGAATAAAAGAGAGTGATATGCAGGAAAGTGATAAATAGTTTTGCTATCAATGCAACACAACAAAAATGTCATTTTTGGCAGATAGTATCCCATGTGCCCAGCTACCCAGGCCTAAATGCTACATGACATTAAAGAAACAAAAAAAAAAAATCTATGTTGTTATGCCTTCTCATTAACTTTTTACAGCTTCTGCTCACTTTGTGAAACCACAACTCATGTTCTCAATAATGTATGAAATGAAAATTTTCTGTCCACCTTGAGGTGAGAGAGGAAGCAGACTGAGCTTTGCAATAATTACTGTGTGCTATTTTCTGTAATGTTTCGCTCAGGCCCAATCAAACGGGAACCAAGATCTGAAAATTCAGCTAAAACTAATTATTCCAAAGGGGGCTGGCAGGGAAGAGCAATATTTTGCTCTTTGTCTCTGTCTCACTAAGCTGCAGCTACCACAGCCAGCAGATAAGACAGAAAAAAATTAGAGGAACAAAGAGAACGCTACTCCTTTTAAATGCTTAAGTGGACTTACTGCTCATGGAAGGTACTAACTTCTGATAGCCCTGGCTATGTCTACACTACAAAGTTAATTCGAACTAACAGCCGTTAGTTCGAATTAACTTTCATAGGCGCTACACATGCAAACCGCTAGTTCGAACTTAATTCGAACTAGCGGAGCGCTTAATTCGAACTAGGTAAACCTCATTCTATGAAGACTAACACCTAGTTCAAATTAAGTAGTTCGAATTAAGGGCTGTGTAGCCACTTAATTCGAACTAGTTGGAGGCTAGCCCTCCCCAGATTTCCCTGGTGGCCACTCTGGGCACCACCAGGGAAACTCTTCGGCCCCCATCCCGGCCCTGAAGCTCTTAAAGGGGCATGGTCCGGCTACGGTGCCCGTGCCAGGTGCAAGCCTGCCAGCACCCAGCCAGCAGACCCTGCACCTGGCATGGCACGAGCCAGCTACCCGCTGCCACCCAGCCCTCCACCTCTTCCCAGGACCAGGCTGGCGGCTCCCAGGAGCCTGCCCGGGGCCGCAAGAGGTGGGCGCCCGCCTGGTCTAGTGCGGAGATCATGGACCTCATCGAGGTTTGGGGGGAAGCCTCCAACGTCCATGACCTCCACACTAGGCACAGGAAAGTGGCTGTCTAGGGCAGGAGAGCTGCCAGTCTGGCCACCCAGGAGCAGGTTTGCATGAAAATCAAGGTGGTCCAGTGAGACCCCCCGACCCTGAGCCCTGAGCTTAGAATGGCCGTACTGGGTCAGACCAAAGGTCCATCTAGCCCAGTAGCCTGTCTGCCGACAGCGGCCAACACCAGCTTCCCCGGAGGGGATGGACTGAATACAATGACCAAGCCATTTGTCCCATGCCATCCATCTCCAGCCTTCCACAAACAGAGGCCAGGGACACCATTTCTATCCCCTGGCTAATACCACTCCATGGACCCAACCTCCATGAATTTATCTAACTTCTCTTTAAACTCTGTTATAGTTCTAGCCTTCACAGCTTCCTGCAGCAAGGCATTCCACAGATTGACTATTTGCTTTGTGAAGAAGAACTTTCTGTTATTAGTTTGAAGCCTGCTACTCATTCCTTTCCTTTGGTGTCCTCTAGTCCTTCTATTACAGGAACTAATGAAGAAGTTTTCTTTATGCATCCTCTCCACACCACGCATGCTTTTATTGACCTCTATCATATCCCCCCTCAGTCTCCTCTTTTCTAAGCTGAAAAGTTCCAGTCTCTTTAGCCTCTCTTCATATGGGACCTGTTCCAAACCCCTGATCATTTTAGTTGCCCACCCTCTCTCTTTCCTTCTCCCACCTCCTTTTCCCAGTCTCCCTGAGTTTTGTTCAATAAAGAGAGTTTCTACTTTTGAACACACGTGTCCCTTACTTTGTACATCAGGAAGGGGGGCTAGGGAGGGGTAAGTGGAAGGAGGTGAGGGAGGAATGGGGTACGAGCCCCCAATGGGGAGGACTGGGGTGGCTCTGCGGGCTCCTTGGCGTGGAAGCTGTCCTACAGCCCCCTGATTGACCCCCCCCCAAGATGGCAGCCTGTGGCAAGTGCAGCCGGGCTGATGGCCAAGTGCTGTGATGTGCCGAGTGTGGGCACTCAGGGCACTCCAAGGCAGAACTGCTTTGCAAGCAGGGAACCCCTGAGAACTGTCTGTCCGGGGTGGGGGTCAGGTCCCTTTAAGCACAGCCCTTGGCTAGCCTGAGACAGCAGCTCCACGCGCTAAGTCCTCATCTGATGCCCTGCCAGCACTGCTTCTGGCCATCCTTAACCTCCGTTCAGGGTCTACTCAATGTGGACATGCTAGTTCGAATTAGCAAAATGCTAATTCAAACTAGTTTTTAGGTCTAGATGCACTAGTTCGAATTAGCTTAGTTCGAATTAACTAATTCGAATTAAGTTAGTTCGAATTAGTGCTGTAGTGTAGACATACCCCCTGAGACCTGGAAGCCTGGAATAAGTGCCCTTCTACAGTCCTTACATAACAAGCAATCTCTTTGACCTATTAACTATCTCACTGTTAGGTTAAGTTGAAACATCTGTGCAGTGATAGACTGCAGTAGCATTTTTTGATTGTGGTCCGCATACAAGTAACTAGAGAGGTATTTTTCCCTATGTAACTTATAAAGTTCCATGGAGAACTGCTAATGATGGATATATATCTGCCTCACACCTAGTTAAGGAGCTGAAAGCAATTACTGGCATATGGTGCTGAAAAGGTTAACTTTATTTATTTTAGAGACTGGAGATATTTTCAGAAATTAACCTATACAGTATGTATAAACACCAGTGTTGGTACAATCTCTACAACAGCAACACTCTTTCCACCTACCACCAGATGGCACGAGATTTTGGGCACCCAAGGCCCAATCCTGTTTGACCCTGATTGGAACTGCAAAATCTAGTCTAGACTCCACTGAAATTCCACCAACAGAGGAAACCTGGGAGAATGCTGCATCCACATGTATCCCAACCAGTTTGCTCCTACCCCTAAACCATAAATATATAGTTACCATTGCAACAGATTGCAAACACCTTGTATGCTCTGGAAAGTTTGTATTCATTCTTTTAATACATGAAGATGCAACATAATGGTTATATTTTTTGGTATGGACAGATGGCATACAAACAGCCTCGTGGGAAGAGAAATTACCCAGTTTAGGTAGGTCTTACTTCAGTTCCACATTTTTATAACTGAGCACCGAGTACTTACTCTAAATGGTTTGTTCACCTCATAATAATACATGCTAAAGTAGCATAATCTGTATTTCCAGCTACAGGAAATTTTTAAACAATATTGATTGTAGAAGTCTCCTAGCCTAAAAAAGTTCTAACTAAAATACTGTCCCATTTTGGCAGTTGAGAAGGGACTGCACTTTCAGTATAAAGCCAGAGAAGAAACCAAAGCATGATCCATGTGGTGAGGAGCAGATAAAACAAACTCCTTTGCACTGGGCAATTACAAAGATTGTTTCATCCCCGATAGCTTGTCTAACATTGTTACCCTGGTCATTTCTCCTCCCACCAGGCTATTTATATACCATCTGCCCACACCAAAAATATCATAGCATTATTCTGGGTCACCATGTATTAAAAGAATGAACACAAACTTTCCAGAGCATACCAAATGTTGCAGTCTGTTGAAATGGAAACTTTATATTGTTATACTTTAGCTACATACATCCATGAGTCTCTGTTTTAGTGCCTTGGATCTGCCACAGAGTCTAACCAACAGAGCTCAAGTAAAATTTGAAACTTATTAATCAAGGCTGATGGCCTTCCCCAATATTTCCTCCTTTCACATACGGAAAATAGTTTAAACTTGTATTGCACCTTTAAATCCAGGACTGGTAAAACTGTTTACAAGCATATTTTCTATGCCACCCTTACTACATGGGAAAAGCACTCTGTTTACATTTATAGAGCCAGCACCTTTATCCTCCTGTTAGTCTGCTTCAGGGCTTGCCCCTGCTATGAGTCAGCTGATAGTAACTAGGCAAGTGGTGAATTGGGATTACTGCTAGGGTATGTCTATTTACACTATTTCAAAATAACTAGTGCTATTCCAAAATAACGTAGCCCATGTCTACATAGCAGGCAGTTATATCGAAATAGTGTCAAAATACTGTCAAGCTGGAGGACTTCTTACTCTGAATCCTGTAACCATCATTGTACGAGGAGTAAGGGAAGTCTGAGGAAGAGTGCTCTATTTTGAAATAAGTGCTGTGTAGATGCTCCATATTTTGAAATAAGCTACACAATTGACGTAGCTCAATTTGCATAGCTTATTTCGAATTAAGCCCTGGTGTGCTTAACCTGTCATGTCTGGAGTGATTGTCCTGATGGTAGTTGTGGTCCTGGAGGTGGCTGGCATGTCCCTGTAGACCCTGGGAGAGTCAGCACAGGGGGTCTCCATGTGCCGTCTTTGCCTGCAGACACTGCTCCTGCAGCTCCCATTGATCAGGCTGGGCCTCCTAGTGATTCCTTCAGTATAAGTGTTGTATAATAACAAATACAAACATTAATTAATTTTTGCAACAGCTTAGGTTACATCTAGACTGCAAGCCTCTTTCGAAAAAGAGCGTCTAAACTACAACCAGTACTTTTGAAAAAACAAGCCACTTTTTCGAAAGAGAGCACCCAGGCAGTCTGGATGCTCTCTTTCAAAAAAGCACAGTTTGCATTACACAGTGCCTTTTTTCGAAAGAGCACTTTTGAAAAAAGGTGTTCTTCCTCATAAAACAAGGTTTTCCGCAGTCAAAAAAACTGCCACATTCTTTCAATTTACTTTCGAAAGAATGAAGCGGCAGTATAGATGCAGGGGAAGATTTTTTTTTAAAAAGGCCACATTTTTCAAAAAAACCCTGTAGTCTAGACACACCCTTAGCGAGGTAAATATAGATACAACTGATTCATTCAGTGGAAAAATATGCAAAGAGAAGTGAAATGACTTGCTCAAGATCACAGCGCAAGTAAATGACAAAGCTGGGGATGGAACTTAAGGTTTATGATACTCAGTCTTCAATCACTACTTCACTCCCATTTTTAGAGCCAGGTATTTTCCAACCTCAAAATCACTTTATCCCCTTGCCAGCTAGTGTGGCTGACTTTAATATTTTCCGCAATTAAAAGTGTGAGACAAATTCATTGATCCCTTTTGTCATCTCTTGAGCTACATGCACTTCTGGAAGTGGAGGAATATCAATCTATTTGAAATCTATGAATAGTAATTATATTTTTACAATGAGAAGAAATAAACCTCAAACCTCACTACCATATCAAAAACTTTGAAATAGTTTTCATAAACATGGTGGTAAAATGATATTGTTTAACAAAAGACCCAATTCTACTGTTTACCTATTGCTAAATTAAAAGAAAATTATAAGAGTAATAGGTCTGTGAAGTGATCAAAGTTAATTATTGGTTAATTGCATGACTAATTGTGCTGTTGAACAAATATAAAATACTATTTAAATATTTTGGATGTTTGCTACATTTTCAAATATATTGATTTCAATTACAATACAGAAGACAAGGTATAGAGTGTTCCCTTTGTATTTATTTTTATTACAAATATTTGCACTATAAAATGGTAATCAACAGAAATAGTATTTTTCAATTCACCTAATACAAGTACTGTACTGTCATCTTATCATGAAAATTGAACTTACAAATGTAGAATTATATACAAAAAATAAATGCATTCTAAAAGAAATCAATCTGGAATGGTGGCTGAAGAAAGAAAGGGCATATAATGTTTAGCGTATCTGGCACATAAATACCTTGCAACACTATCTACAAAAGTACCATGTGAATACCTATTTTCCCTTTCAGATGACATTATAAATGAGAAGTGGTCAGCATTATCTCCTGCAAATTGTGACCAAATCTGTCTGAACAGTTGGCTGAATAAGAAATAGGACTAAATGGACTTTTAGGTGCTATATCTTTAGATTATTTTATTTTTAGTGTAGTTATATAACAAAAAACTCTACATTTCAAAATAGAGATTGTAATACAGTACTTGTATGAGGTGAATTGAAAAATACTATTTCTTTTGTTTATCTTTTTATAGTGCAAATATTTGTAATAATAATAATAAAATAATAATAATAATAATAATATAAAGTGAGCATGGTATACTTTGTATTGTAATATAAATCAGTGCGTCTGAAAATGTAAAAAAAAAAAAAAAATGCATGTAGCAGTTCCTGACTCGCTGCTGCAGTGCCTTCTGTGGGTCTCTTCAGCAATTATCTCTTCTTCAGCCTCAGAGTACATTTTGTTGGCTGGTGTCTTACCATCAGTTATCTGTCTTCTTCTGTGCTAGTGCAGGCCCCACATCCCTCTTGGCCCACTATACCCTTTCTTCAAGGTACTGCCCCACAGCTGTGCACCCACACTCTGGAATCCTTCCCTCTCAGGGAACCTCAATTCTCTACAGGCACCTTGCCTCAGTGACCCACTGCCAGTCATCTAGCCCTTGCCTCATGAGCAAACTGCAGTCTGAAATGGTCACTCATAACTAGCAAGGGGGTATGAACCTGCTGCTTTCTCTTGCCCTCTTGCTTTCTCTTCTCCTCTACAGCTCTAGTACTTCCTTGGGCCCCTGTCACTGAGCCTCAGCCTGAGGTCAATTCAAGCCTGAGTTCCCCTAGCTCACCCTGCCTTCCCCCATGACTGCTCTGTCCACAATACCTTCCCTAAGAGACAGGTAGGTCTTTCTCCCACTAGAGCAAGAGTAAGCTCTACATAGCCAGCCATCTTTAAACACAGCCCTGCCAGGCTCTGATTGACTCCCACAGGCCCTCTCCCACTTAGCTCCTGAGATCAGCCCTCTCCCAGGGCTGATTTAACCATTTCCATTCTAGTGCAGAATAACTGCCCTGTTACAATCCACAAATATTTAATACATTTCAATTAGTATTCTATTTTTAACTGTGATTAATTTGATTTAATCACAAGAGTTCATGGTGATTAATTGACAACCCTACAAAACAGATACATTTTAAATGTTTTACAAAGGTGAAATCATGACCTTTCTGAAGTTAGAGTATTTTCCATTGATTTAACTGGGAACAGGATATCTCATCTTTTAGTAATTTACATTATCTTTTAAGATGAGATTTTAAATAGAACCATAGAGAAGTTAGGTGTCCAACTCCCACTGTAGGTGCCTTTGAAAAGCTCACCTTTAAATGCCCCAAAATATAACTACTTTATGTATGAACTGCTCAGAGAATAGTTTTATTGCCCAATGGCACATTTTCCCCTAAACCAGAAAGTGATGCGGGCATATGGATTACTTTACTCCACCCATCTAATTTTTATTTCTCAGACAGACGTGCTGCAGTGTAAGCAAGCATATGTTTCAGAGAACCCTTTCTATTATTTTATAACACACAGAAAAACACAAATGAATTGATTGTGTTAGTTGTGCAACTGTCAGGTTTTTAAGAGATTCAAGTGTGCTTGCCCTTTCTCTCATCACATTTTTAGGTGTTATATAAATAGAATGGGAAATGCAAAAGACATTGTTCAAGGCTGTTTTCTCTGATTTGTACCCTGCTTTGGCAATCTTCATATACTTTTTCCCCACCCATGAGCTGCTTTTAAAAATATAGGTTCTGCTTTGCATGTTTTGATGATTGTCAAAATCAAGCACTGAATCAGAACCAAGATCCATCCAGGTTCTTTGAAAACCATATTAGACACATTCCTCATTAGGCATCTGTTTATTCCAAAACACACACACACAGGGGATGGAATTAGATAACACTTTTCTGGCTTACTAAATGGGTTAGACTTTGTAAATATGGTACTCTATTTTCAACTGATTCTACCATCTGTCAGCAAACTTATTGCTTTTAGTAGGTTTTTTTTTAGTGGTAATTTACTGGAATATTTTCTTCTTTGTTCTTTTCATGAATATATGTCCTTATGAAGTTTAAGGGAAAAGTAACATATAAAACTAATTCATAGACAAAATCTGAATAACACAGATGAGGTTACAGCGAAGGATGTAAAGGGACTTGTAAAGCCATTATTAGTAAGCACCACAGAAGAATTTTCTCCCTGAGTTTGGGAGAAATATTTTGCAGGTAGGCTGAAATGCTGGACACAACTGTGAGGGGCCTGCAACATGTCAGGAGAGCACAATATAGAAGATACAGTGGTGTCTGGGAAGAGAATTATTATAAGAAGAGTAAAGCAAAGTACTATATTGACACCCTGGAGGGACAGGGAAGGTAAATCATGCAGAGAATTTGTTAAACAGCCTCTCACTTTCTGTGTCAGCCCAAGTATAACAAAGCATGGAAAAAGGTAAATAAGAAGAGCATTGAAACATCATGGCTTATGATATTCTGGCAGTGAGACATGGAAAAAATAATTGACAGTAGTGAGTAGGAGGAGGCTCAAAATCTAAACATTGGAATTATGTCACCCTAATTGTGACCTTGTTTCATGTATAATTTGTTGACACCAATGTAACAAGGAACACAGGTCACTGGTAGGCAAGTTTCTGGCAGACACATTGGGTCAAATTCAGACAAGATGTCTATGGACATGTCTCTATGGCCCACACTTTTTCATGAAGTGTTACTGTCACTGTGGATGGCCTTCTTTTTCACTCAGAGACCAGCCATCTACACCACTGTAAAATTAGTTTATTTCTTTTTAAAATCTGGGACTAAATGATTGCAGTTTCTTACTCATAGCAAAGGTGAGAGATCCTGGGATGATGAATTAAGATAAGTTTAGGGGTGTGTTGACCCATTTTAGGGCAGGTCTACTCTATGGAGCAACAATGATCTATGGTACGCAACTACAGCTACGTTAATAGCATAGTTGAAATCAACATACCTTAGACTGAGTTGCCACTGGGTCTCCACTGCAGGGAGTCAAAGGGAGAAACTCTCCCATCAACTCTCTTTACATTTCTTGTTCTTGTGGAGTATCAGCATACTAGACCCACTAAACCCACCCCTGGGGGATGGATCGCCACAGCCCTGATTTCCTGATAAATGCACACCTGCCTTTAACCACAGTAAGAGATGGGCTATGAGAAAAAGGAGGCCAATGAGCTAGGATAGCCCATTCATATGGGGTGTAACTGAATGGACAGATTGTTATAATTAGGAATCACTCATGGATGAAACTGGAGAGTTCTGTTAAATGCTAGGGTGGAGTAGATGGGTTAGCATGAGTTTTGTGGTATGTCTGAGTGTTTTTATTTGTGTGATGTCACAGTTCACAGCAACTGAACTGGCTGCAGCTGTCTCCTCTCTTGGGTGGAGCCATGCATCTTCACCCCCTCCTGACTACAGGCTACACAATTTCCTGCTTACACTATGAGCTCTCCAGCAAATCACACTGTCTAAGCAGCCAGTTTTGCTTTTTCCTCAGAGGCTACCAACAATGTAATTGATCACAATTTTAAGGTACCACACAGCTTCTCCTGTGCAAACACATTTCTTCTTAAGGCACTAATATTACAGAGAAAACGTATTAAAACAATAGAATAACCTATACACATGTGAATAAGCTTTTCACAGATTATCACAACTCTAGCAGTATTCCTTTATAGATTTTTGGCCTCTGATCTTCTCCTCAAAGTTTAAAAAGGCTGAGCTTTGGCATAACTGGACAGGGCATATTTACATGCATCAGTCCCTAGAGATTTCCTTGGAAACTCCCTTAACTTTAAAAATTGTCTTGGCACATTGTTCCAATTGGTCCTTTCCAGGGTTCAGTCATGTCTCCCCCTAGGGACATTACAATACAATACCATAACAATACATTAACATTTGCATTTTATACAATGAATTCCTGAGGTATTTAAACTTAATTTAATAAGGTTTGTCCAGTATATAGTATGACATTGTCATTGGCAATATTCATGACTCTTGGATGGTCACATTAGGACAGTTCATAGAAATGAGTGGTACTGCTATATGTGGAGGGTGTGAACACTGAGATAGATATTCATTTAGATAGTTTTCATCAATGTTATGAAACACCCATGCAATATGTGTGAGCCATCCTGGCAATTAATGAATATAACACAACCACCCAGCAGCATTAAAACAATCAGAGGGATACAACAAATAACCTGAGCCCAGCAGCAGCAGCACTAAATAATCCTAAACAAAACAAACGAACTCAGACAGCTGGTAAATCAAAGAAACAGGAAAACTTTCTCTCCCCCGTTCCTACTACTGCCACTGCGAACATACCCCAAACTCTGACAAAGAAAGATAGTGTCAACCATTTGTGCCATTCAGTTCCCAGGCAGATAGCAGAGGCAATAGGTTGCTGTTTTTTTTAAATGAATGTGATAGGTATAAAACATAGCCACACAGATCACATGCACAGAAAACCCTAAAATAGAATAGATTCATCCATGGCAGACATTAATTTTAAAGAGGCATTTAAATAAAGTGAGTAAAGTGACCAGGGCCCAAAAAGAATATGGCTCATTTATATTTAGTGGAAATTGATATTCTCTTCTGATGCGTACTGCAAACCAACCTGAGTTTTGCCATTTTATTCCCCTGTTCCTATCAGTATTTTTGTAGAGATCATCAGTGATGCTGGCACTGTTCTGGTACTAGGATCAACTTGTACTTTTAGTATTTAGCTAATTGCATAATGGAAGAGCAAATAAATTGTATTGGCATTGCCTAAGAAGCAACTGTTCTTGTCCCATTTCTCAATAATAAGAGGAACATTAGATTAAAGAAGCAGAAACAAAAGAACAAATTCACCCCAATTAGGTTCTTCATTGACATCAGAATAGGTGAGATTGCTTACTCCAGTGATGAATTTTGCTTCTTGATTCATGAGAACATTATTCACATTTATTCTGTTTTGAAATAGTTCCATTTTACATTCTAAGCATTTTGAGGATGGGATTGGGTCTTACAATATGTTCAGGAAACTCACCGTCCCTGTGGACATGACCAAAATCAAAACAAACACCATAATAACAAAGAATTATGGAGCAAAGTCTAAGCATAGAGAGGAAGCTTATGCAAGAACAAGAAGGAAGAAGAAGCTAACAAACAAAATGGATTACTGAGCACAAAACTTATTAAACACAAAACACAAGGCTTAGAATGGAAAATAAGGAGAAATTAAGCAACTTAGATGACATTTTCTGAGATATCTAAATATAAAAGTAAGGAGAGAGTAGAAGAGGAAAAATGGAGCCATGCAATGGAGCAGTGTGCTCTTGCCCAGAATACGATGAAAAAGTGAAAAGTTAAAAAGGGCTCTGTAGTAGGGTTGTAATAGTGTAGTAGACTAAATGATTAACTGATAAGCAGGTACTTATCAGTTAATGTTATCAACTACACGCAACACTTCCCCCTACTCAAAAACATTTTTGAGCCAGTGCACAGACAGGCTGTCTCAGATCCCTGTGCTGGCTCTTAGTGCATATAGTGCAGAGCTACAGTGGGGGTTCATGCCAGTACTGGCACTAAGAGCAATTTTCCCTTCTTGTAGAAGGAAAGGTGAAAGGGTCACTGCTGGGATTCTGTGGGGAACTAACTGCAGCTCCTGGCAGCTGCAGGGAACTCACTGAAGCTGCCAGAAGCCATGGAGAACACCGTGGCTCCCAGCCCCCCCTCCCCACCCCACAGGCTAGGAGAGGAGACCTATGAATATGTGGAACTGTGAACAGCAATTCTGTGAATTATGAGGGTCTCCTGCATAATTATCATGAAGTAGCTTCTAGCTTTTGCTGGCATATCCACACTAGAGGGGAGTATAGAAGGACAATGATGCAACCAGAGACCCTAAAGGAATTTTGAACGATGCTGCCCGGATTCTCCTGAAAGAGTCCTGGGAATTCACACAAACTCCTCCATACAAAATGGACAGGAGGCTGTAGACAGAGGAGTTTAAGAGGGAGAGCAAGAGATTCAGCTGCTGAACAGGCTGCCAGGTGAGTGTACTAGCTTTGGCATGAGTGAGTTTGCTCTACTGTTTGAATTTTGAAAGTTGATTCTCATTTCAGGTGATTTCAGTTACTATGGCAATTGGGATTGTGTGTCTGGGAGTGTTTGATCATTTGTTCCCTTGATTACCTTTTATCAGCCTCAGGATCAGCCTTCCCCTGCGTGGCTCACGAGGGGGAAGGCCTGACCTAGGCGAGCAGGCTTTAAAAGCCAGAGGCAGAGTGACCAGGGGAGCAAAGGGGATAGGGGGCTGCAGACAGGGAACTTTAAGAGGGTACCCTACTATAATTAGAAAGACCTGCAACACCTCTGCCAGCACTGCTCCTGTCTCCTCCACCTGTAGCCAGACAGACCACCTGACTATGGATGCCTCTACTCAGATCCTGGTGTGGACTGTGGCTTGCAATTCCCACTTACTGAAATTCTGGATGGAGTGAACCATCCAATATGAAAGGTGCCTGCTGGTGGAATCTCTCAGGAAACAGGTGGGAGAGCTATAGGAGGAGGTGGCCAGGCTGAGGAGCATTCAAATCCATGAGCAATTCCTGGAGAGTATCTGTCATGAGGGTTAGCCAGCAGCCTGGGGACTAAGGGGTTAACTACACCTAGTCAGGTGGTGTGGCCAATAGAAATGTAGGTAGGACTTTCAAACTGGGACAAAGGAATTTGGGTTTTTCCCTCCTTTGTCTCTGTGTGAGTTCCTCTGCAGCTACAGAGAGAGGCAGACAGACATGCCTCTCTCCCCAAGAAACCATTCTTCACTTTCTGTAAGTAGGGTAAAGTTTAGATAAATCTGTCAGGTTTTATTGTTTTAAGGTTTGGGTATGGGATCTGCTGTCTGTGCACTATTTAGGAAATGTTTTGGCTTTTCTTTGTAATTAAGTTCTAGGCCCTGGAGTTTCTCCGTGAGTATATTTTGTTACTATTCTATCTAGTCACCATACTTGCAACAGGAATATTGTGGTAATAATAAAAGTTTTCTCTTTTCTTTTTATTAACCTAGCATTGGTTAATTGTGTGCCCTGACTTTTATTTTAGGGGTGAGATTTCCCAAATGGTCTCACCCTTGTCTATTTATTAATATTTGGGTGATGGCAGTGGCGTTTGATCCCCAAAATCTAGGGTTTTATGATTTTGGGGGGAAGTTTTGTGCTAAGGCCTGGTAGATAAGGCTTTTGGATACCTTTGCTGGCCCCCACTTCTGCATTTATCATGCCAGAGTGGGGAAGGAGCCATGACAGTATCCATGTGGAGAGAGCTGAGGCTGAGGAAGCTACGCCATTACACAAGACAGCTGATACATCACTAGTGGAGGAGGACACAGCTCAAGGGGGACACTGGCAGCTGGTCACTTCTGGCAGCAGGCAGTGCTCCACCCCTTCTCCTAACCCTCCCACCATGGTACTAGGGAACTGTTTTGCTGTTCTTGATATGGGGGATAAGGAATCACCCCCTACAGCAGAAGAAGAGAAGCCTTGAACCCCCAAGGCTGGGAGGTCTGCTGCCATCACTGTGAGGAGGAAACGTAGGATAGTAGTGGTCAGACTCTCTTCTGAGGGGAATGGAGGTGCCCATCTGTTGCCCTAACGTGTCATCTTGGGAGGTATTCTGCCTGTTAGGGGAATAGGTTAACATCCAAGATGTTAGAGTCATTATTGAGGATTATCCTCTGACTACTGCCCCATGGTACTCATCTATGGGTGTGTCTAGACTACATGCCTCCGTCGACGGAGGCATGTAGATTAGCCAGATCGGCAGAGGGAAATGAAGCCATGATTAAAATAATCGCGACTTCATTTAAATTTAAATGGCTGCCCCGCTCTGCCGATCAGCTGTTTGTCGGCAGATCGGGGCAGTCTGGACGCGCCGCGCCGACAAAGAAGCCTTTCTTGATCGGCACAGGTAAACCTGGTTTCACGAGGCATACCTGTGCCGATCAAGAAAGGCTTCTTTGTCGGCGCGGCGCATCCAGACTGCCCCGATCTGCCGATAAACAGCTGATCGGCAGAGCGGGGCAGCCATTTAAATTTAAATGAAGCCGTGATTATTTTAATCACGGCTTCATTTCCCTCTGCCGATCTGGCTAATCTACATGCCTCCGTCGACGGAGGCATGTAGTTTAGACGTACCCTATGTGAGCACTAATGATACTGCACGGTGTGACCTTGACCAGATCAAGAATGACTACAGGGCTCTGGGAGTACAGGTGAAGGAATCTGGAGCGCAGATGGTATTCTCTTCAGTCCTTCCTGTCAAAGGTAGGGGCCCAGGCGGAGTCAGGTGTATCCTGGAGGTGAATGCCTGTCTACGAAGATGGAGTCTTTGGCTTCCTTGACCAGGGATGCTATTTCAAGAAGGACTGCTAAGCAGGGATGGGGTTCACCTTTCGAGGAAGGGGAAGAGAGTATTTGGATGAAGACTGGCTAACCTAGTGAGGAGGGTGTCGCGAGAATCACAGGTCCGATGATGCATACCCAAGGGGGAAAGGACAGAACCAGGTGGACCGTTTTAGCAAACAAAAAATATTTTTATAACAGTGATGAATTTATAGTATTTATTATATTTATTCTGTGATTTCTAGTTAAACGTGTCAGAGATATAAGGATGGGAATGGCAAGGGGAATAGTCTCTATTCTAAAAATATCAAGCTACACTAATTAAATAACAGTGATAACTACAAACTCTATATACAACTCAAAACAACTACAATACTAAGTTTATACAACAAGAAAAAATCAAATCATACATACCAACTTACACAGCACATAGAACATTTCAAAGATATCAGTTCAGTTGCGAAGGCCTTGGTTACGCCTGAGAGTCGGGGGATGTGGCTGGTCAGTTGATCAGGCCGGCAGCGCTTTGAAGTATACGGGAAGGCACACGCACTGTGGTACGTGTGTTGCGAAGACCTCCTCGAGTGAACTGTGCGATGGGTTTTTAATCCCCAAGTCTGCACATCGCTTTCCTGTGCTTGCATATTACCATATATGGCCCAATGGTCACCAAGTGGGGGGGGGGGGGGTCTGTGTCCCAAGGGTTGGGCCAAAACTGTGCAGGTTTCATGTGACCAGGTAAGCCCCGCAGTTCTCACGCCAAGGTGATGGGTGGGAGAGTCTGAGGCTATTTTTCCTCTTCACACCTTCCCTTTTTCTAAAGGCAATAGTATGCAGGAAGGGCGCGGCCGGTTTCTCCCAAGGAGTACTGCAGCCCACTATAGCAAGAGCAGCCTGGCCAAACTTTTTTACTGGGGGGGGGGGGGGCAGTTTTTTAAGCAGGGATGGGGTTCACCTTTCGAGGAAGGGGAAGAGTATTTGGATGGAGACTGGCTAACCTAGTGAGGAGGGCTTTAAACCAGGTTTCACAGGAGCAGGTGACCAAAGCCCACAGGTAAGCGAAAAACATGGAGACCTGGGAGTTGGGTCATAAATGGGATGGAACATGGGCTATAATAGCAGAGAAAAAGTAAGGACTAGGCAGAATTGGGAGGTAAAATCAAATCAGTATCTTGATACCTATGTACAAATGCAAGAAGTATGGGTAATAAAGAGGAAGAACCTGAAATCCTAATAAATAAACACAACTATGACATAGTTGGTATCACAGAGGCATGGGATAATACACACAATTGGAGTATTGGTATAGAAGGGTACAGCTTACTCAGGAAGGATAGATGGGAAAACAGGGAGGAGGCATTGCCTTATATATTAAAAATGTATACATTTGGACTGAAGTGGAGATGGACGTAGGACACAGATGTGTTGAGAGTCTCAAGGTAAGGTTAAAAGGGGTAAAAAACAAGAGTGATGTCCTGCTAGAGGTTATCTACAGACCACCTGCCCAGGTAGAAGTGGTGGATTAGACTTCTTCTAAACAACTAACAAAATAATCCAAGATGCAGGATTTGGTGGTGATTGGGGACTTCATCTATCCAGATATATGTTGGGAAACTAACACAGCAGGGAACAAACTGTCCAATAGGTTCTTGGACCGCATTGAAGATAATTTTTTATTTCAGAAGGTTGAAAAAGCTACTGAGGGGAAGCTGTTCTAGATTTGTTTTTAACAAACAGGGAGGAACTGGTTGAGAATTTGAAAGTGGAAGGCATCTTGGGTGAAAATGATCATGAAATCATAGAGTGGTAGAAGGAAGAACAGCAAAATAGAGACAATGGATTTCAGGAAGGCAGAGTTTGGTAAATTCAGAGAGCTGGTAGGTAAGGTCCCATGGGAAGCAAAACTAAGGAAAAACTGAAGAGTGTTGGCAGTTTTTCAAATGGACATTATTAAGGGCCCAAAAGCAAGCTATTCTGCTGCATTGGGAAGATAGAAAGAATGGCAAAAGACTGCATTGGCTTAACCAGGAGAACTTGAATGATATAAAAATAAAAAACAAGTCATAAAAAGTGGAAACTAGGAGAAATTACAAAGGATGAATATAAGCAAACAATACAGGTATGCAGGGGCAAGATCAGAAAGGCAAAAGCACAAAAAGAGCTCAAACTAGCTACAGACAAAGGGAAACAAACAGTCTTTATATAAATATACTAGAAACAAGAGGAAGGCCAAGGACAGGGTAGGCCCACTGCTCAGTGAGGAGGGAAAAACAATAACAGGAAACTTGGAAATGGCAGAGGTGCTTAATGACTTCTTTGTTTCGGTCTTCACCGAGAAGTCTGATGATGGAGTGCCCAACATGATGAATACTGGTGGGAAGGGGTAGGTTTAGAAGATAAAATAAAAACAGAACAAGTTAAAAATTACTTAGAAAAGTTAGATGTCTGCAAGTCACCAGGGCCTGTGAAATGCATCCTAGAATACTCAAAAAGCTGATAGAGGAGGTATCTGAGCCTTTAGCTATCATCTTTGAAAAATCATGGAAGACAGGAGAGATTCCAGAAGACTGGAAAAGGGCAAATATAGTGCCCATCTATAAAAAGGGAAATAAGAACAACCCAGGAAACTACAGACCAGTTAGTTTAATTTCTGTGCCAAAAAGATAATGGAGCAAGTAATTAAGGAATTCATCACAAACATCTGGAAGATAATAAGGTGACAGGTAACAGACAGCATGGATTTATAAAGAACAAATCATGTCAAACCAATCTGATAGCTTTCTTTGATAGGATAACTAGTCTTGTGGATAAGGGAGAAGCAGTGGACATGGTATACTTACACTTTAGTAAGGCATTTGATACAGTCCGGCATGATCTTCTTATCAATAAACTAGGCAAATACAACTTAGATGGGGCTACTATAAGGTGGGTGCATAACTGTCTGGAAAACCATTCTGAGAGAGTATGAGAGGGGTAGCCGTGTTAGTCTGAATCTGCAAAAGCGGCGAGGAGTCCTGTGGCACCTTATAGACTAACTAAAGTGTAGGAGCATAAGCTTTCGTGGGCAAAGACCCACTTCGTCAGATGCATGACTCTGAGAGAGTAGTTATTAATGGTTCAAATCCTGCTGGAATGGCATAACAAGTGGAGCTCTGCAGGAGTCTGTTTTGGGACCAGTTCTGTTCAGTATCTTCATCAACGATTTAGATATTGGCATAAAGAGCACGCTTATTAAGTTTGCAGATGATACCAAACCGGGAGAGGTTGCAACTGCTTTGGAGGATAGGGTCATAATTCAAAATGATCTGGACAAACTGGAGAGATTGTCTGAGGTAAATAGGATGAAATTTAATAAGGACAAATGCAAAGTTTTCCACTTAGGAAGAAACAATCAGTTTCACACATATAGAATGGTAAGCAATTGTCTCGGAAGGAGTACTGCAGAAAGGGCTCTAGGGGTCATAGTGGACCACAAACTAAATATGAGTCAGCAGTGTGATGCTGTTGCAAAAAAAGCAAACATGATTCTAGGATGCATTAACAGGAGTGTTGTGAGCAAGACACGAGAAGTCATTCTTCTGCTATACTCTGCACTGATTAGCCCTCAGATGGAGTATTGTGTCCAGTTCTGGGCACCACATTTCAAGAAAGATGTGGAGAAATTGGAGAGCATCCAGAGAAGAGGGACAAGAATGATTAAAGGTCTAGAGAACATGAGCTATGAAGGAAGACTGAAAGAATTGGGCTTAGTTAGTTTAGAAAAGAGAAGACTGAGAGGGGACATGATAGCAGTTTTCAGATATCTAAAAGAGTGTTATAAGGAGAAGGGAGAACAATTGTTCTCCTTGGCCTCTGATGATAGGAGAAGAAGCAATGGGCTTAAGCTGCAGCAAGGGATATTTAGGTTGGACATTAGGAAGAACTTCCTGTCTGTCAGGGTGGTTAGAAACTGGAATAAATTTCCTAGGGAGGTTGTAGAATCTTCATCTGTGGAGATATTTAAGAGCAGGTTAGATAGACATTGGTTTAGACGGTGCTGCTGTGAGGGCAGGGGACTGGACTCGATGAGCTTTTGAGGTCCCTTCCAGTTCTAGCGCTCTATGATTCTATGAAATTTGCTTGGAGAGGCTTTAGTGTGAGTTATGCAGCACGCCTGATCTGCCAATGCCTTGCCTTCACCCCATCCACTTTCAACAAATGTTGCATTGAGAGATACCAATAGAGAACAGATTCTGTGCTTCCTAGTTAGTGGCTGACTTCTTTGTAGGGCTTATGGTAGCAAGGTTTTGTGTTTATCCCGTGCAGATTCACACAGGGGCTGGCCACACTTTGGTTATGTCTAGATTATGCTGAAGTTTCAAAAGAGGATATGCAAATTCTTCCAGAATTTGCATATATTCTTCCAATCTCATTTTTGAAAGCAGAGCTTTCGAAAATGAAAGTAGTCGGGACAGGGGTTGTTTGTCAACCCCCCTCCCTTTTTCAAAAAGCCGCTCTTCCTCAAAAAAGGAGGTTTACGTGGCTTTTCTAAAAAGGAGGAGTTGCCGAAAAAATGCATCCCGACTACTTTTACTTTAGAAAGCTCTGCTTTTCAAAGTGAGATTGGAAGAAGATACACAAATTCCCACAGAATTTGCATATCCTCTTTCGAAACTTCAGTGTAGTCTAGACGAGCCCTTTGGCTCTATGAATTTAAACCAAAGATTATAACAGGCTTGACTCATCACGGTGGCACTTCCTGCTGGCTGTCCCAGAGATTAGCTCTCGGTGTGCCACGCTGCTATCTCTTCTGCTCCTAGACTCATGTTCCTGCAAGGTCTGCAGCACCCTCATCAGGACACAGCCTCACTCTGTGCTTCCCAATTCCAAGGGCAGTATCACAATTCACTGTCTAGCCATTTCCCTCAGTGGCTTCAGCAGCCACACTTCCTCACTGGCAAAGAGGGGAAGAGTGGAACTGGCCAGGAGGAATTGTAGAAGGCTTCCAGTTGCTGCATCCCCTATGACTTCTCTGCATATTTTCCTTGAACACTTCTCCAGGGGCCCAGCATTCTCTTTGCCCTTGCCTCCATGGCTCAGACTGCAAATCCATGCAGCCTGCCAGCTGTCTTTAGTTCCCCAAATCTCTGCCTGCAGCACTGCTCTTTCCCAGTTGCTTATAGTTCTTTTTATATGGGTCCTGACTGTCTGCTCCTTTAAGCCCTGTGCAGCATCCCTGGGGCTCTATTAACCTCTGAGAGCCCAGTGTGGGGTAGGCACCTCATCACAGATAATAAAGGGAAAGGGCTGAGAAGTATTACCTAGACATAGATTACTGATTCAGAAGAGTCCAAGCATTGATATTACAGAAATCAAAAAGGCTAGGGAATTGAACAAACTGAGCAGGATAAAGGAATGCAAGAGGAATATAGAGAGGAAATGACAAATGTTCAATAATAACAGTGCGTGGAGATCGTCAATTTATACCTGTAGCAATAAATACAGTCAGAGCAAGCAAGCTCAAAAGTGTGTAACAATTCATTCAATATGTGATGAAGAAAAGTACCAAATGTAATTAAAGGTAAGCACAAGGTATGAAATATCAGTCACAGGGGAGGACTAGAAGGATTATAGGAATGATGGGGGGAGTGCGAACATGATAAAAAAAAGTATGTAAAGAAAGAAGAGTGGATGAGAGATTAAGATAAATGGGAAGACATAAAGGAACAAGAAATCGATGAGGGCATTAAGTGATGGCTGGAATAATATATTGAGAGAAAAGGTTGATGTTGTAGAAAAATAAAAAGAATTTGTTCCTTCCATATTCATGAAAAATAGAGAAATAACTAGACATATATTTTCCATGGTAGAAAGACAATGAACTGAAATAAATCAGGACCACGAAGATTAAATTAAAGAAAGTAGATCAGAAAGCTTACATTATTTCTCAGCATTAGAAAAGATCTATACCATAATTCTAAAGGAAAAAAGTGCAGATGCATTAGCAGGTATACTATATTAAAACCTCTTTAAAACAGAGACATTTTAATAACATTTTACACCTAGACTTTTAAGAAGAGATCTAGATTGTAGTGTGAAAAGCATAGACCTATAACCTTAACTGGAGGTAACAATGGAAAGATTAATCAAATAAAGAAACTATTGTATACAAATATAGGGAAAAATTGGTGAAATACTGAAGAAGTTAACCAATAAACAAATAAGGTGACAGTTATCGCTTCAATTAGAATAGTTATAATTACAGCTGTCAAATGATGATGTCAAATGATGACAAATAATCACAAGATTTAAAAAATAGCCACAATAAATTGCAATTTTAATGAAATTGTTAAATAATATAATACCAATTTAAATGTATTATAAATATTCTGAATGTTTTTCTACATTTTCAAATATATAGATTTTAATTACAACTCAGAATACAAAGTGTATGGTGCTCACTTTATATTATGATTTTTATGATAAATATTTTCACCGTAAAGAAGATAAACAAAAGAAATAATTTTCAGGTCATCTCATGCAAATATCATAGTGCAAGCTCTTTATTGTGAAAGTGAAACTTACAAATGAAGGGTTTTTTTTTAACATAACTGTGCTCAAAACCAAAACAATGTAAAACTTATAGCTTATGAATAGAAGCATAAAGGGGCATACAAATATTTAGCACATCTGGCTTATAAATATCTTGTAATGCTGGCCATACTAGTGCTATGAGAATGCCTGTTCTCACTTTCAAGTGGCATTGTAAACAAGAAGCAAGGAGCATTATCACCCATAAATGTAAACAACTTGTTTATTTTAGCCAGTAAGTGAACAAGAAGTAGCACTAAATGGACTTTTATGAGGTGAATTGAAAAAGAATAGTTTTGTTTCTCTCTTTTATAATGCAAGTATTTGTAATAAAAATAATACAATATGAGCACTGTACACTCCATATTCTGTACTGAAATTGAAATCAATACATTTGAAAATGTAGAAAACCCTCCAAAATATTACCAATAAATCTAAATTGGTATTCTATTATTGTTTTACAGTTCAAAGAAAACTGCAATTAATCACAACTTTTTAAAATCTAATTAATTTGTTTTGTGTTAACCACATGCATTGACTCAGATTATTGCTCTAGTCATAATGCATTCATAAAAAGGATCATGCTTAATAAATCCCAGTGTAGTGCTATGTCCAAAATATCTATTGTGAACCTTGCGTGTATAAACAGAGGAATATTAAGTAGGAGTAGGCAGATTATTTTACCTTTGTATACAATGCTAGTGAAATACCTACTGAAAAATATTGTGTCTTGCTCCACCAGGGCAGGAATGAGTGGTAAAATAGACTGGAGGGATTGACTGTCCATGATTCCATAGTAAGATCGGTACTGAGACCCACAAGTTCACATTTGTTACAGACTTGGTAAAATCTAATTACAGAACACACCACAGTTTGTTTTCTGACAGTCTGCCTGTGACGGGGTGGCCCCTCCCCACACTATAAATAAACCTGCATGCAGGGCCCAGCTGGCTGAGAGGGTCCAGCTGGAGGAGAGTTCCCCGCCCCCATGGCCTTGCCGGGCACGCTCACTGGTGAACTGCACTATAAAAGACCCTCAGCCAGCTCACTTGGGGCTGATAGCCAAAGGCCGGCTCCTGACCCAGAGGAGTCCACGCAGCTGGAACCAACGCCACAGCCCCGCCACCGCGCCAACCCCGGAGAGACCGTGGAGAGGTGCGACGGCAGAGGAACAGCAGGGTGGTAGGAAGCAGCCCAGGGCAGGGAGTAATATGACTCCGAGTGCTCAGCAGGTTGAGGGGAGGAACCCCTTGCTGAACAGGCAGTGGACCGAGTCACCGCCAATAGGGCCCTGGGCTGGGACCCGGTGGAGTGGGAGGGCCTGGGTCCCCCTGTCCTCCCCTTCTGCAGCGCCCTGGAGTCCAGAAGAGCCTGCAGGCCTAAGGAGTAGGCCAGAAGACCGTATTTACTCCAAGAGGGGGAACTCTAAAAAACTGAGCCCGAAGGCCATATTTACCCCAAGGGGGAGAGGACTTTAAAAGGCTAGGCCAGGATGAAGGAGGTCCCGAGAGAGGGGCAGCACCCCTCGACACTGCCCTAAGACAGTGGTGAGCTACTCCAAACTGCATGACAACCATCATGTGATCTCTGGAGGCAGGGGAATGTAACTGTAAATTAGCAATATTTGTGATACTGTTCTCCACAAAACACTCATTTGAAAAATGTGTATGTACAATATATTAATAAATTACTTTGGCACACAAGGAACTGATCTGGATCCCAAAGACAATGGACTTTTGAGTGAACTAGGGAAAGAAAAGATTAGTGGAGTATCACAAAGGACATTGCTAGAGCTAAACGTGTTGATTTTATTTATCAGAGGATGGTTTAATAAGTCAATGGAATTTGTTGCTGATAGAAAGATAGAGTTTGGCAATCAATACAAAAGCACAGTTGATTAAAATTGAAACTGATTATGCA
Organism: Pelodiscus sinensis; assembly: GCF_052426305.1. Taxonomy (NCBI): domain Eukaryota; kingdom Metazoa; phylum Chordata; order Testudines; family Trionychidae; genus Pelodiscus; species Pelodiscus sinensis. The sequence continues at coordinate 43,270,771 of NC_143053.1, read as the reverse complement.
TGAGAGGCAGATCATTGTCTCATAATTCAATATAAAGAAATGTAAAGAGGTGAAGGGAAAAAGTAGGGAAACATATCCTCAGTACTCATTACAGTAAAAAATAAAGACTACAAGGAAGATCTCAGGTCATTTGGGATTAAATTCTAACAAAGTTGGCAGCATGTTCAGCAGTCATTTAACAAAAAAAATTTCAAAAAACTTTGGATGACCTTGGTACTATTATTCAGTATTTCAATGATATTGAACCATAATGATTTGAACCATAATGTTTGAATGTGTATTAAATATGAACACTCCTCAGAATAAAATGGAGAACATCAGCGAATTATATGAGGAGAGGATGTAAAAATCCATTACCACCAACCTTGAAAGGCCAGGGAGGAGGGTAGGTGTGTGTAAAATAACTAAACTTCCGCTGAAACACTGATATATAGAATGAAATATATACTTAATAATACTGGGGAAATTGGGGTGAATTTGGTGAACTATAAAAATGTAAGAATAATTATTCCTGAATGATTTGTGTTACCACATACCATTCAGTGAGAAAAGTTACCAGCTATACGCTGCATCGACCAGGCCCAGAGAATTTAAAACAGAAGAAAATATTCTAGAAGATATTTAGAACATTCCCATAGATTTTAATGCTAGAAGGAACATAGTTTTCTATTCAAACTCCTGGAGCAGAATTCCTGCCATAGAATTTCATCTGGTGATTCCTTCACATCATTCTAAATAAATCTAGTTGTTAGACACTAACCTGAAATTCAAAGATGTCAGAACATGAATTTTACTTGGGATCCTTCTCTAATTATAATACCATACTGTGTACAGTATTCACAAAGCTGGGTAACATTGCAAAGTGTGAATGATGAAGAAACAGACAATCCTACTCTGTTCATACACAGGTGCACAGGCTCTCGTGCGCGCACACACACACACACACACACAAATTAACACACAGAAAGAGGAAACTATCAGAAAAATTGTAGTTAGAGATAATGCGCTGAGATCTGTCCACAAAGCCAGCAATGAACCTACCCCATCAAGTGGGCAGATCAGCCTGGTGCAGAAGTCCTAGTGAAAGAAAAGAGCTTCAATGTGCCAAATGGCAGAACCCTCTGCTTTCAGTAACCTCAGGCCCCAGGACTCTTTGGTAGCCAACAGGAGTGAGTGCATACAAAGCTGATTTCCATGGCTCTACAGGTGCTTAGCAATCTTTAATCTTATTTAGGTACCAAAACAATAATTTAGCTTCCTATTGTGGGTCTCCCAAGCTGGAAATGTAGTTTTAGTTGGTAGGCTGAGGTAAGCCCCACTATGGACCACCATAAATGTTGGGAAGGACCAGCTTTGAAACCAGCCTCTGATCTGCTGGGATAACCAAGAATAATAAAGTGAATTAAACACTAGATTCAGTATACAGTCTGATATGCATCTGGGTAGTCTTTAAAATCCAAGGCCATGTCTACAGAACATGGAAGATTAACTCTGCCGCAGTCGATCTTCTGGGGTTTGATTTAGCAGGTTTAGTGAAGACCCACTAATTTGAACTGAGAGAGTGTCCCCATCATCGCTGGTACTCCTGCTCCTCATGAGGAGTAAGGGAAGCTGATGGGAGCATGTACGCCCATCCAGTCATGTAGCGAGGGGAGAAGGAAGGGCAGTTGCCCTCAGGTGCTACTCTAGGGGGGCGCCAGGCTGTGGAGGGAGCACACAGCCCCAGGTGGCGAGCCCGGCTCTGGCAGGCCACTTGCTCCCTGCAGACAAGCTGCCGAGGCAGGGCCAGGTGGTGGGAGCAAGCACTTCAAAGGCCTGCCAGGAGCCCAGCGCCTCTGGCTCAGGAGTCGCTACCGCCCCCGCCACACAGTTCAGCGCCCGGACAGGACTGGACCAGAGGTGGGAGCTGTTGGAGCAGAGACCAGATCCTGCCCCCCTGCCTGGGTCACAAGAGGTAGAGGGCAGAGCACAGGCTGGCAGGCTGCTGCCCCATGTGGTGCCCACAGCGGGCTCCCTGTGCTCCTCTGTCAGGCATGTGGTTTGGGACAGGAAGGCGAGTCTGTGTGCCAAGAAAAGCCGAGCATCCCCGAACCCTGCCACAGAGCCCGGGCCCCAGCCACCAGTTCCAGTCCACTATGCCCAGGTGCTGCCCTCGCTGCTCATTGGAGCGGGGCTGAGTGGCTCCGCCAGACCCTGTGTTGCTTGTGGAACAGCAGGCTCAGGCCCAAGCCATGGACCTCAGCTCTGCCCAGCATGGGGGGAACAGCCCCCGAATCACTGCCCACCCTCTGGGACTAGTTCCTCCAGGACCCAGAGCCCCCACCAGTCTGCAGCTAAGCAGAGCCCCTCTCTGCACTCAACTGCTCTGCTCCTTCCCCGCAGGTGACTCAGGGTCGCCATGGGCATGGGGACCATGAAAGTGCTGCTGCTCCTGGGACTGCTGCACTGGGGCCCCAGCAGCGAGGGCAGGAAGAACTGGAGGCGATGGGGGCAGCAGTCCGCAGTTATGGCAACCCATGGAGAGCTTCCCACTGGACTTTACCACCGTGGAAGACAACATGATTGAGGGGTTCACATTTTGCCTTTGCCCCCGGGCTCATAACACCTTCACTATGCCACTGCTCCCATTAAGCTCCCACTGTATGGAAAGCATGAAAACATGAATTTAAGATATGTCAACTATGTAATTAACAAAGCTGAAGTTGTGTGTCTTAAGTTGATTTTCCCCTTTAGTGAAACCTGGCTCAAATAATTCAACAGAGTGCAACAATAAATGCAGCTAGTTATATCAGTCCAGGCCGTAGTATGTATTATTTCCTTGGCTTTTATTTCTCCTTTAGTCCATTTTGCTATATACCCCGAGAGTATGTGCCACCATCACCACCATCCTGTACACAGAAGGGAGCAAATTCCACTTGCTTCTATCAGTGTCACTTCACTCTAGAGAGGAATTCACCTCTTTAGATTGTGGCTTGGAATTTATTACTGCCACTGACTCCCTCAGAGAAGACAGCTCTTGTGTCTGCTTGGGGATGTTGCCAAAGGGTTGTGCTAAATCAGATTATTCCCCGGCTACATCTGTTGCACAGCAAGTTCAACTCTGTCTTTTGAGCTTCTATGGTGGCTTGCATTCTATGGGGGAGGTGAAACTGAGGTTACACAATGCCTTCTACAGTTCAGTCTCCCTCTCAGAGAGCTTTCTACTCCTGCGCTGTGTCTGCACTGGGCCACTTATTCTGGAAAAGCAGCTGCTTTTCCGGAATAAGCTGCGAGCTGTCTACACTGGCCCCTTGAATTTCTGGAAAAGCAGTGACGATTTACTGTAAGAAATCAGCTACTTTTCTGGAAAAACTATGCTGCTCCCGCTCGTGAAAAGTCCTTTTTCCAGAAAACTGTTCCAGAAAAGGGCCAGTGTAGACAGCCCAGTAGTCTTTTCCGGAAAAAAGCCCCGATTGCGAAAATGACGATCGGGGCTTTTTTCCGGAAAAGCGCGTCTACATTGGCCACAGACGCTTTTCCGGAAAAGCAGCTGCCAGTGTAGACGCTCTTTTTCCGGAAATACTTATAACGGAAAACTGTTCCATTTTAAGCATTTCCGGAAATTCATGCCAGTGTAGACACAGCCCTGGAGTCTCTGTGCCTTGAGTTAGATGAAAGACACTGACATAAACTAAGTCTCATTTTAACCCCTTCTCATTTCTCACTTCCTAGCTGAGGAGTCTCAAAACTTTTCATAGTCATACCCTTCCTTACCCTTGTCCACTTCCCCACCCAGAAACTAGGGCCAGGAGATGGGCTCTTGGAGGGGGAAGATGTGGACAGAAGTTAGAGGGCTGATGCTGGTGGCTGCAGTTAGGGCTGGAGCTGACACCAGGAAGGGAGCTGTAGCTAGGGACAGGACTAGGGTGGGGCTGGAGTCAGAAGTGGAGCCAGGTTCAGGCTGTGCCCAAGAGCTGTAGCCAGGGCCAGGGGGCTGGGCTCCCTCCTCATCCCCTCCTCTGTGGCTGGGGGCCGCCTTAAACATTCCTCCTCTCTCCCATTGGAGACATGACACACAGTTTGGGGACCTCTGTTCTAGTCCCTTCCTCTACTCCTTGCACTACCATACATTCTTTTTTTAAAATTCTTGTCCAAATACATTGAGGGAGTAAAATCTTACTTAGCCCTCCCCCAGCTGAATTCTTGAAAGATAATGAACTAACTGGTTTCTGGGTAATTTATGCATGCATTTTTATACTGAGCTGTAGCTTAATCAAACTCCTTTGCCTTCTGTAGTATAAAACCAATATCTAATGAAAACATATAAAGTATGTGTTTCATAATTATCTCAGACAGCTCATTTCGATTTGCTTCCTATTTAAATCCCAAAATTCCTATCCTCTTGCATTGTAAACACTTTCCTTCCTATCTCATCAATCTGAGTTATGTAAATGATGTGGGGGTGGGGAATGCAATTAGATTTCCCCCCCTCAGTGTCATCAAAGGCCCAGTGCTCAGAGAAATAGCTGATAAAGGTGCACACTAAATAGGCTTTTTTATTTGACTGAAAAGCCCGAGTTAATGTGAAATTGGAAAGAATTCGGCAAACATCACTGGAGTGTATTATTGGGTCCAGCACATATAGATTCCTAGATTAATTATTAAGAAAATATAAGCATTCAAACACACTGTGATACTATGAAAGGGAGGGTGAATATGAATTATGGTCAACATAAGGGCCCTGATTCTTCTTTCACTGACACTGAGGTAAATCAGGAGTAGCTCTCTTGAAGTCAGTGGATCTATACCAATGTCATTTCAGGTGAGAACCAGGCCCTATTTTTTCTAATGTCTCAGAGGTTGCACATTTGTCTTGGTAAAACTGGAAAGGAAAATGGAGACCAAAAAAAGTCCCAAGGTATCAAACCTCCAGGAAAATGACTTTGAACCAGTCTAACAAAATATTTCAAAATCACAGTAACCAGCAGGGAAGTGGGGAAGTTGCTGTTGCTACCACCAGCTAGACTCTGTATGAAGCCATAGCTGGTCACTTTAATGGCTCTAGGACAGTGGTCCCCAAACTTTTGGGACTGCTGGGCACCCGGGGGCGGGGCCACTCACACGCTAGGCACCCGGGGGCGGGGCCACTCACACGCTAGGCACCCGGGGGTGGGGCCGCACACACGCCCAGGGTGGGGCCACCCATACGCCACGTGCCCAGTGCCAGCGCCACCCATGCACCGCACTCCCGGGGCCAGCGCCCTTCCTGTGCCCCACGCCCAGGGGTGGGTCTGCCCATACGTCACATGCCCAGGGCCGGAACAGCCCATGCGCTGCATGCTCAGGAGCCAGCAGCGCCCATGCACCATGTGCCTGGGGCCAGCGCCGCTCCTGTGCTGCGTGCCCAGGGGCGGGGACGCCCATACGCTGCACGCCCAGGGGCGGGCACTGCTCACACGCCATGCACCCAGGGGCGGGGCCAGCCCTGATCACTCGCCGGGCACACAGAAATGGCCCGGCGGGCACCATGGTACCCATGGGCACCGCGTTGGGGACCACTGGTCTAGGAAAAAGTCAAATGATGTTGGGTACCAAGACCATTAAAGCCCTCTCCTGGAGGCCCCACAACCCTACTACACCCTGCCCCAGCAGCATGCCATAATTACATACCACCTGAAGTAACTAGGTCAGTTATGGTTCTAGTTGACATTTTTATTAAGTCATATATTCTTTGAATGTACATGCAGAACTCCCAATCATGCTAATAGGATTTACATGCCTGCACTGAAATGATAACTTATCTCCCAATAAGAGGACATATGGCATATACCACAATTAATTAGCAAATACTGCATTCTAGGCGGAGCTGGCAGCAACATGTACACTTTCTATAAAACTGTTTTTAGTTGCTTATAACTTCACCCAACTCAAACCATTCAGGGCAAGCTCTTCGGTGATGCATGTCTGCCTGCCTCAAACTTTTTTTTTTTTAACAATATGGTTTGACTGTTTTCAAGATCAAAGTTAGAAGAAAATATTGCATGTACAGCATCAAAATGAACTCATGCCCAGAAGACGGGGACTACGGTTACTATACAAGATGGAAACAAGCAATTTAAAATGTTGATCGGTAGCAGACACACTGTTTACCACTACTTTCTTTGTATAATTAGTTGAATTTAAGATTGATTAAAACTCTTGCTTTACTTTGCTATGACTGTTGGCAAGAACATGAAACAGCAGTCTCCACTGTCATACTTCACTACAGATATTCAATGTCATTTTAAACTCCATATACTTACACAGATGTAGTTTTTCAGTGGTAAATGTCATGAAATCTGTTTAGTTTGCAAACCATTACAACTGATCAGTAACATTCTACATTGCTTAAATGCTGTTTTTTATGTGAATTGAGGCAAACATTTTTAAAAGTGCATGCTCTTTTAGGATCATGCAAATGGCAACATTAAGGCCTATTTTTCCATTGCAGCTCACTCATTTAGGGTGTGTCTAGACTACAGGGTTTTGTCGACAAAAGTCCACTTTTGTCGTCAAAACTATACCTGCTTCCACACTGCCGCTGAGTTCTGTCAACATAATGTCGACAGAACACAGCAGTTTTGTCGATGCTGGTAAACCTCATTTTACGAGGCATAACACCTTCTGTCGACAGAGTTCTGTCGACAGACGGTGTTATTGCCTGTAGGGTTGCGTCTAGACTACACTGCCATGTCGACAAAGCAGCTTGCTTTGTCGACAGAACTCAATGTAGTCTAGATGCTCTTTGTCGGCAGAAGTTTTGTCGACAGTATCTGTCGACAAATCTTCTGTCGACAGAAGCCTGTAGTCTAGACGTACCCTTAGAGATGTCCCTCTGCCATGTATATTGGCCAAACTGGACAGTCTCTATGAGAAAGAATTAATGGACACAAATCAGATATTCGAAATGGTAACACACAGAAACCTGTTGGGGAACATTTTTACTTGACCAGGCACTCACAAATGGCTCTAAAAGTGACTATGCTATTACAAAGCAATTTCAAAAACCAGCTCAAGCAGCAGAACTGTGTTTCATTTACAAGTCTGACACCTTGAACCAAGGTCTGAACAAAGACCTCATTTGAATGGGCTGCTACATTCAACATCCTAATGACATTACAAGTTAAGTATCAGGCATTTATAGCCCACTCTATTAGCCTCATTTAGCATGGACACTCTAATTGATCATTTTTTCCCTTCCCTTTCCCTCCCCATTCCCTCTTTTTCTGCTATTTATTTACAGCTCTTGATTTCTTGCTCCAGTCATCTGAAGAAGTGGGCTGTGCCTATGAAAGCTCATGACACCATCTACATTTTTGTTAGTCTCTAAGGGTACATTTAGACTACAGGCTTTTGTCTACAGAAGTTTTGTCGACAGATACTGTCGACAAAGCTTCTGTTGACAAAGAGCAACTAGACTACATCCTGTTCTGTCGACAAAGCAAGCCACTTTGTCGACATGACAGTATAGATGCAAAGAACAGTGTAGATACAATAACGCCTTCTGTCGACAGAACTCTGTCGACAAAAGGCGTTATTCTTTATAGAATGAGGTTTACAGCCGTTGACAAAACTGCTGAGTTTGTCGACAAACTCAGTGGCAGTGTAGACACACATATAGTTTTGTCCACAAAAGTCCACTTTTGTCAACAAAACCCTGTAGTCTAGACATACCCTATGGTGCTACAGGACTACTCACTGTTTTTTTCATCTGTTAGTTCGAATTAACTTTGATAGGCGCTACACTAGCGCTCCGCTAGTTCGAACTTAATTCGCACTAGCGGAGCGTTTAGTTCGAACGAGGTAAACCTCATTGTACGAGGACTAAGCCTAGTTCGAACTTACTAGTTCGAATTAAGGGGTGTGTAGCCCCTTAATTAGAACTAGTGGGAGGCTAGCCCTCCCCAGCTTTCCCTGGTGGCCACTCTGGCCAACACCAGGGAAACTCTATTGCCCCCCTCCCAGCCCCGGACCTCTTAAAGGGGCACGGGCTGGCTACGGTGCCCGTGCCAGGTGCAAGTCTGCCAGCACCCAGCCAGCAGACCCTGCACCTGGCACGGCTCGAGCCAGCCACCCGATGACTCCCAGCCCTCCCCCTCTTCCCAGGACCAGGCTGGCAGCTCCCGGGAGCTTGCCCAGGACCGCAAGAGGTGAGCACCCGCCTGGTCCAGTGCAGACATCGTGGACCTCGTCCACAACCTCTGCACTAGGCACAGGAAAGCAGCCATCTAGGGCAGGAGAGCAGCCAGCATGGCCACCCAGGAGCAGGTTTGCATGAAAATCAAGGTGGTCCACTGAGACCCCCGACCCTGAGCCCTGAGTTTAGAATGGCCGTACTGTGTCAGACCAAAGGTCCATCTAGCCCAGTAGCCTGTCTGCCGACAGTGGCCAACCCTAGGGACCCTGGAGGGGATGGACCAAAGACAGTGACCAAACCATTTGTCTCGTGCCATCCCTCTCCAGCCTTCCACAAACTTCGGGCAGGGACACCACTCCTACCCCCTGGCTAATACCACTCTATGAACCCAACCTCCATGAATTGATCTCACTTCTCTTTAAACTCTGTTCTAGTTCTAGCCTTCACAGCCTCCTGCAGCAAGGAGTTCCACGGGTTGACTATTTGCTTTGTGAAGAAGAACATTCTGTTATTAGTTTGAAGCCTGCTACCCATTCCTTTCCTTTGGTGTCCTCTACTCTTTCTATTATGGGAACTAATGAAGAACTTTTCTGTATGCACCCTCTCCACCCCACTCGTGCTTTTATAGATCTCTATCATATCCCCCCTCCATCTCCTCTTTTCTAAGCTGAAAAGTCCCAGTCTCTTTAGCCTTTCTTCATATGGGACCTGTTCCAAACCCCTCATCATTGTAGTTGCCCTCCCCTCTCCCACTCTTTCTCTTCCCCTCTCCCACCTCCTTTTCTCAGTCTCCCCCAGTTTTGTTCAATAAAGAGAGATTCTATTTTTGAACACAATTGTCCTTTATTTTGTACATCAGGAAGGGGGGGTAGGAAGGGGTAAGTGGAAGGAGGTGAGGGAGGAATGAGGTACGAGCCCCCGATGGGAAGGACTGGGCTGGCTCTGCGGGCTTCTGGGGGTGGAACCTCTCCTGCAGCCCCCCAATTGCCCTCTCTCCCCAGATGGCAGCCTGCGGCAAGTGCAGCCGGTCTGATGGCTGAGTGCTGTGATGTGCCCAGTGCGGGTACTCTGGGCAATTCAAGCCAGGACTGCTTTGCAAGCGGGGCACCCCTGAGAACTGTCTGTCCGGGGTGGGAGTTGGGTCCCTTTAAGCAAAGCCCTCGGCTAGCCTGAGACAGCAGCTCCATGCTCTAAGTCCTCATCTGATGCCCTGCCAGCACTGCTTCCGGCCATCCTGCCTTGAGGGCGGGGCACTGATCTCGATGACCTCTCGAGGTCCCTTCCAGTCCTATTATTCTATGATTCTATGATTCTATGATCCTTAACCCCGGTTCAGGGTCCACTCTGTGTGGACATGCTAGTTCGAATTAGCAAAACGCTAATTCGAACTAGTTTTTTAGTCTGGATGCGTTAGTTCGAATTAGCTTAGTTCGAATTAACTAATTCGAACTAAGTTAGTTCAAATTAATGCTGTAGTGTAGACGTACCCTTCCAGATTAACACAGCTACCCCTCTGAAACTATTTAGAGATGAGACTTATCAAGCAGCAATGAATATCAGTGACTAATAACATTCCTACTGTCAAGTAAGACATCTTCTAATTTCTCATAAAATAGCTATAGAAATCCTGTACTCTGAATCTTATTTACATAGATAAGATTGATCTTATTTCCCTCATCTGCTCATATATCAGTAACCCACCTGCATTTCCTATTCTGTGTAGGTATGTGCACATCTCACTTTCATATATGAACAGGGCTCGACAAATAATACAATCTACTCGTCTGTGGTGAGTAGATTGTAACCCGGAAGAGCCGGGTTCGGGCAATCTGCGCATGCGCAGATTGCCGGACAGCGCGGCTGGCGAGCGGGGCTTGCCGCGGTTTGGTGAGGCTTGATTATGAACAACCAGGACATGGTGGTATGGGCAAATGAAACACTTCTTTATTTTGCTGTTTACAATGAACCCTTATAATATGCTTTCTAGTGGATCTAAATGTTCACAACTAACACCACGTCATGCCTGCATATACAAATATCCCCACCACAAATGAATTAATTTAAAGTTGCTGTAACTCTACAGAAAAAAACCCATTTCAACTGTAATGATGTCATCAGTTAAGGTAATTCATCACTGAATAGAAATAACATTTTAAACTATAATAGTTTAGACGTATGCTTGTATAATTTAATATACACGTTATGCATGATAAAAGAATCTGAACCCTAACTGGATTTAAAAAATGAAGGCTGCCTTAATTATGGAGTTACTATTAATATCTCCATATACATTAAAGAAAATGGGGTGAATATTGGTATGAGGATAAGCAAAAACTAAGATATAACACACAGCTATTATATAGGAAATAACTGAACATAAAAAACATAGAACAAGAAATACTAAGACAGATTCTCAGGTGGTGTAAATGGTCATATCATCTCTGGGAGGAGGGAGCTGGAAGCGGGAGGCAAGGGGAGGAAGTGGGAGGAGAAGCTCAAGGTTGGAGGTCTTGCTGGACCAACTTGATTTTCATATAAACCTGCTCCTGAGTTCGCATGTGGCCAGGCTGGCAGCTCTCCTGCCATAGACGGCCGTGTTCCTCTATCTAGTGCGGAGATCATGGATGCTGGGGGCATCCCCCGAAACCTGAGTACAGTCCACCCTGATCTCCACCCCGGACTAGGAAGGTGCCTGCCTTTTCTGGGCCCTGGCAGGCTCCTGGGAGCTGGCAGACTGCTCCTGTGGTGCAGTGGAGGGCTGGCTGCCAGTGGCTTACTGGCTCATGCTTTGGGACCGCCTTTAACAGCTCCAGGGCTGGGGGGAGGAAGAAGAGTTTTCCTGGTTTTGCTTGTGTAGACGCTATGGAAGTTAATTCGGAATAATGGCTGTTATTCCAAATTCACTTTGATGTGTAGACTTACCCTTTGAGACTAACAAATACTCTCTGTCTCTAGTTAGTTAGTTTAGTTTATAAGGTGCTACAGGACTACTTTTTTTTTAAATAACGAATAGTCTAGTAGCACCTTAAAGACTAACAAAATATGTACACGATATCATGAACTTTCGTGGACACAAGCCACTTCTTCAGATGATACATGTTTTTTTAAAGTTACAGATTAATATAGCTAGCCCTCTGAGACCTTTGTGAAGGATGAGTAACATTTATGAAATACTGGATACTAACTTCCCACAGCAATTACGCTGATCATGGGATTTCTCATGTTTCCTATTTCTAACTAGAGGAAATGCTATAGAAAAAGGTAAATATGATAGGTGGATTAATATAAAACAGAAATGCAAAATACGTTTTGGTAATTTAGAAGTATATTATGATGTATCATATAAAGTACTGTAATACTATCAGCCAGCCATGATCTCACTATATTTCTGCAGGGTAGAGTGAAATACACTAGCTTAGCTCTGTAGCTCTGATAACTCTCCAGAATGAATAGCCGACAATTATCTCATAGAGCTTTACAGACACATACTTCAATCATCTGGGTTAGAGACCCAGCCCACCAGTGAGTGCTTGACAGCACCATGGCTCTGTGTTATATTATGCATGTGCCATTACATCAGACAGGCATTTTCAAATGATTTATAAGAAGGTCTAAGACGTTTATCCTTATTGGAGTATAAATATAGTGGTGTAGTTTTCTCAGAATTGAAAAATGATAATCTAGTCTGAGACCAAAATATTTCTAATGATATTCTTCTTAATCCACACATATAGAAGAAGATATACAGTGCTAGAGAAGAAGGTAAAATCTTTTTTGTGGGGGTCCATGGTAATTTTTAGTTCCTGTATATATACACCATTCCTCTATTACTGACTGTATTCAAGTGACCCATGAATATTTATCATATGCCCAGGCTCTAATTATTAAATGCTTTACAGACATTTTCGGGAAAAAAAGAGTGGAAAAGTTCTGCAGAAATATGATGTTTTTGAGAGGGAGAGTGAAAAACCAAGTAAATGTTAAAATGGGTCTTCTGAAAACAAAAGAAAGGAGATTTGTCTGTATAATGACAATCATATCTAATTAGGTTAAGTGCTCTATTTAATAATTCACGGTGTAATGTGATAGAGTAATGGGATTTGTCAAAACCCAAGCTAGTGTAGTATAATGCATGTTAGATATTTTAAACACATTTAAAATAACAAGATCAGTTGATGTAAAAGCCACTTATGACGTGCTTTTGTGAACTGCTGCATTCTTTGGGTTATCTGAAGGAAAAGCTATTTATCTGACCTTTCTTAACTTTGTTTGCAAATGGCTTTTGTTAGCAGATTGTCCCAACATACAAGATGTGCTGGGAGAAAGGAGGAAAATACGTAAAGTATATATCCTTAAAAAAGGTGATACCTCATTCTAGAATAGCCAGTGCATAATCTCAAAAGTTCACTATAGCCTGGAGCATACTTTTTTGCATCCCAGATTAAAGGATTTTCAAAAGAAACTGTGATTGTCTTGTCATGGTTGAACTAGATATTAGTTGGCTGAGCTGAGTATCAAATATGGGAAATTAGTTGCCATTAAAAGCTTGCTTCAGGCAGTTCATTTCTCATCAGCCAAGCTGTGTGAGCCTCCTGCTGTGGACAGCGAACATTAGCTTACTAAATACTTTTGCTAATCAGACACTGCATTACTAACGGATGTTCCTGAATTTAGAGGGGAGGAACTGAAACGCAGCTTTTGAAAATCTCTCCAGGGTGAGATTAACATACTTTTACACTATCAAAAAAGGTTACCTCACCCTTTCCTCTAGGCCTCTATTTAAAAAGATAAGACAAAACATTTCCCTAGTTTTGTTGTTTTTAGAACAATTCTTTAACTATATCTTAATCCTTGGGAAAACATGGAGAAGAAAAACTTATTTGATTTAATACTAAGGGTACCTAACAAGACTCTGTTCTTGTCTTTATGAAATTATGTGGCACAGGTCACGAAGCAAGCTATGCATTTATAATCTCCACTAGCATTAGCATAAGAGTTATATGTGCACATTAAGAACAATACATTCAAATGAAAGGATTGGTTGTATTTGCACTTTTGATTAGTTATTTTTAGACTGGGTAAAATGTTTTAGATAAATTTAGCATTAACCCTAACTTTTTCCTCAAACTCAAAACGAAACTCGTTTGTGAGGAAGAGTTCACATATGCCCCAAACTCCAATTTTCATGTTGTTTAGCATTTCACAATTGAAGCAAGACAATGAATTAATGGAAAAGGGGCTCATTTTTATAAGATTTCCAGAATTAGTTATAGAACTCTAAAGATGCTCAGATAAGCTTTAGATAAAAGTTTCTGGCCCAAAATGATCCTCTTAACATTTTGAAGTTTCACCATTTCTTTGTAAAAACAGGTAAATTATAAATATACATTAAAAGCTATATATTAGATTAAGAGGGACTTCAATGATAAGGTTACAAAGTCAAGCATTCAAAAATGGATGGACTGTCAGTTAAGGTTAACTCCCTTCCTTGTAGATATAGATTATGAGACAGCCTCCATCTACTGCAACATGAATGAGGAAAGATGTAGAAGAAGCAACACTCTCATACTGCTAAGACAAACTTTCTCTGTCAAACCACTCTGACTCACTTTGGCTTAGATCTTTTAAAATGAAGACAGACAACTTCTAAGAGTCATTTGAAAACTTAATTTCCAATTTTCAGATACTTTCAACCCTTCTCCTTTGTCGAGATGTTTCCTTTTGCAAACCTTTTGTGCCATTGGATAAAAATAAAGACATCAACAAAATGACTAATGTCACACTAGTGACCTAAAAACCACCAAAAACATCCCCATCTAAATTTTCAAAATTGACTAGTCATTTTTGGGTGCCCAACACTCTCAGCAGGTTTGTTTTCAGAAGGCAAATTCTCGGTACTTGCTGAAAAAACAAGCCCTTTGGGGTATGTCTACACTGCAATTAAACACCTGCGACTGCCCTGTGTCAATTTATTTAGGTTCAGGGGGCTCAGGTTCAGGGGCTATTTAATTGAAGTGTAGACTCTAAGACCCCATGAGGTGGGAGGATCCTAGAGCTCAGGCTACAACCTGAGCCCAAATGTCTATACCACAATTAAACAGCTCTGCAGCTCAAGCCCTGCAAGCCCAAGTCAGCTGGCAGAGGCCAGCCACATGTGTCTAATGGAAGTATAGACATACCCTAACTGCTTCAATTAAATTCAGTGGTAAAACACTCAGGGCATGTTTACACTAGGAAATTATTATTTTGGGAGTTATTATTTTGAAATAAGTTATTTCAAAATAATTTCAAAATAGCATGTACACACTACAGGGAACCCTCGAGATTAGTCCAAGGCAGGTTCCATTAATGTGGAAGTGCTACCTCAACTTAAAGCCCCAGGAAGCACAGAGGAGTAATTAGTCTTAATTACTCTAAGGAGTAGTTATTTTGAAATAGCGGCAGCAAAGCATCCAGACTACCGCTATTTTGAAATAACTATTTCAGAATTAGCATTATTCCTTGCTGAAAGTAGGAATTATTATTTTGAAAGAAACAACCGCTTATTTTGAAATAACGGGCTTGGAAGTATGAACACACCACTTGTTATTTCAAAATAATTTCCTAGTGTAGATCAGGGCTCATTGACAGCAATGAAAGCAAAATTAGACCAATGTCAAATGCTTTTAAAAATGCCACCCTCTATTAATGTACAATTTTATAAAAAACAAATGCATAGACACTAGGTTTTTTTCATCCTTGTTATAGGTGGACATTGTGTAATGAGCTATTATGGATTGAGATTATATCAACACATTTTCCATTCTTCTTGAATACCTGAGATCAGGTAAAAATGTAAATCAGAAAACTCTCTACAGGAATAGAAAGTCTGAGTTTTAGTCATGTTACTTACCATTTTCACTGCACAGTGCGCAAAGGGACAGAGAGTATGATGTAGCATATTGCTACATGGTGGAATCTGAGTATTCCTTCACTAATACATGAGTAAGTTCCTTAGCTTCAGCTCAGATACTCCCTATTCTTTCCAATGGCAAGAGTGTAACCTGATGTGGGTGGAAGGAATAGTTGATTGCCTGAAATATTCACGAGCAAATCGGTTTTAAGTCACCTAACATATCTAGCCAGCTCAAGTGTTTTCCACAACAAAGTAGCATTTTTAAAATCAAACTGTCACATTTTTACTCACAATATTTATTGTAAGTTTGGATCAAGAAGATTTGAAATCTTTCCACTTAATTGCATGAGCATCTTAACATTACTAGAACACTAAAAAAAAGGGGGTGTCTGTATATGAGAATGTCCATTCACCCCAGATTTCTAGCAATATTTTGAAAAGGCGTTGGGGTCAGGGAGTCCCCAAAAAATTATCTTTGCTGAAGGGAGTGTCATTTATTTAGACATACAGGCAGTCCCCGAGTTACGCGGATCCGACTTATGTCGGATCCGCAGTTACGAACGGGGCGTTCCTCTCCCTGGTCTCCAGCAGACCAGAGAGAGGAAGCAAAGCGGCGGAACACGTGGGCAGCGGACAGGGCTGTCCGCTGCCCACGCGCTCCGAGGCTTGGCTCTGCTTTGCCCCCCCCCCCCGTCTCCCTGGTCTGCAGACCAGGGTGACGGGGGGGGAGGCAAGGCAGAGCCAAGCCGCGGAGCGCCCGGCCAGCTGACAGCCCAGACACGTCTGGGCTGTCAGCTGATCGCGCGCTCCGCAGCTTGGCTCTGCTTTGCTCTGCTTTGCCCCCCCCCTCCCCCTGGTCTGCAGACCAGGGGGAGGGGGGGGGGGGCAAAGCAGAGACAAGCTGCGGAGCGCTCGGCCAGCAGATAGCCCAGACGCATCTGGGCTGTCCGCTGCCCGCGTGTTCCGCGGCTTTGCTCCCCGTCCCCCTGGTCTGCAGACCAGGGGGACGGGGAACAAAGCAGAGCAAAGCCACGGAGCCCGAGGGCAGCAGGACAGCCACGGCGCATCTGGGCTGTCCCGCTGCCCCCGTGCTCCATGGCTTTGCTCCGGACACCTGTGGTACAGGAGCTGGGGCGCTGCCAGTTGGTCCCGTAGTGCCGCTCTGGGCGCTACTGGACCAACCAGGCAGCACCCCAGCTGTTCTGCCCCAGGCGTCCTGATTCAGCCACTGCTGGTCAGATTCAGCAGCGGCTGAATCAGGACACCTGGGGCAGAGCAGCTTGGGTGCTGCTGGGTTGGTCCAGTAGCGCCGAGGAGCGGCGGCGCTACTGGACCAACCCAGCAGCACCCCAGCTGCTCTGCCCCAGGCATCCCCAAGTCAGCCACTGCGAAACTGACCAGTGGCTGACTACAGGAAGCCCCTGCCCCGGGCTTCCTGGAATCAGCCACTGATCAGTTTCAGCAGCGGCTGAATCTGGATGCCAGTTCCGACTTACATACCGATTCAACTTAAGAACAAACCTACAGTCCCTATCTTGTACGTAACCCGGGGACTGCCTGTATATGAACACTGGTAACACTATATGAAATAAGTATGCTCTGCAATCTAGCAGGCAAAGGCATAAGATCCAGTGGCTAGAACATAAAGCTAATAAAGTGCAAACTGGAAATAAGACTCAATAGGAAGGGCAATCAAACACTGAAACAAATGACCAAGAAGGGTTGTAACTTTTCCAGCACTTCAAATGAAGCTAGGCTGTCTTCTTAAAATAATTGCTCTAGTTCATCCACGAATTATTGAGCTCAATGCAAAAATTGTTGAGTGAAATTCTATTCTCTATGTTATCTAGGAAGTCTAGATTATCACAATGGATATTTCTGATCTTTAAATCTATTAATTAAATGAATAATTTGCACCATGTTCTACTTGTATTCTATATGTTGAAAACTGCAAAGCAGGGTGCTGTCTGAGGGCTAACATGCTTGCTGTTCTACAGATTAGAACTATGATCACATGCTTGCATCACTGGCTATTCAAAACAGGAAAAAATTAGATTTTTGCAAGTGCTCAGAACAACTAGTGGAAGATACTGGAGATCTAATTAAAAATGAATTAATGTTTGTGATATATTCCTTGGGATACTCATTTTCCAGGCTACAATTGCCTGTCTCATAATAGTTGCTTTGCATCAACCTTCTCTGTAGGCAGGGAGAAGTAGATGAAGGTTCCACTTGAGTTAATCAACTCAATTCCAAGTGCCAACAGAACTTTAAATGTTTGGATGGCTCTGGTACTTTGCAGATACACAATTTTTAAAATGGCTTATAATGGCAGCCTTGAAGGTTGAGTGCCCTATGAGACCAGTCAAAGATTGTTTCTGGGCTCTGGATGACAAACGAGTCCAAGAGTCTGGGGTTTCACAGCCCCCTAGTTGGGCCAGCAGTAGTTATTAACAGCAATCAAACTGCAGCCCCAGGGAAGAGCAAGGTAAGCAAACGGTATATAGCTCTGCAGCCTTTTGGCTGGGGCAAAAGATCAATCTATGGCCTCGCAGCCTCCGGGCTGGGACAACTTATTGCATTGGAAGAATTAGCTCCCTGGGTAGGACAAAATATCAGTCAGCCTATGGCCCTTGGGCAGGGCAAGGCGAACAAATAGCCTATGGCTCTGTAGCCTCCGAGGTGGGGCAAAGCAAATATCAATCATATGGCCCTGCAGCCCCCAGCCTGGGGCAGGCAGTTATAGTGGGGAATCAGACCCCTGGCAGGGGCATAGCAGTAAGCTGGCTTCAGTCCTTGGGCAGGACAAAGCAAACATTCAATGGCCCTGCAGCCTCTGGACTGGCATAGGCAATTACATTGGGGTAATTAGGCCTTTAGATAGAGCAAAATATCAGTCAGTCTCTGCTCCCTGGCTGGACCCAGCATGATACATCCTTTCTCCTTCATCATCCACCACAACTGAGCTGGGTTGCCTCTTTATCTGGATTCTCCACATGAAACATGTGCAGCAAGGAAGAAGGGGTGTGGCCTCCTGGCCCCACAATGATTGGTTATCTCTTCCCCCTGGCAGCCCAGTGTAGGGTTGGTTGACCCTGTCACATGACTACACATGCAAAGACACACAAAAAATAAGATGCTTTTTAAAAGCATTTGGCACCTTTGGCTAAATATGTTATACAATTATTTATTTTTATGTAAGCTACCCCTTTCCTTCCAGCTGAGTCTGGCTTCAGTCAATGACAATTTTTGAACTCTATGGCTGTGTATAGACTGGCCAGTTTTTCTTGAAAATCAGCCGCTTTTCCGGAAAAACTTGCCAGCTGTCTACACTGGCCGCTTGAATTTCTGCAAAAGCACTGACTTCCTACTGTAAGAAATCAGTGCTTTTTGCGGAAATACTATGCTGCTTCCTTTCGGGCAAAAGTCCCTTTTGCGCAAAAGGGCCAGTGTAGACAGCTGAGATTTGTTTTATGCAAAAAATCCCCGATGGCGAAAATGGCGATCGGGGCTTTTTTTTCGCAAAAGCGCGTCTAGATTGGCCACGGACGCTTTTCCACAAAAAGTGCTTTTGTGGAAAAGCGTCCGTGCCAATCTAGATGCTCTTTTCCACAAATGCTTTTAACAGAAAACTTTTCCGTTAAAAACATTTCTGGAAAATCATGCCAGTCTAGACGTAGCCTGTAAGTGAACAGCATTTGCTTGAAACAAGGTGGGGATTCCTTCATCTTACTTCAATACTCTTGCAAACACTTTACAATTAAAAATAGCTGAATAAAAAGTTCAAGTCAAAATATTTTAAGGTTAAATGTCTGATCAGCTGCTGACCCTATATCCAACCCTTTTGAGATGGTGGTTCATGGGTAGTAAGTACAAAATACAAGGCAGATAAGTTATCCTGACACTAGGTAACAATTCTGCATATGTAATTGATGTGTTTGCTATATGCTTTATGTTGTTAAATATGATGGAAATTGTCAAGCCTATAGACATCATGCCTGAAAGCACCACTTAAATATACAGAGACATTATCCCACACTGACTGCCGCATTAAGGTATTGTACCACTTAATGCTTTGTTTCCTGATGTAATAGTTTTATGTTGGGAAGGCTGTTTTGTTAAAGGCATTTTTACTGTATGGGATCAGCAGAGGATTAGGGTCTCTCTTGGTGATTTGATCCAAGAAGGAGGGAAGCAGGTCAGTTCAGCTTCCCAAATCCAAGGTGTTTTATCTTCTACATATGGTGAATATAAATTTTATTGAACGCCCTGAATTAACTGCAGGCTCCTGTTGAAACTATACAAACAGTGTCACATGTGCCTTGGAAAGAGAAACTTCATTATTTGTCTTCTGGCAGTACTCTGTTTTCTAGAGCCTGGAGGAAGAGAATTACTTCCTTGTAAACACAGGCCAATCACATAAACCACATTTTGTCCTTTTTGCCATCTGCCCTTTGCTTATTTTATTTTAAGCTACATGACTAAGCTTTGCTATCTCACATGTGAAGGTGAGCCATCCTGTTTTTTCTGCTCAGCTCCTTGAGGCTTGTAATGAATCTGAAGAAGCTGAACTGATCTGCAAAGGGATGAGTCAGAAAATCAGTAACTGTACAATAATAAGTTGCTGTGCCAAATAGCAGGACTTGGATATTAACATAACAAAACCGTCTCAGAGAAAGTTTCATGATGGTGGATATAAAAATCTGCCTTTCTTTCTTCCAGGCAAACATAGGAACCTGATACTGAGATTGATAGAATTATACCACTTGTATGTAAGTCCTGAGATCTAAGGCCACATCTTCATTTGCCATACTGGAGATCAATCTTGTGGCATTCAATTTAGCGGGTCTAGTTAAGACCTGCTAAATTGAATGCTGAGAGCAGCTCTGGTGAGCACCAGTACTCATTGCAATCACAAGGAAAAAGGGAAGCCAATGGGAGCATTTGCATCCTTTGGCCTCCTTCTGTGAAGATGGCACCAAGCTTGACTTAAGGTAAGCTGACCCCAACTACGTATTTTAAATATTTTACATAGCTGGAGTTGCATGCCCTAATCCAACTTTCCAGGTGTAGTGTAGACATGGCCTAAATATCTACAAAAAACTGTTAGTGGGAGTGTAACTATTTAGCAGGAATGGTGAGGGAAAGGGAGCTTGGCCAGACTTCCTACTTATGGCCCAGATCCAACATCGAGCGAATAACCCCACTTTCCCAACCTCTGGGAGTATCCATGATGGATGAAAAACTCATGCTGTGCAGGTGGGGTGGGGCTACAGAAAGTGGCTGTACCAGTGGCTTGGGCAGCTCTGCATGGGGTAGGAGAGGCTCATGTCAGCTCTGTGTAAGGCTGCAGGGCCTCCAGAAAGTGGCAACATCAGGCAGCTCAGGCCAGCCCCATGTGGTGTCCTGGTTTTGCCTTGAGAAATATGGTCACCCTAACCAGACCCTCTAAGAAGCATGAGAATCCTGGCTACCATACCGTCTCACAGACCTGGGGTCCTGCCTTTATGACAGGGGTATGCATGATGAGTCCTTACCGTAAGACAAGGAGCTATCATTTTTGTGGTGAGTGGGGCACTTTTTCTGGGTTTGGACACAAGGAATTGAGTGGTAGATGTTCAATAGCTGTGACAATTTGTTGTGTTTACAAACCTAACAGATTAGGTGTGGGGGGGGCGGGGTAACAGGGAAATTGGCCATACCTTAATGAGGCAATCCATATGGGACAGTGTCTCTGCAAATTTAAAGTGTGCAAAGTATATGCCTAATAGTATCCAGGGCTCCATGGCTGGCTCATTGCTATATCCCTTTCTCCTGGACATCGTAAACCTAGTCATCTTACATTGCATGATGGTGTCCTCTCTAATGTGATGGGTCCCAGAGCCTAACTGGGTGCTTCTGTACTTCAGATTGTAACAGTGACAGGCTACAGTTCGCTTCTGGTAAATCTGAGGAAATTTGGATGCTTACAGCGCAATATTAAGGTAATAGCCTTGTTTTCCAGGATGCACAGCCAGAGAGGACTTGAAGGGAGCAGTGAGTCAGAGCCAGATCAGCAGAAAGCAGGGCACTGTAGAGTTGACTAGTGGTGGCTGGCCAGTGGCTGCCTGATGTGACCGACTGAGCTATTGAATTGAGTAGTGGAGAACTAGATCTACCTGTGGGAACAGAGACTGAGAGTTCATCTTGTGGGGAAAGTTGGGCTGGGCTGAAAGGTCCTGGGCAGCTCTCTGCATGTAGCCTAATGGGTAAGAAGACTGGGACAGCATTGCTCCTACTCTCTGCAATATGTCTGGCTTGCTACAGCTGCAGTGATGGGGCAGGGTCATTGTCTTGCTCCCCTCCAGCACTCTGTACGTCCTGGAAGAACCAGACAGACAATGCGCTTCCCTGTGGGTGGCAACTACAGTTGTGGGACATGCAGGAAAGCAGGCTGCCTGTGTTGTCCTCTAACTACACCCAGGTGCAGTCACAATCTTTCCATGGAAGAAGGAGAAGGATACCTAAAGAGTAAGGGCATTATTCATTCTCAGCCGGTGATCACCTGGTTATTTCTATAACAAAGGCCCTTGGTGCCCTTGTAGGTAGAAAACACAAACTATATGTCTCAGAGGGCTGGCCGTGCTAGTCAGTATCTACATAAACAATGAGGAATCCTATGGCATCTTCAAGTCTAACCAATTTATTTGGTCATAAGCTCTGATGAAGCAGTTTTTATCCACGGAAGCTTTTGCCCAAATAAATATGTTAGTCTTTAAGGTGCCACAAGACTCCTTTTTGTTTTTACAAGCTATCTGGTACATTCACCCTGTTACCTGACCTAAATATATTACTTTTGTATGCCTGCTGACTCTGCATCTGAAGAGAACTGACTGATGATCCATTTAATTTTTGGCACATGATTTTTAGATATTTCGTCCTTTCAAATTGGAAAGAAATTGCTGCAGAATCAAATATGTACATATTAACATATGCTATTAAAACAAAACAAATATTTTAATGAGTCCTGCATTATATCGTTTTCTGCAGAGCTGAAGGCTGTCTCAGATGCTTCAGAAGGAGGTTAGATACTACAAGACTATCACGTAGATCTTAAAATTGTCTGTATTTTTATTACCTTTTAGCATCACTGGATTTGTTTATATCTGGAGAATCCAACTTGGATAACTTGCTCTGATGGTGAGTGGGATTCAAGATCCTCTGACATTTAACATTTCTCTGTGCCAAGGTAGATAACAGCAGTCTGAGAAAGTCCCACTGACACACATGCTATTTAGAATAACAAAATCCAGGCAAAGCACACCCAAGTTTCTGCCTTTGTTTGAAGTGCTGAAGAAGTGCAGATCAGGGCCATAAAACAGAGAAGCAAAGACAGAAAAAGAATATTTCTATTTTCCCTGCAAGAGTTGTCAATGTACACTTGACTAATGTGAAAGATTGGACAGAGATAGCTCTAGATCTGAAGACATGGCTTGTTATTACACAAGTCTAAGGCCTTTATCTTTCAATAACATTATACTCTCTGTCCCCTCCGAGAAAATCAAATAAAATTCTTGTAGAAGAGGTTATGATGTCGGAGTAATGCTTTCACCTTCAACTCCACTATTACTTGCACATTCATCAGGTTCATTCTAAGGCTATAAAAGTGTAACCATTTAAACAGGTAACTGTATAAATATCAGCGTATCAGTTACCATTACAATTACACGCTGGCTTCCCAAGAATAAGGCCAGCGGCCCATAAGCTTTATGGGCCCAGAGCCTGCAACTGCTAGGATTTGGAATGGTTACACGGTTACCATTTTAAATGACTTATATATTCCTAGGTCATTCTCAGCAAGGCACAGAGTCGTACAGCCTCTACCTAAATAAAACAAATCAAATGTTTTCTCCTAGCACAGCCTCAAACGCTTGTCTACATTACATTCTCAAGCTCACATAAAGCTTTCATGCTCAGAATAATGACAAGAGAGTTCAGAGGATATTCCTTTCTATAATTCAGGTGAGTGCTGTAACATTGCCTTTCTGACTTCTATAGGTAAGTCTTTCTGCAACTCCTTTATAACTAGAATTGGATTCTTTTAACTTTAACAGATATCAATATGTATTTTAAGCATTTTTTTTATTTGTATCTATTTAAATTTTCACAGTTGTGAGAAATTCGTTGGAGGAGGGGGAGCAATAGGAGGGTGTCAGATAATTATTTAATGACAGCAGATGTTGAGATTCAAATAGTTAAAGCTTTATAGCCATTAACACAAATGATCATTGTCAAAATATACAAAATAAATACCCTTAAATAAAATTTGAAAAGTTCTCAAGCAGCATTTCTCATAATTTTCCTATTTCTAAGTTTTAATTAAAGATAGAAATATATTTGTATGTGTCTCTACACAGTAAAATCAACATTTACTTACACTTATTGATTAAAAAAAAAGCCTCCCAAATTACCATGATTGGTAACATAGTCATTCATTCTGTTCTCTTTAAGGTGCTATATGTCACCTACAGTAGTACCTGAGGGTATGTCTACACTAGGAAATTGTTTCAAAATAATTTAGTTCGAAGTAATAACTCCTGAAATAACTATTTTGAAATTGCATGTTCACATTACAGGGAAGCCTCAAAATTAGTCTCAGGCAGGCTCCATTAATGTGGACATGACTTAGAACCCCCAGAAGCACTGGGGAGTAATTACTTTGAATGACTCTGAGGAGTAGTTATTTTGAAATAGCTGCAGTGGAGTATCTAACAATACTGCTATTTTGAAAGAACTATTTTGAAATAAATGTTATTCCTCATGAAAAGCAGGAGTTATTATTTCAAAATAACCAGCCTCTTATTTCAAAATAATGGGCTTGGTAGCGTGGACTCTCTACTATTATTTTGAAATAAGGGAAGCTATTTTGAAATAACTCCCTAGGGTAGACTAGGGATGTAAGCGACTAATTGACTAGTCGACTATCCAATAAGCAAAAGCTTATCGGATAGTTGACACACTAGTTAACTAGTTGCTTCCCCCCCTTGCTGCCTCTATCAGAAAGAGGAGGCAAGGGGGAGAAGAGGAAAGGGTGCTTGGAGAAGCCAGTTTAATAGCCAGTTCCCCCCCAGCTCCAGCTCCATGAGAAGGGGAAGGGGCTCAGCAGCAGTGTTCCACTTTTGAAATGTGCAAGAGTCCCCGCTGGGGCTTTTGTACATTTCAAAGCAGAAGCGCTCCATGCAGTGTTTCAATCTTTGAAATGCACAAGAGTCCCTGCTAGGGCTCTTGAATATTTCAAAGGCAGAACACCGCATGGCTCTTCCACCTTTAAAATGTAGCAACAGCCAGGCAAAGCAGAAGCACTCTTATCAATTAATTGAATTGTGGATGGAAATTCTATCAACTATTTGATTTGTTGATTAATCTAATTTTAACATCCCTAGTGTAGACCAGGGCTGAGTGTTTGCTCCAAGCAAAAGTTTGATGTACAAGTTCTAAGATCTCATGAGCATTGTGCACTACCAAACATGAGAGAAATCCTTCTAAAGGTTTCTGTGTTATGAGATTGAAAAAATATAGAGACAAGGAACATGAGGTAATATATTTTATTAGACCAACTTCTGTTGATGAGAGAGACAAGCTTTTGATCTTACCTAGAATTCTTCTTAGGTCCTGGAAAAATTATTCAGAAATAAAACAAGCTTCTTTTTTAAAAGAAATCTCTGTTCTTGAGTGAATAATTTTAATATTCAGAACTAAATTTTGTGGGCTTTTAAGCTCTAAAATTTATAAAGTGCAAGGATTCTTTTTATTTTCAAATGTCTATTTTTAATCAGTCAAGGTACTTGCTATTAAAACAAAAATATAGCTAACCAGATAAAACATTTTATATCTTAATCATTATATTTTAACCCTCTCTGCAAAGGCTACAGATCACTGATGGGCAGCTTAAGCTATTGAGTGGTCCTCCTTCAACTCAGGGAGCTGCAAGATAGTCATAACTAAATTGGTATCCCAGAACAGAGTAGTTTTGCTAACTGTGCTTGTATACCTAGAATGTGTGGGGTGTGCTGGTTGCGCCACTGCAGCGCTTTCATTGGATGCAGAGTGAAGATGTGTTTCTCACAGTCAATGTTGTGTGCAATCAGCACACATCTCGCTTCACATGCCCTTGCTTTATACATATGTCACTTTAGTAATATTGGTAGGGGAAAAACTGTGCAAAGGGAAACCAGAGGAATCTGATAACCATGAGCTTTGGCAGTGGTAAACAAAATGTCTCACAGGCCACACACAGAACCTCATGTGGCCCACAGATTGCAAGTTGCCCACCACTACTGCTGATTCTGCGAGATGGCAAGATTCTTCTAACGACCAATATTCCTCTTGACTGTCCTAATTTTGTAGCTGCTGAAATATACAACCCATCTCTATGTACATGCATGTATCAAAGCCTGAGTAACAGGGATTTGTGCAGGGAACTAACCAAGAAATCAGGGGGGAGAGATGGAGCCCTTTCCACAGTTTGAGTGTAGATTGCAGAATAGTTTTGCAGCCCTTCCATGTTGCTATTCAAGTCTTTTGATTGGGTCACTTACCCCTGAGTACCACCTACATAGGGTTTTGTAGCATGCATGCACATAATTATGGGCACAGTGGCTATTCCTTTTCCTCCTCTCACCCCTAAGTTCCCTTCCATGGCAATTTTTGCAAACTTGATGCATAGTCCAGGTCTGGTACAGGAAGGGCTTAGGCAGCTGTCCTCTCAGCTCATCTTATAGACACCCACCATCTACAAAGCACAACTGTTGGAGTCCACTGCATTTTTTTTTATCACTTAGAGTTGCTACAACAGGTTCTAGCAGCATCAAGAACAAGTGTCTTCCAAAAATTAATAGTAATGAAATCACATTAAGTTACTTAAGTCCCCTAGTAGCATCTCCAAAATCATAGTCAGATATGCCCCAGAATATAATATCCCATTTTAATAAATAACCCGAACAATCCTACTTATTTCCCTTTCCAAAATGCTCAGGAAAACAGATCAACTTTGAAGCATATGCAGAAGGTTAACAAATCCAGGTTCTTTCACGGATTCAGAGGGCCCTCTCAAGTGAGCTCCAGCACAAGCACGTCACTGCAGTACTACTAAATGGAGACTAACCACTAATAACCTGGATCCAAACCATTTAAGGCTTTAAAAGCTAAGGCTTTCACCTTGAATTCAACCCAGAATCAGTCCAGCTCATGGAACACCAGTGTGAAGTGTTCCCTATGTTTGGTAAGTGGGCTAGATGTAACTGTTCAATTCTCTGAAGGTCCAGCCTCAAGTAATGTGCATCTCAGTTGTTTAAACTCAAGGTGACATGGAGAAGCATAAATGGGCTCATGCCCAGAAGGAAACTCATGCTCACTTAACATTAAACAAATAAAAAAATTCACTTCTCGGCACAACTGCTATCTGGGCATCAACTATCAGTCTAACAAGACTCTTAAGTTGTAAACCTGATTAAAAAATAATCACTTCACATCACTGATTATTGACACTGATTGTAGTGAGTTTTTGTCTTACCAAGACACTGCCCCATTAGCCCCCATCTTCTGTAGGACCTGTGCCCTTTTTTTCCACACAGAATTGGCCATAGAGATATAAAAAATGGGTATCTTCTTCACATTGTAACCACTCTCTTCTAATTGCCCTAATATCGTCAGGTACATGTGAACAAGAATCATAGAATCATAGGGTTGGAAGAGACCTCAGGAGGTCACCAAGTCCAACCCACTACTCAAAGCATGCCTGCTCAAGTAAATCATCCCAGCCAGGGCTTTGTTGAGCCTGGCCTTAAAAACCTCTAAGAATGGGCATTCCCTCCCCCAGGTAACCCATTCCCGTGCTTCACCACCCTCCTAGTGAAATAGTTTTTTCTAATATACAACCCAGGCCTTCCCCACTGCAACTTGAGACTATTGCTCCTTGTTCTGTCATCTGCCATCATTGAAAACAGCTTCTCTCCATCCTCTTTGGAACCCTTCAGTTAAAGGGTTAGTTAAAGGCCGCAATTAAATCGACCATGCTATCAAATTCCTAGTGATGAATAAAAGGAAATAATGATTTCCTTTGATCTGCTGACAGTGTTTCTACACATGCAGCCCAATACATCTTTAGCCTTTTTGGCAACTAAGGCACACTGTTGACTCATATCAGTTTCTCATCCACTATAATCCCCTGGACTTTTTTATGCAGAACTGCCACGTAGCCCAGTCTATAGCAGTACATTCTTCCATCATAAGTGCAGGACTCTACACTTGTCCTTGTTGAACCTCATCAGATTTATTTTGACCCAATCCTCCAATTTGCCTAGGTCCCTCTGGATTCTATCCCTACGCTCCAGCATATCCACCTCTCTCCTCAGCTTAGTGTCATCCATACACTTGCTGAGTATGCAATCCAACTCATTGTCTAAATCTTGAATGAAGGTGATGAACAAAACCAGCCCCAGGACTGACCCCTGGGGCACTCTGCTTGATATATCAGCTGCCAACTAGACATCGATCCATATATCACTACCCATAGAACAACAATCTAACCAGCTTACCATCCACCTGTGGTAGTATATGCACAACGTGTCCCATAAGGAGGTGGATAGAGGGTATGCAAAGACACTGCAGTTAAATCCATGAGTGATCTCAAACCTCACAAACCCCATGGTCCAAGTCCTAGGGCAAAGGCATTTGCCCCTGTGTCCAAGGCAGCATGACCTGACTGTCATAATCTATGTAGCAGCCCTTTGCTACAGGGCAGAGTGACCTAATAGCCAACAGACTCACCAACTGGGGAGGGAGGGGGGTTTGATGGCCCAAGAAGAGGGACTCGAGGCTCACCCAACTTCTCTGGGCCCTGACTCAGGACTCTGGCAGTGGCAGATTGGTCTACCACTGGCTCAGTGGGGAATCCCACCAAACCATGCTGAGCTCACTCAAGTAGGAAATAGCACTTGTGCATAAAACTCTGGGTTACTTCCTACCATACTCAGTGGTTTGGCAGTGCATGAAGCCTTGGGGTCTCCAGGTTCCTCAGCGCAAGTCACTCCCTGGTGCTCCTTCAGCAGAGGAGGCTTATTTCAGTCCTCAGGGTCTCTCACTTCTGCCAACAGGGTCTGTGACAAGTTCTCAACTGGTGCGCCCATCACAAGTCCTTCCTCTCCAGCATTCCACTCAGACTGAGCTGAGTTGCTTCCTTTTATACTGACTCAGCACTTTGAATATGCCCAGTATACCTGAAGGGTAGGGACTTCTTCCACCCACAGTGTTGTCATAACCCCTTCCAGCCTAGTGCAGGGTATGCATATCTCATCACACCACCTTATCATCCATTCATCCAATCCACACTCCTGTAACTTGGTGGCAAGACTACTGTGAAAGACCATATCAAAAGCTTTACTAAAGTGAAGGTATATCATGCCCATGGTTTTCCCCATATCCACAGAGCCAGTTATCTCATCACAGAGGGCAATTAGGGTCAGTCAGGCATGATTTACCCTTTGTGAATCCATGTTGATTGTTCCCGATCACTTTCCATCTCCTCCGAGTGTTTCAAAATGGATTCCTAGAGGACCTGCTCCATGATTTTTCCGGGGACTGGCCTGTAACTCCTCAGATTCTCCGTCTTCCCTTTTTTAAAGAAGTAGGACAGGGTGAAACTTTGAGTAGCCCTACTACCGAGCCCTGGGGGTGGATGAACATAATCACCTTTGGTGTCTTCTGCAGCAAAAGCAGCAAAGCCACTTCAACACAGTTCCACCTGCTCCTAAAAGAACAGTGGCTTTGTCAGTGCCAGTTCTAAATCAATCTTCACAAAGGCTGCTGACACTTCTAATAAAAGACAGTGTTTCTAAGGTGATCTATAGCGAAGAGCAGCTCATTGACCCATATAACTAATGAAGCTTTTGGCCCATGCCCAGACAGATGAGATTTATGGCAATCTGAAAACTGCTAGTATTGCCACCACCTTCTTGATGGATACTCCAGAGTGGGAGACTTGTTACTAGCTGATAGTTGGTTAAATCACTCGCATCAACTATTGATCCTATGAGTAGAATCTAATCCATGCCTCCTTGAGAATACCCATCTCCTTACTCTGAGATACAGAGGCACTGTCAATATCTACTGCTGCCTCACTGCTAGCTTTTACCAGCTGGAATGAACAGGGGTTCAATGCAGGTTTTTGTGCCTCTGGAATTTTCAGAACTTTGGAATCCTACAAGGCAAAACTGAATTAGTTAATGGGTTAAAAAAAGAGACATTTTTAGTACTTTCTCTTCTACTTGCAGGCCAGTGCTTCAATAGTCATTTTCCCCAGTTTTCCCATACTAAAAATGTTTACCATATGAAGGAATTTGCACTGATATTTTTCCCAGCTTGAAGACTTGAAACTTTTCCAATTAACATCCTGTGTCACTGGGGAATTGTAGACACCTCACCAAGATGAACACCATTTAGATTTCCATGGGTAAATATGCACACTGGAAAACTGTTCTTGCTGCTGCTGTGCATGCCTGAGTAAATTTGTGCTTTTATTTTATAAAATCCTGTGTAATATTATCCACAGTCTGAATCACTTAACAAACAGGAAGAAGTGTGATGCAACTTGATAGATGTGTCTATGCAAATCTTTTAATGTGGTATAAAAGGGTGATTATGAGACAGTACCTTGATAGATCTCTATACAGACTGCAATGTCAACTTATAAGTTACACCTGGCCTGCTGGTTAGCTGCGTTTCAGAATAAATCTACAGTAATCCTGTTAGTAAATCTTACTCTGTAATACAGGTGAGCTTAGGTTCCAATGCATGGAAATGAATGTACAATATGATAAATATATATTAATTTCTTCAGTTGGAAAGCCAAAATGCAGGTTGATTGATTGGCCAGCAATCAATTGATTATGTGAGAGACCAAACCGAGGGCAAGTTTCAGTAACTGTGGATAAGACACGTTCCCTTCTTCAAAGATCCTATGGTCTAAACAAATATTGAATGGTCTTATTCTGTGGCAGAATATATCCCCCTTATTCATGCAGTTGGAATATTTGTGTATTGTCTTGTAAGGTATAATTTAAAAACTTAAAATTTGCTGGTCAGTATTGTTCTGATAAAATATGTGTGGCAACACTGTACATAAAGTTGTAAGATTTCCCTGTATAATATTATTAATATGTTCCAAACCCCACTGTCCTGGCCAGATAGAAGTTGGCAAACAGGTCGGTCCTAAACAAAGAAATTTGTACTCTGCTAAATTTGCTTTTAAGTAGTAAACAATAAGGCAGGACGGGAAAGAAAGAAAGCTTAAAAAGGTGAGTAAAAGCCAGTAGGGAACAGCCTTCCATATAAACTCTTTGTTTTCTAGTGCCAAGTGGGAA
Source organism: Pelodiscus sinensis (assembly GCF_052426305.1). NCBI lineage: Eukaryota > Metazoa > Chordata > Testudines > Trionychidae > Pelodiscus > Pelodiscus sinensis. The sequence goes on along the minus strand of NC_143053.1, from coordinate 43,240,323 downwards.
CTTTTATTATTAAAGATAGATAATAAATTATTTGAGTTATGATTGTCTACGTGGCTTCGGCAGCTACAATGTTCAAAACTCAGGAAGGATGAGACATTGGGTATCTTTATTAGAGGAGGGAAACAGCAACTTCACCGTACTACCCACTAACTAATTAATGAAATCAGCTATATCCTTGCAAGTGATTAATTAAAAGGATAACTTTGATCCTGTTATGTTTTGCAGTGACTGGACAACTTTAAGTCTCATGGGCAAGAGTATTACCATAAATTCAGGCCAAGTGAGACTGAACACACCAGCTTCTCCTTAGGATGCCAGAGTGAGTGAACAACTATAAGGAAACAGTTTTGGGCAGGAGTGAGAACCACATCAAAACAAAAGCATCTTATTCTGTGAGGACTACACAATCTGGGAATAGATAAATTTAGGCAGATTAAGTGGTACAGGTTATATTAAAATTTTACGCTTGTATCTGATATTTTAACACAATTAAGGATCATTTCAGCAAGATACTTGAGCACATACATGACTTTAAACACATTAAAATTCCTATTCCAATGAATGGGATTATTCATGCACCTGAATTTAGGTATCTACTTTATCGAATCAGGATCATAACAATTGTGACCTGGCCCTGGTGACACAGTGCTACATTATGCATTTCAGCACTCATTCATAAGATTTTGACTTTGCTAATTGTTTTAATTATTATTACTCACATTATATTGGTAATCAGCCCATCCCAATACCCCTGACTAGAACAACCCCGATTTTTTTAAAAGTTCAGATTGAGCTCCATATTTTGCAGATCGCTTCTAAAAATTATTGATTAATAATTAACACTGTGCATCTATAGAAGAAAGGAAATGGAGAGAACATTCCTGTGTTAGTACTGCTGCACCAAAGTATACTCCACTAGCAAATGTTTACAGATTAGGGAAAAGTCAAGAGATTTTTATTAGTTAGCTTTTATTTTTGATTATTTGTCCATTAGCAGCAAGAAATGGAGATGTGCTACGTAAGAAAGTTATTATTTGCTAATTTGCAGCTTGTAAAATACACAGCACACTATCTATTATGTATCATGCATTACAATCACAACAACAGTTTAATTAATCACCAACACCCTGTTTTGTACCAGTCTACAACTGAATTCTGGGTAATGGTGTTGTTTACCATTTAGCAAGTAGCAACATTTCACTCTGTTTCACTACATTAAACTGCTCAAATAAAGCAAGCGGATATTGAAAAGAGTTGGCCATCTGCCTTTATTTTCTTTTACTTTTGTTAAGGAAAGGGGGGAAAACCCACCAGCTCCTCTGAAAGGAGAAAGAACACAGCCATGAAACTGATAATGACAAAAAACACCCTTTTTTATCAGGTCAAAATCTCATCTAAATGCAGTTCTGATGAATAGTAAAAAAGCTTGCTTTGTGGATTTGGAGTGGGTCTCAAGACCAGCAATGAAGTCTAATGATTATTTAATGGTGCCGCACTTGAAGCCGGATTATGTGAGACTCTCTCCCCTGTTAAGAGTTTGATGAATAGGTTTTGTGACAGCCATTTAGGAATAAACAAGAATTCATCAGTCTGCATAAGAAGAAGCCAGTTTATAGATTAAGTTTCTTGAGGTAATTCATGAGGTCAGTCCCATTTAGATGTAGACTATTAGGGCTCAGCTTTTGAGAGTGGCCATACAAGGGAGTTACTCCAAATGGACCCCTCTAACACAAAGCCCCCTTTCAGAAGGAAGCCTGAAATTTTTATGACCCTGCTGCTAGGAAGCACATCAACTTGTCACTGTGAAGATCTGCTGGGGCAGGACCTCATCACTCTATTAAAGAGCTCTGTGACCCTATTGATTTGAAGTATTTAAAGCAGGGGTGAAGTTCAAAGCAATTTCTTTTCTATACTATTACTCAGCCTCTCTGTGTCTTGGCTCTAAAACATCTGCTGTCAGTTCCTCTCTGGTGTCTGACTCTGGAATCTGTCACTGGAGAACAGAGTAGTTTTATTTAGAATAAATTGGATTCCTTTTCAGTTTTCAGCATTTCGTATTGTGATCAATGGTTTACACTCCTTCATGAGCCAAGAGACTTAACTGCAAGTGTATCCTTTTATGTCTCTTTAGAGTAGGACTCAACTAGAGTTTGCTTCTGAGGCTCTATAATAAAATCTATTCATACTACTAGCCATTCATTTTTCTAATTGATCAATCAGCAAAAATAATAAGTTTTCATTTTCTGAAAAGAAATGAAAAAAACCAGCATCAGAGATTGTTTCTCTGGTATTGAAACACTAACAGGGTCTTTTATTTGCTAGGAGGGGAAAAAACTCTACGGAGTAAACAACTCGGTTATTTTTAAATGTCAGCAAGTAAACTGTAGAACTAGGTCTGAAAGGTATTTTTTTTTCAAAACAACACATGCTTCCATGCTTCTCTACAAACGCTGCAGGCATCAGGGCATCTTCTGAGAGGTTAATAATACATTAGGGCTATGTCTAGACTACAGGCTTCTTGTGCAAGAAGCTTTTTGCAGAAGACATCTTCCGCAAAAATTTCTTGCACAAGAGAGCGTCCACACTGCAAAAGCTCATAGAAAAAGCGATGCCTTTTTGTGCAAGAGAGCGTCCACAGGGCATCAGGGCACCTTTACTTTTTCCTCTTTCCTGTTTTTGCACAAAAAAACCCTGTTGCCCATCCACGCACACCTTTTTGCACAAGAACTCTTGCGCAAAAAGGAGTTATTCCTTGTAGAAAGAGGAATAACTATTGTGCAAAACACCTCTGTTCTTTCAATTTTTTTGCACAAAAACGCACTTGAGATGTGGATGCTCCACCAGTTTTTGTGCAAAATGGCCGTTTTTGCGCAAAAACTCTGTAGTGTAGACATAGCCTAGGTTTGGGGCATGCATTACAGTGGTTAATAATACATTAGGTTTGGGATGTGCATTTCAGGTGTGATGCTGGGAAAGTTACACAAGGCTGTGCAGGTGAGATTAATATTCAGTTATGGTGGTCAGATGAATGCTAATGGAATGCTAATTAATCTGTTACAAAAAATATTTAAAATAGTGAAGTATAGCCAGGGCAAGAAGTTAGAGGTTTTAGATAGGAGATAATGTATAGCATTATACAGAGCATCTCTGTTGTCTTAACCTAGAGAACTCACTGCTGATGTTAAAAAATGTGCCGTCTCTTGGGGCTGCTCTGTCAAATAACCAGGGCTTGACATTTAGCGTAATCTACTCGCCCATGGCGAGTAGATTACAAGCCAGCACAGCCCCGCAGCGCGGTGAGCACATGCGCAGCACAGTCTGTGCGTGCACAGCGTGCCAAACCGCGTGGCTGGCGAGCGGGGCTCACCGCCGCTTGGCGAGCCCTGCAAATAAGTATCATGTGCTAATAAGCAACACATTTATCACTCAGTTTAATTGCCTAATATACCCGTCGTCTGCATCTAGACTGGCAAGTTTTTCCGCAGAAGCAGCTGCTTTTGCGGAAAAACTTGCCAGCTGTCTACACTGGCCGCTTGAATTTCTGCAAGAACACTGACTTCCTACTGTAAGAAATCAGTGCTTCTTGCGGAAATGCTATGCTGTTCCCGTTCGGGCAAAAGTCCTTTTGCACAAAGCTTTTGCGCAAAAGGGACAGTGTAGACAGCTCAGATTTGTTTTGCTCAAAAAAGCCCCGATCACGAAAATGGCGATCGGGACTTTTTTGCAGAAAAGTGCGTCCAGATTGGCACAGACGCTTTTCCGCAAAAAGTCATTTTGCGGGAAAGCGTCCATGCCAATCTAGACGCTCTTTTCCGCAAATGCTTTTAACAGAAAACTTTTCAGTTAAAAGCATTTGTGGAAAATCATGCCAGTCTAGACGTAGCCGTCAGGTTTGTCTACACAGCAAAGTTAATTTGAAACAACAGCCCTTATTTCGAATTAACTTTAATAGCATCTATATAGGCTATGACAGACCAGGCCGGATCTGGGCACAGCTGAGGGTGTCCGCTCAGGGCGAATTGCTCAAATTTGGGGCTCCTTACAGCCCCCAGGCTGGAGGCCTTTCCAAACAGGCCACAAACCAGTCCCACAGAGCACTTCAGCTGCCTGCCTGAAGCCTCACGAGCAAAACCCCTCTGACACCCCAGCAATATCCATGCCCCAGATGGCCCCAGGCCTCATACACAGGTGAGGGATCTAGAACCCAATCTCACCTACCCTGAACAAGTTCTGTCCGGTTCCAAGAAACCAGCCACAGATCCCAGGTCAATTTACACTCTGGATCTTACCCATGAATCACGCTGAGTCAATCCTTTAGAATCTAAAATATAAAGGCTTATTACTACAAGAAAGAAAAGCATGAGAATAAGGTTGTTAAAGTATCATACATTACATGCATCAAATCTCCCAGTTCTCGATGCGGACTCTAGCAGAGATGTTATAGCTGCTGGCTTAAAAGTCCTTGGTGTGCATCCTATGCCAGGATGGGTCCACAGTTCTTCCCAGCTCATGAATCCCTGCGAGGCCGCATCCGGGGTCAGGAGAAAATCTGTAGACCAACATGGAGTCGACCACATGGCATATTTATACCTCCTTCCTGGTTTCTTCCAAGCTGGCTAGAGTCACATGGCCAGTGGCCAGGTGTATCTTTGGCCTCCAGAGATCCATTGTTCCCTGGAGACTTGCTCATTAGCATGTCTATAGGCTGAGTATTCTTCGTCTATTCTCAGCCACAAACAGAGAAATATTCAGTATCCGCACAGAATACATGCTTATAACTTCACACACAGATATTATACAATTACATGAATAGCATATATAAAATTAGTATAAAGTAAGCTTTTGTTTGACACCTCACATGGCCCTCTTTGTACCACTTTTGGGATGAACACTCCACTATGGGTGCAGCAGTGACCCGGATGCTCCCCTCAAAATCCAATAACATGACACAGGCAAATCGCTATTTCGAAAAAAAATCAAAATAGTGGGGCACTTAATTCAAATTAGTTAAACCTCATTCTACGAGGAATAACGCCAAATTCAAAATAGCTCATTCGAAATAAGCACCGTGTAGACGCTTATTTTGAAATAGGGAGCCTCCAGCTCTTCCCAGTTTCCCCGGTGGCCACTCTGGACCAAACCAGGAGAAAACTTCTCGTCTCCCCCAGCCCCGGAGCCCTTTAAGGGGTAGACTCTAGCCACACTGCACGTGCCAGATCCAGGCCTGCCAGCAGTCGCTGCTCCTGACCCAGTGGCCCCAGGATGAGCCGGGCAGCCAGAGCCAGCCAATTGTCCCCTGCCCAGTCCCCCAGCACCCAGGAGCCAGCTAGGGGCCATAGACAGTGGGCGGGGGAAGACCAAGGACTACGTATGTGGCCCTTGCTTACCATGTATCACACAGCAATCTGTGCACGTGTAAGCACGTGCTGTGCCACCCCTGGACAGGTGGCTCCAGCTGTCTGCCACACAGGGGTCATGGCCTGATAGCCACGCGCATGCGTGAAGAGACCTGACATGCTCCTGACCCCAGGGTGGGACACAGCAGGACACCCGCCCTTCACAAGCCCCCTCTAACATCTCCCCCCCACCTCGGCTGCACTATACACAGCACAAAGGCCTGGGAACAGTCTCGGGGCAGCTCCCACTCCCGGGAATAGCCGGACATTCCGCCCATGGCCTCTGTGCAAGCACAGTGGCTCTGATGGTGCAGGGCACGGTCATCCTTGCCTCACAGAGGGGAACTGGGCTTCACCCACTGTGTCCCCAGGGAGAACAGACCACTTCTCTTGTTTCTCCACAGCTGCACCAGCTTCGCGTGCAGGTCGCACCACCCCGCCTGGGACATTCTCCCGCACCCGAGGGCTCAGCAGGTCCACCCAACAGTGCAGGGGTACCGAGACCAGCAGCTGGGGACCCTGCAAGCCCTGCACCGCACCATGGAGCAGTGGGTGCAGGATGAACAGGAGTTCTGGCAGGAGCTGCTTGCCCAGGGTCGTGCCATCTGTGCCCATCTGCAGACTCTGGTGCAGAGCGTGCTACCTCGTGCTGCTTCAGTGCCTGCTGCCTCCCCAGCTCCTGCTCCTCCTCCCTCTCCTCCCCATCCTGCTTCTCCCTCCTCAACCTCCACACCCTCCTCTCCATCCCCCCAGGGATGCTGAGGCCCCTGCACCCGCCGTGCTGGGAGACAGTTGGCCCGGTGAAACCTCCCCACCCCTGAGCTTCCCCTCCCCCTTGTTCCTCTTGCTTCCCCCTTCCAGCTCCCTCCTCCCAGTTTTCCTCCTCCCCTCTCCCACCCTCTCTTCTCTCCTCTCCCACCTCCTTTCCCCAGTCTCCCCAGAGTTTCACACACACCCCAGTTTTGTTAAATAAAGAAAGTTTATATTTTTGAAAATACATGTATTTTATTTGACATCAGGAAGGGGGGTTAGGGAGGGGTACGTGGAAGGCAAGCAAGCAAGCACGGACACCTGAGAACTGGCTGCCTGGGGCGGGGGAGGGGGTCCCTTTAAGCACAGGCCTCAGGCAACAGCCACACAAAGACACTCCTTACCTGATGCCCTAATCCTGACCTGGTTCCAGCCAGCCTTAACTCTGAATCAGTGTTCACTCAGTGTGAACGCGCTATTTCGAAATAGCAAAATGCTATTTCAAAATGCATTTTGTATGTAGATGCATTATTTCGAAATAACTTAGTTTGAATTAACTATTTCGAAATAAGATATTTCAAAATAATGCTGTAGTATAGACATACCCATAGATATAGGGTTACATCCTCAGTTGATATATTTATGTCTATTACTCAGTCTATTACCCAGTTTATTTACCAACTGAGAATCTGACCCATGATGTATGCTGTGGTCACTTATTAAACTTGCATTTCACTCAAATCTACTTATTAAACTCAATGTGTTTCCAAGGGCATGGATTATGTTTACAGAGAAATGATAATTGTTCAGTTCTTTCAGTGGTTTCTTCAAGTATCTAGATGTGCTGCAGACCGATGTATCTATAGCTTGTCAGTCATACCGTGCATCGCTTGTATCTCTGCATTTCCTTTAGTCAGCAAGGAAATCATGGTGCTAGAGATTAAGGTCAACCGTAAATGTATCAAAAGAAACAGTGCCTGAGAATTTTCCATAAAGAAGGCACAGAAGATTAAAGAAGGAGATAATACAGTAATTCCTCATTTAACACGGTAGATACGTTTCAGAAAATGATTGTGCTAAGTAAAAATGTGTTATGCAGAGTCAATTTTCCCACTGAAAATAATGGAAAAGGTGGGGGTTGCATTTCAAGCGCACGTGCACTCACAGCTCCAGCCTGCACTTGTTAGCAGCTGGGACCGGGACATACGGTTGGGGGAGAAAGGGGACTGGGTTATAGCAGGGAGGGGAGGTGTTTGGCTATGGAAAAAGGAAGGGAAGGACAGGGGAGGGGGCTTGCAGTCAGTGACTGGCTTTCCCCAGCTGGCTGGTCACTGGCAGCTGTGCGGGGCTTCCTCTGCCTCCTTACAAAGTGGCAGAGGTTTGCCGCTCACCGTGCAGTTCCCCCAGTGATCCCCTCTGGCCAGATGCCTTACGTCCGGCCAGAGGCGGTCACCGGGCAATGGCGCTGTGAGCAGCAAACCTCTGCCGCTTTGCAGGGAGGCAGAGGAAGCCTCGCGCAGCTGCCGGTCACCAGCCGGCTGTAGGGGAAATCGTTTTACTGCGGGGACGGGGTCGTGTTGTTTGAAAAATGTTCCCTAAAAAAAAAAGTGCTATCATGAAAATGTGTTATGCAGGCACGTGTTAAGTGAGGAATTACTATAGTTTGTATTCTACTCCTCTGAAGAAAAAAAAAGATAAAATTCTACACAATTTCTTCTATTTTTCATTTTAAAAATTAGAGCTGATAGGAGTCCTGGGGAACAGACCACCACTGCAAGCTAATATCATTTTGAGATCATGCTGCTGAATATGTTGGCATTTAACGGCATATTCTCCCAGGGCACATTTCAAAATGAAACTGAAACTTGATGGACCAACTGTACTCTATTAAAAAATATTATTAAAAAGACCATTTTCCCTCAGCCAAGAAAAAGCTGATAGTTCCAAAACACAATTTCTTTGCTGTATAAATATGCATATTAAAGGGCTGTCCAAAGACAACAAATTAGAACAATTTTTCTTTATTTTTAATACTATGAATGATACCAGAATTTATAGTGTGTGCAAATGTATTACCATGTAATATCCCCTTCTCCCTCACCCTGTTTATATCCTACAACATATGTTATATCCAGACTCAAAAGGAAACTGGAGTTTTAGGAATGGAGGGGAAGGCAGTTACAGAAGTTATGTCTAATTAGCGTGCAAACCTTTGAATGAAAGATACAGAATAAACATAAAGAAAACAGGCAAATATTCCTGCAAAATATCCACTGTTGTAATATCTATTTATAATTTATTACACATTTATAACCTAAACAGCAGAGTTAAATTTCAAGGCCACTGCTTTTCTCACATCAGAAAAGGAAATACATGCTTTGGGCACATCTCCATACGTCTACAGTGCATGTCTGGGGATAAAGTATCAGTCTGAGGAGGTTGTACAGGTACTCTTCATCGTAACAGCTGAGTGCACCAGAGGTCAAATTCTCACTAGATGTTTGTCTATCAGGCTTTTTTAAAAAAGAGAGGAAGTATACTCCTTTCTAGTTTGATCTCCATGTCTGTGTCTAGACTGGCCAGTTTTTTCGGAAAATCAGCCACTTTTCCGGAAAAACTTGCCAGCTGTCTACACTGACCACTTGAATTTCCACAATAGCACTGACGATCTCATGTAAGATTGTCAATGTTCTTGTGGAAATACTATGCTGCTCCCGTTCGGGCAAAAGTCCCTTTACACAAAACTATTGTGCAAAAGGGCCAGTGTAGACAGCTCAGATTTGTTTTCCACAAAAAAGCCCCGATCACAAAAATGGCGATCAGAGCTTTTTTGCGCAAAAGCGCGTCTAGATTGGCCACAGAAGCTTTTCTGCAAAAAGTGCTTTTGCAGAAAAGCGTCCATGCCAATCTAGATGCTCTTTTCCAAAAATGCTTTTAATGGAAAACCTTTCTGTTAAAAGCATTTAGGAAAATCATGCCAGTTTAGACGTAGCCCATAAGTTTAACAGTATCTTGTTTAAGATGTGCTTTGGTTCAGACTGATGGAAGAAACAGCAGGTGCTTCATCCACCTTTCTGCACAGAGGAATAAAGGGTTCATTACTTCCTAAAAGGTGTACATGTTCCATCCAGGCAGCTCTGCAGATGCTGCCCATGCAATCTGATGTAGACCACACCAGGAGAACAATATATTAGGGCTGGTTGAATTTTTTCCAGCTGTTATTGATGGGGGGAAAAAAACATTTTGATTAGACATATTTTGTGCTTGAGAAATGTCTGCTTTTGATTATGTTTTGTTGAAAAATCTAAAGCTCAAAAATGGAAAAGTTTTCAGATTTTTTTTATCCAAAGACTGAAATACTTTGATTTGGATATCCCACTACAGTGCCTCATGGAAGTTGTAGATCAGAATCCTCATGTCCTCATTCTCCACTATATAATGGACTCCCCAGCTACATTTAATCTGCCATGATGTATTTAGTCTCCCTCACCAAGATGGAAAATCATGGTGCAAGATGGTGAACATCTGTTCCTAGCAAGTCCAGCCTAAAGAGAAGAATAAGCATATAAGGCATCAAAATTACAAGTCCTATTATGCACCATAATGGCATTTCAAAATTGGGAATATTTGGTTTTTGATTTTTTGCTAAAAATATTTTTGCAGGAAATATCCCATTTTCTAACCAGTTGTACAAATTATTCCAATTACAAGGTGGACCAAGAAGTGAGTAGTGTAAAAGGTTCTTATTTATCTCCCAGAAACCAGCTTACTAGCTAGAGCTCACTCGAAGCTACCAAGGTTTAATGCGTAATGGGATAAACAGAGTCCCAGACAAAAAACTCTGAGGTGAACAAGTAACTAATAATGATTTAAATAGTATTGTGGTTTTTATGAGAAAATAATGGAATTTAGTGTTAGGCAATGACAAACATGGACTTCTTTAAGACTACTTTACCTCTGGGGAATATCAAGATCTCCATCCTTGAGCTGGAGAACAGGTTTGCCCCTCTAGCATCAAAGCCTTTACACCAGCACCCTGGTAACAACTCAATCCAAATTCTCAGCTGGTGTAATTCCTTTTAAGTCAGTGGAGCTGTGCCTTCTGGGAATGTGATCCCAAGTTGGAGGAGCATTTCTGATCTACCAACATCCAGTTCCACATCCTACGCTGAGGATGTTCTACTACAAGACATGCCATTTATTTTAAAATAGAAATGTATTTTCTTTTGGGAGCAGTCTCATTTGAAAACAAGAGGTTTCACAATATTACAATTAAGAAAATGAATTGGTAAAATAAATCATATTCTTATCAAGCTGCCATTTCATCTCCAAAACTCAAACTATCCCACACTAAGGAGGGAGCAGTAGTAGGAACAAAGTTTCATCTTAAAAGAACACTGGCTGTCACAGTGCTCTTTCTTTAGCATTAGGCCTGATACAGATATCACTTATTACTGGTATATCAGCATTACATCAAGTGAGTTGCTCCTGATTTAAATGAGTAATTCATTTATGCTGAATAATTTATCTGGTAGATGAGTTTAGCCACTAGACAGTTTTCCCTTCCCAAATCCTGTAAATCATTCCTCATGCAAGTCATTTGCATTGACTTCACTGTGATTCCTCACATGAGGAAGGACTGTACATCTGAGAACACGTTTACAGACTGAGGCCTGTAAATTGTTTTGTATCTTAAATATTGATCGCCAGACCTGTATGTTGCCACATATATCATTGCCTTTAATCATTCTTCCTCTACGGGTGGGTTATCATTTTTCCAATGCCTGGGTATTATGTGCTTTGTCACCAACAGAGATAATATCTCCCCATTCTAGACTGGTTAATGGAATTCCTTTTACTATTGAAGTATTATTAATCATGTTGTCATGACTTAATAATTAATTGACAAATAGTTCTCTATTTTATGAATCTACTAAATATTGGGGGTGTTGTGGGACAGACTCACCACCACAGCGCCTCCTGCCTGTAGCACTGTAAATTAACTCATTTGCAGGGTGCCTCCGTCTGGCTGTTGTCTCTCCATGTCTTCATTCTACACTCCAGCTTCAGGCCCGCATCTCTCCCGGACCGTGGTGTCCTCTTCAGGACATTGTTCTCCAGCAGTGGCCACTACAATTGTCTCTCAGTCCCAGGAGGGAAGGGGGGGAGTTATGAGCAGTCTTGTGTCTGTGCACTCTAGGGATCTCCCCTCCCAGGGAAATCTCAATTCCCCTATACTCACCTTGCCTCAGTGACCCACTGCCAGTTGTCATCCAGCCCCTTACCTCAGGAGCAAATTGCAGTCTCAAATGGTCACTCATCATTGGCAAGGGGGTGGACCTGCTGCCTTTGTTTATCCTGGCCACCTCCCTGCAGCCTTAGGACCCTGATGCCTGGCTTCATGCCCTTCAGCCTGGGAGTAAGGCCAGGCCAGAGCTTCCCAGCACCGATCTGTCCCAGGAAGCCCCCAGCTTCCTTAGCAGCCAGGTCCTTCCTGCTCCCCACCTAGAGCAAGACTGTATCTGCCCTCCTCCATCCTGGAGCCCTTATTTATGTAGCCTCAGCAGGTCCCTAAATGGCTACGGTTGTGGGCTTTGCTCTCAGCCCTTTCCCAGGGCTGGGTTTTTACCCTCAAATGGCCAGTGCGGAGCAGATGCCCCATCACAGGGAGAAACAAATTTCTATTAATTTACAATAATTATGAAAAAGAAGTCTATTTTGCTATCATTGTACTTCCACTTACTTGTATTCCTGAAGCACCTACAGATAGGGGTCATGGCCCCAGTGTGTTAGGCACTGCACAGAGACACAGAAAGAGAATTTTTTCCTCCCTCTAAATAGTTTATAAAGACACTGGGTGAGAGAAGAAACAGAGGCATGGGAAGGTGAAGTGTCTTCCCTAAGGTTACATAGCAGATAAGTTGCAGAGTTGGAGATAAAATGCAGCTTTATCTGACACCAAGACCTACTTGGTGCAGTTTCCTAGTCGGTGTGTGTCAGCCGACGGTCAGGGCAGTGTGTGTGTGTGTGTGTGTGTGTGTGTGTGTGTGTGTTACCGAGAAAAGGTTTAACGTCTGTGCCTTTACCGCTAGGACCGGGGTCCCATCGTGGAGGGCATCCAACAGGCTGATAGACGCCCCGAGTTTATAGGAAGAGCTTATTACATCTCAGATTTTAGCTGCTAAGATACAGGATCTCTTCGCAGCGGGCAGTCTAGGGAAGACTGAGAGATGCCCCAATGGATCTGTCACCTGGGAGTGACACGATCCAAACGCCCAAGCTCTTCCTATACCTGTCCCTTATGACCAGCTGAAGTTCTTTTAAATTGTGCTTGGTTCTGTTACAGCAACTGAAGGAGTCAGGTTAAAACTTAAACAGTTACAGGTTTATTAAAAAAGGCTTATAAAGCATATGGTTACAATGGCTATTGATCTATTTCTTAACTGCTAGCAAATATAGATCTTAAAAATGGTTACAAAGAAAATAAAGATAGAAAATAGAAATAATGGTACCAAGTGACAGCTTAATCTTTAAAGAGCTCTAAGTCTATGTGTACACTTAAGACAAAGGACCACATCCAGGTACAATTTTTACCCCTTTCTGTGCCTCTCGACTCCAGCAGGTCAAGCCAGGGCCGGTCCCTCAATTCCTAGGAAAGACGAATACGAGGTGGGTATCCCCGTGGAACCTCAGGAGGTCAAACACTTAACCCGACCAGCAGATAGATGGTAGATTGACACTCAGAGTAAATGTGCTGCTGGACCCATCTTTATACCCATAGGGGCCAGTATTCTCTTTCTTATCTAAGATGCCAAATTGTACTGGTCCGTTTTGTGGTGCCAGTTCTTACAAGCAAGTTTCAACTTAATTTACACTTGCAAGAGAGAGAACTAAATTGTGAGTACTAGACATTATTTTACTGGGCGAGAGATTCCTCCCCCCGCGGACGGCTGTGTGTTTGTATCAATATGGGTAATATCAAGTTAAAAATCACTTAGGAAAGTTAGATGTCAGCAAGTCACCAGGTCCTGATGAAATGCATCCCAGGATACTCAAGGAGCTGATAAAGGAGGTATCTGAGCCTTTAGCTATGATCTTTGAAAAATCATGGCAGACAGGGGAGATTCCAGAAGACTGGAAAAGGGCAAATATTGTGCCCATCTATAAAAAGGGGAATAAGAACAACCCAGGAAACTACAGACCGGTCAGTTTAACGTCTGTCCCAGGGAAGATAATGGAGCAGGTAATTAAGGAAATCATATGCAAACACTTGGAAGGTAATAAAGTGATAGGGAATAGCCAGCATGGGTTTGTGAAGAACAAGTCATGCCAAACTAATCTGATAGCTTTCTTTGATAGGATAACGAGCCTTGTGGATAAGGGAGAAGCGGTGGATGTCATATACCTAGACTTTAGTAAGGCATTTGATACGGTCTCGCATGATATTCTTATTGATAAACTAGGCAAATATAACTTAGATAGGGCCACGATAAGGTGGGTGCATAATTGGCTGGATAACCATAGTCAGAGAGTTGTTGTTAACGGTTCTAAATCCTGCTGGAAAGGGATAACAAGTGGAGTTCCGCAAGGGTCTGTTTTGGGACCCGTACTGTTCAATATCTTCATCAATGATGTAGATATTGGGATAGAGAGTACGCTTATTAAGTTTGCAGATGATACCAAACTGGGTGGGGTTGCAACTTCTTTGGAGGATAGAAGGTCCATTCAAAATGACCTTAGAAAGTTAGAGAAATGGTCAGAGCTAAACAGGATGAGGTTTAATAAAGAGAAATGCAAAGTGCTCCACTTAGGAAGGAACAATCAGTTCCATACATACAAGATGGGAAGCGACTGTCTAGGAAGGAGCATGGCGGAAAGGGATCTAGGGGTCATAGTGGACCACAAGTTGAATATGAGTCAACAGTGTGATGCTGTTGCAAAAAAAGCAAATATGATTCTAGGTTGTATCAACAGGTGTGTTGTAAGCAAAACTCGTGAAGTCATTCTGCCGCTCTACTCTGCACTAGTTAGGCCTCAGCTGGAGTACTGTGTCCAGTTCTGGGCACCACATTTCAAGAGAGATGTGGAGAAATTGGAAAGGGTACAGAGAAGAGAGACAAGAATGATTAAAGGTTTAGAGAACATGACCTATGAAGCCAGGCTTCATGAACTGGGCTTGTTTAGTTTGGAAAAAAGAAGATTAAGGGGGGACATGATAGCGGTTTTCAAATATCTAAAAGGGTGTCACAAGGAGGAAGGAGAAAATTTGTTCCTCTTGGTTACTGAGGACAGGACAAGGAGTAATGGGCTTAAAGTGCAGCAGGGGAGGTTTAGATTGGACATTAGGAAAAAGTTCCTAACTGTCAGGGTGGTCAAATATTGGAATAAATTGCCAAGGGAGGTGGTGGAATCTCCCTCTCTGGAGATATTTAAGAACAGATTAGATAGACATCTGTCAGGGATGGTGTAGACGGAGCTTGGTCCTGCCTTGAGGGCGGGGGGCTGGACTCGATGACCTCTCGAGGTCCCTTCCAGTCCTATTATTCTATGATTCTATGATTCAGTCAAGGACACTCCTCTGCAGCCTCTCAGTCAGCAATTGGCATATCTCTGTTTACAGCCATTCACGGTCACAGCAGCCTGCCATATCCTGAGCCTCCTGTTCAAGGCTTTTACTGTTCTGTGTGCCCTGTATGGTCCAGGCAAGCAAAGATGGATATTACAGGGGGGTTCCTGTCTGGCTACATTGTGCAACAATGACTCCACGCAAGTTATCTCTGACCAGTTTCAGGCTCCCTCTCCTGGCATTTCTGGAATCTAGCTCTCTCCCACCCCCCATACTTGTCACCCTCATTGGAAATTGTTCTTTATGGGGATGGGACTCTGTCCAGCTAGCTGTATGTTTTGAGGTTTTTTTAGAATATGAACAATGTGTATTGGTGTCCTTACTATAGAGCATTTGGATGCCTTGTTATAGGCAGCTTGCAAATCAGCTAAACTTAAATAGGGGCCCTGAGTGCCTTTCTTGCTACAAGACCTGATTCTGCATTAGTCTAATCCAGGCGTGGGGAACCTCAAGCCTGGGGACTGGATGAGGCCCCTGGCTTGCCTGGATCCAGCCCCAGAGGCTCAGCCCCTTCCCCCCATCCCAACATTGGGAAGCCTGTATTGGTGCTGACCCAAAAAAGGTTCCCCACCTCTAGAATCAGTGTAGTAAAGAAAGCTGAGGCAATCTGGGCACCCTTTCAGGTAGTGAAAGAGACTTGCTCTACAAGTGCACATTCCTTAATTAACTTGTGCACATTTCTAAACTGCCCCTTTTGAGATTGCAGCACATACTGTAGCAGCCAGTGGGAACTAAAACATTTATTTCTGCTCAGTGGTGGGAGTTACTCAATGCAGGTGTCTGGGATACACAGTGAGATAGCAAGAAGGCCTGCCACCTACTCAGCAGTGTTTCATTTCCTTCTCCACAGGCATACCTTTAGCCATTTAGGGCTTGGCCAATATATGTGCAATTTTGAATCATAGGAGCTTCCAGAACAAACATTTGTAAAAGGAACAAAACAGGCTGCAGAAGGCTGTGCTCAATCTAGTGTGTCCCACATCGCAGCCAAGGGCTACCCCAGCATGCCATAGGTGTGCACTGCATGAGCAGATGGATACTCTTGTGATTAAGGAGATGTTGGTGACAATTTCATATCAATGACCCACTCATCCAGGGGTTCAGCTGTTCTGTATTCTGGTGTTTTTCTATTGCTAGTAGATTGGGTGGGAGGTGGGGCGATGGTGCAGTTGAGTTTTGTGTAAAAGTCAGGGGTCCAGATTGTCCTGTCAAAATTTGGACAGGGAAGACTAGGCTGTCTATACCTCCCCCTCTGGAAGAAGCAGTAAGTCATTTATGTGACACAGTCCTCTCCCTGCCCTCAGATACTTTGGTGATGCATGCACTGGCAAGAGATGGAGATGAGAGGATACTTGGGGTGAAAGCATTATCCCACCCAGGAAGCATCTGTAAATCTTCTAGCCATTGAACGTATCCTGAAACTCAATTTGCATTGACAGTGGAGCAGTTCCATACACATGCAAAGGAAATTTCTGTGGGCAGAAGATGTGGGAAGTCCCTGTCTGCATACCTCGGTAGGCAGCCAGTAAACCTCTGAGCTAATTCAGAACCTAGGGCCTTCGTTCATTCTGGGAACAAATCCCATTCCCACAACAGAACAATCTGGGAAATATTCCATCAGAGAACCTCAGTTTTCCTCTCCCACAGCCTCCTTGTGTGAGTATTTTCATGAAATGGGAGAATTAAAAACAATATTCTTACACTTAATACAATATTTTGTTTAAAAAAGGAAAGTCCTTACTATTGCATATTCAATAAAATCTATACAAATGCAGACATGCACTCCCAAATAAACTCTCTACAGAACAGACTTTACAACAGTAGTCTCCAATCTTTTTACACCCAAGATCACTTTTTAAATGACAGACCAAGCCAAGATCTACCGCCCTACCACTTTCTTGAAGCCCCACCCTCTCTATTCTCCTCCTCTCCATCACTTGCTATCCCCAATCCTAATACTGCTGCTTTTTAAAAAAAAAAAAAAAAATTCTTCTGTAGGAAGAGGTTTTTCCAACATTTGGCCTGTCTAGATTTGACCAAATGTCAGAAAAAAAACCCTTCTTTTGGAAGCCCCCTTATTCCTTGTGGAAAGAGGAACATAGGGGTGACCGAAAGATCATGTTTGCTCTTCCGCTAAAAAAAGCAGAAGAACAAACGCAACCCTGGATGCAGAAGAGTTTTTCTGGGATATCTCCAGAATCCTGAAAAACTCCTGCAGTTTAGCCGGACCCTCACTGGGTTGAGACAGAATGTGTAGTCTCTGGGGTGGGAATGCAGGATTTGGGTGTGGGAAGAGGTCTGAAGTGCAAGCTCTGGGAGGAAATCTGGATGCAGGAGGCGGTAGAGAAGGGGACACTGACTCGGGGAGGGGGCTTCAGGCCAGGCAGTGTTGGGGTACTAAACAAGCCTCAGGCTTATGGATGTGAGGGTGCAGGAATTTGGGTTGGGGTATATGAGCGGCTCAGGGCAGGGGGTTCCAGTGTTTGATAGGCTCAGATCTAGGGTCTGGGGAAGGGGGAATGCAGGAGTGGTTGTGGCCAGATGGGGGCTTGGCCCCAATTGGGGGTTTGTTGGCCAGGCTTCATTTTTAAATAAAATACTATGTTAAATACAAAAAGTTTCTGCATTGTCTTTATTTATGAGAATGGCAGGGAACCTGCCTTGAATCAGGGGTCACTGACCCATAGAAAAGTCATTTGGGAGCAGAGGACACAGTACTGGGGAGGGGTGCTAGTGGGTTCTGGGGCAGGGAACAGGGTGCCAGTGGGGGCAGGGGAGAGGAGGCAGGGTGCTGGGCGGAAAAGGTTTCTGCAGCAGGGAACAAGGTGCTGGAGGAGACAGGTTTCTGAAGAGGGGAGCAGGGGGACAGGTTTCTGTAGTGGGGGACAGGATGCCAGAGGGAACTGGTTTCTGCAGGGGGCAGGGCGTCAGGGGGCAGGTTTCTGTAGAGGGGGGGCAGGTTTCTGCAGAGTGGTGGGATGGGCAAGGGAGAGGGAACAGGGGGGCAGGAGGGCGGGAGACAGGTTTGGGGCAGGGGAGAGGGAACAAGGTTCGGGGGTAGGGAGTCTCCTACACCAGCCACAGAGGGAAGCCTCCATCCCGCGCTCCCTCCGGGTTGAGCGCAGGGCAGCTGGGCTGGAGCGAAGAGAAGTGGCTTCTCTTCGCTCCAGCCCAGATGCCCTGCACTCAGCCTAGGGAGTCTGTGCCTAGCTCAGCTGTGCTGGAGTAAGCTTCCTGGGCTGAGCACAGGGCAGCCGGGCTGGAACAAAGAGAAGCGACTGCCCGGCCAGCTGGCCATGGCGCTCAGCCAGGGTGCCCCACGATCCATGTGGGCAGGTGCAGAGAAGAAGCGGCCCGATCAGCTGGAGTGTGGGGCAGCCTCTTTCAGCTGAAAGTCACAGCCAGCTGGCCAGGGTGTTTCAGCCCTCCTGACCTCCCAGCTCCCACCATTCCGCGCAGCTACTCACCTGTGTTGTTGCTTGGTGAGTAGCTGCTCCTCAAATGAGGAAAAATGTAAATGTACTGCGCAGGCGTGCAGTTCAGAGAGGGCTCAAGAGCGACTCTTAGAGCCCCTGAGATCGACCAGTAGATCGCGATCTACCGGTTGGTGACCACAGCTTTACAATCTATCCGCAAATTGATCTTTACAACTGTACTCTCTTTTGTGTGATTGCATCAAGAACACCACCTTTTCGAAATCTCATGTTTATCACCACTTGTTTGCACTAAACATTTTTCCATATATGGTACCATTTCGTGTACCTACTTATCCAAAAATTTTAGACATATCTGCTATTTTAAAGAAATCTGAAAAGAGAAATAAGAATACATGTTAGCTTAGTTTGTACAGAATATTTATCTTCATACATTAGGGGAAATGCTGTCTCAGGTAGATGATGTTCGTCCATCCTGTTCGAAGAGGACCTTGACATCTAACGAGTTGTGGGCTGTCCACGGTGTGTCCGCAGATGGCTGATAAGGCCAATGCGGGCACGAAATGTTCTGCCACGTGTCTGGCAGACATGTGCAGGCACCACTGTTGCAGTATTTGCAACTCTGGCTTTACGGAGTGCTCACTTCTCTTGTGCTATGGTTATCCTTCTGGCTTCAGATGTTTGACAGCCTTGGTGGATCAGCATGCGCCATGTTGATCGGTCTGGTGCCAGGGTCTCCCAGGAGGTGGTGTCGATTTCCAGGGACTTGAGAGAGGCTTTAAGCGTGTCTTTGTATCTCTTCTTTTGTCCCCCGTGCAATCGCTTTCCTTGAGACAGCTCACCATAAAAGAGCTGTTTAGGGATGCGATGATCTGACATCCTTGCAACATGGCCAGCCCAGCGTGTCTGGGCTTTTATCAGCAGGGTGTGAACTGACGGCAGGCCTGCTCTAAAAAGGACCTCTGTGTCTGGCACCTTATCCTGCCACCGGATCCTCAGAAGTCTGCGGAGGCAAATCTTGTGGAAGTGGTTCAGTTGCCTAGCATGCCTCCTGTATACAGTCCAAGTCTCACTGGCATACATCAGGGTAGTTAACACTACTGCTCGATAGACTTTAAGCTTTGTAGCAAGGCTTATTCTACGGCGGTCCCACACTTTGGTCAACAGTCTGCCGAATGCAGAGCTTGCCTTGGCGATTCTGCAGTTGACCTCGATGTCAATTGTCACTGCACGGGAGAGGGTGCTGCCAAGGTATGTAAATTGGTCCACTGCTTGCAGCTTTTGTCCCTTCACTGTGATGGTGGGCTCTTGATGTTGGGCTTTCAGAGCTGGCTGGTGCATCACTTCGGTTTTCTTTGTGTCGATGAGAAGGCCGAAGTTGTCGCATGCTGCTGCGAATTTGTCCATGCTGGCTTGCATTTCCTGCTCTGATCCAGCATTCAGGGAGCAGTCGTCAGCAAAAAGGAAGTCTCGTAGCACAGTCTCCTTTATCTTGGTGACAGCCTGGAGTCTTCGCAGGTTGAACAGTTTCCCATCGGTCCTGTATCTCAGGCTGACTCCCAAGGAACTGTTCTGAAAGGCGTCTGACAGCATGGCTGAAAACATTATGCTGAACAGGGTCGGTGGCAGCATGCACCCTTGCTTGACGCTGTTTGTGATGGGAAAAGCCTCTGAAGCTTCTCCGTCGTCCAGAACACGAGCCGTCATGCCGTCGTGGAACTGACGTACCATCAGGGTGAATCTGTCAGGGCACCCAAACTTCGACATGATGCGCCACAGACCTTCACGACTGACAGTGTCAAAAGCCTTGGTGAGATCCACAAAGATGGTGTACAGTTCACGATTCTGCTCTTGACACTTCTCTTGGAGCTGTCGGGCTGCGAAGATCATATCCACAGTGCCACGCTCTTTGCGGAAGCCGCACTGTGTCTCGGGTAATAGACCCTGTTCCAGGTGGTCAATCAGGCGATTCAACAACACTGGTGCAAGGATCTTGCCTGCGATGGAGAGCAGTGATATTCCTCTATGATTATCGCAGACTTGTCGATTTCCTTTCCTCTTGTAGAGGTGTACGATGGAGGCGTCTTTCAGTTCCTGAGGAATAGATCCTTGATTCCAGAAGGACTGGAACAGCTGAGTGAGTTTGTCGACAAGTACTGTACCACCACCCGGAGGGTATGTCTACACTACCACCCTAGTTCGAACTAGGGTGGTAATGTAGGCATACCGCACTTGCAAATGAAGCCCGGGATTTGAATTTCCCGGGCTTCATTTGCATAAGCCGGCCGGCGCCATTTTTAAATGCCGGCTTGTTCGAACCCCGTGCTGCGCGACTACACGCGGCACGGGCTAGATAGTTCAAACTAGTTCGAACGAGGCGTACAGATAGTGCGGAATGGCTTGCTAGTTTGAACTATCTAGCCCGTGCCGCGTGTAGCCGAACCACGGGGTTCGAACAAGCCGGCATTTAAAAATGGCGCCGGCCGGCTTATGCAAATGAAGCCTGGGAAATTCAAATCCCGGGCTTCATTTGCAAGTGCGGTATGCCTACATTACCCCGCTAGTTCGAACTAGCGGGGTAGTGTAGACATACCCTTATAGACTTCCACTGGGATTGCGTCAGATCCTGGGGCCTTACCACTGGACAACTGGCTGATGGCCTGTAAGGTTTCAGTCTCTGATGGTGAGACATACAGGCTGTGGTTGATATCCGCCTGGGGCATTCTATCAATCGCCTCGTTATTGATGGAGGATGGGCGGTTCAGTACGGATTGGAAGTGCTCAGCCCAACGCTGTAGAATCAGAGTCTTCTCAGTAATGAGAGTTACACCATCTGAGTCCAGTAGAGGGGAGCTCCCTGAGGGCTGAGGTCCGTACAAAGATCTAAGGGCTTCGTAGAACCATTTGGCATCGTTTCTGTCAGCAAACTTCTGGATTTCATCTGCTTTGGCACTCAACCAGGAGTCCTGCATCTTGCGATGCTTGCTCTGTACTGTCCTGTGAATGTTGTTGAAGACATTTTTCTTAGCTGTTGACGACGAGTCGTTCTGATGAGCACAGTGAAGGCAATGCTTTTCAGCAAGTAGGACCTTGATCTCTTCATCGTTCTCATCAAACCAGTCCTGCTGTTTCCTGCGTAAGGGTCCAAGAACTTTTAGTGCAGAAGAGTGCACAATATCCTGGAAGTGTTCCCAGTCCTTCTCAGCATTTTTCTCTAATTGCAGCTCTGAAAGTTGGTTGTCAAGATCTTCTGCCAATGAAGCTGCTGTGTTGGGGTTCTTCAGTTTACTGACGTTGATCTTTTTCATCACAGCTTTGTTTCCCTGCGGACATCTCTTTAGCTTGATGTGAAGGCTTAATTTAGAGATGATAAGTCTGTGGTCAGTCCAACAGTCAGCACTCGGCATGGCCTTGGTCACCCTTACATCCTGTCTGTCTTTCCTCCGCACAATGACATAATCAATGAGGTGCCAGTGCTTAGAGCGTGGGTGCATCCAGGACGTCTTTTTGCGAGTGAGCAGGCAGAAGATGGTATTAGTGATGATCAAATCATGAGCCGCACATGTCTTCAGTAGTAGTAGACCATTGTTGTTACATTTACCGATTCCATTTTTTCCAATGACGCCATCCTAGGCAGAGTGATCAGATCCTACTCTCGCGTTGAAATCACCAAGTAGAATCAGCCTGTCGGTGCGCTTCACGGATGAGAGTAGGGAATCGAGATCTTCATAAAACTTGTCCTTTACTTCATCCGGATTTGTCATTGTGGGTGCGTAGGCGCTGATCAGTGTGGCTTGCTTTCCTCTCGGTAGTGGAAGATGCAGTGTCATGAGTCAATCATTCACGCCCTTGGGAAGACTGGCAAGTTTGCAGACAAGATGATTCTTAACCACAAAGCCAACTCCAGATTCACGACGTTCGTCACTGCTGCGTCCACACCAGAAGAAAGTATAACCGCCTCCTATTTCTGTGAGCTGACCTTCGTTGGCTAGACGAGTTTCACACAGGGCCGCAATATTGATGTTAAATCTTGTGAGCTCTCTAGTGACCAGGGCCGTTCTTCTTTTTGGTCAATCTGCTGAGGGGTTGTCTTGAAGCGTGCGTACATTCCATGTGCCAGTAGTGAGTGGTGTCACCTTGCGTTTTGTTTGAAGTTTTATTGTTCGACCGCATGAAATGGGATCCCCTCCAGCCACGGTAAGCTGGCCAGCGTTCTGTGAAGCAAACAATGTTTAGGGCACCTTTTCTAGCCCCTTCCTCTTGCTACGGAGGTGAGCAGTGCGATCCTAAAGAGGGCTGCTCAGTCACTCAGGTAGACGCCGAATCCAGCTGTTGCTTCGGCCAGCAAGACGACGACCCTTAGACCTGAGCCGCCTGTTTGCAGGTCCGCAGCTACAGCTCCCAGTGTATCCACACCTGCTGCTTCGTTGCTCGCCCGTCGCCACAGGACTTTGAGGTTTACGGGAGTTAGGGTATGTCAGATGTCAAGACTTGCGTGTGAATTGGATTAAAGTGAGGGAGCGGTGCGCATAATCCGCCTCACTCTCTCTTCCCAGATTCCATCTTGCTCCAATGGCAGGACTAAAGTCAAGACAGTTGGAGATGGGCTGGGCGCAGTGGTTGACCAGGGCATCTTTCGTGTCTTGCCGTGCTCTTAGTGTACCACATCGCTTGCAGAAACTGCCTTTATGACCGTTGGTCCTATTCTAGATCTATTCTAGATCTTATCCGCTCAATCCGCCGGAGTCTGTCTTCACATGCACGGGATAGACAAGTCCCTATCTCACCGAAGGTCAATGACCCGACGGCTACTCTCAACCTGGTTTAGCCAGCCTGTCGAAGCTGTTGCCCAGGGTGTGGACGCTACGCATGCTACAGCTACTAGGAGCCACAGGTGAGAGCTGAGTGACAAGTGGGGACCAAAGGTGGACGAGCTGCCCTGAAAGGGCACGACATGCCCCTACACCAGAGGTGCTACCCCTCCCTGAACACCCCATACACCCCAAGGTAGATATGCTGTTCATGAATAAACAAGTGTTTTCTGACAGCAGGAATGATGTGTTTAAAACTTTGTAGCACATCTTATAACAATTTCCACTTGACAACTCAGGTTCTAACAAGTATCTCATAGAATCATAAAGTCAGAGGGAACCTCAAGGGTCATCTACTCTCACTCCATGCCAAGATACAGGATTTGTTGCATCAAAAACACCAAGACAGATGATTTGCCAGCCTCCTTTTGAAAACTCCAATGAAGAAGCTTCCATGACCTGCGAGGCAGTCTGTTCCATTGTCCTGCTCTTCTTACAATTAGGCTACGTCTAGATTGGTATGATTTTCTGGAAATGCTTTTAACGGAAAAGTTTTCCCTTAAAAACATTTTCGGAACAGAGCATCTAGATTGGCACGGACGCTTTTCCACAAAAGCACTTTTTGCAGAAAAGAGTCCATGCCAATCTGGATGCACTGTTCCGCAAAAAAGCCCCAATCGCCACTTTTGCGAAAGGGGCTTTTTTGCGGAAAACAAATCTGAGCTGTCTACACTGTCCCTTTTGCGCAAAAGCTTTGCACAAAAGGGACTTTTGCCCGAATGGGAGCAGCATAGTATTTCCGCAAGAAGCACTGATTTCTTACAGTAGGAAGTCAGTGCTTTTGTGGAAATTCAAGCGGCCAGTGTAGATAGCTAGCAAGTTTTTCCGGAAAAGCGGCTGATTTTCCGGAAAAACTGACCAGTCTAGACACAGCCTTAGTGTAAACCCAATATGAAACATTGCCTCTTGTCCTACCCTCTGTGGCACTGGCAAGAGAGAACAACTATTCTCCATCTTTCTAATAGAAGCCTTTCAAGTATGCCACTATTATACCTCTCTTAATCTCTTCTTTTCCAAACTAAACATACCCAGGTCCTTCAGCCTCTACTTGTATTCCATCTCTTTGATTGTATTTGATACTTGCCTCTGGATCCTTTCTAATTTCTCTACATCTTTTCTATACGTTGGTGGCCAAAGCTGGACACAGTACTTCAGCTGAGGCCTAACCAGGCCAAGTAGAGCAGTACTATCACTCTTGTGACTTGTATGCTATGTCTTAGTTAACTCAACCTAAAATTGCATTTGCTTTTGTGTGTGCGTGTGTGCAAGAACATCTAATTGCTGTCTCAGGTTGAGGTTGTGAGCCGCCACAATTCCCATATCCTTCTTGGCAGTGCTGCTGCCCAGCCAGTGTCCCCCAACTTTGCATTTGGGGATTTGGTTTTTCTTCCCTAAATGTACCATGTTACATATATCTTTGCTGAATTTCATTTTGTTGTCTATAAGCTCTTCTCCAATTTATCAAGATCCCTCTGAATTTTACTCTATCCTCCAAAGTATTGGCAACCTTCCCATCCCAGTATTGTGTCACTTGCAAGCTTAACCAGTATGCTCTTCTTCCTACATCTGGGCCATTAGTAAAGATGTTAAACAGTGCTGTACCAAAAGCAGATCCCCAAGGAAATCCCACCTCCCTCCAAACCAATATCATTCCATTCATAGTTACTTTTTGTTTGCAGTTATTTGACCAATTATATATTAACTTAATGGTAGTTCTATTGAGCCCACATTTCTCCACAGTATTTATCAGAATGTCATGTGGGACTGTGTCAAAAGCCTTGATGAAGTCCAGGTATATTGTGTCCACCACATTCCCTCTACCCACCAAATCAGTTGCCCTGTCCAAGAAGAAAATCAGGCTGGTTTGGCATGATTTGTTTTTAATAAATGCATGCTAGCTCCTAGTGCATACCCCAGAGATCTTCAGGTATTTGTAAACTGAATGGTTTATACATTGTTATAGTAGCTTCATAGGTATTGAAGTCAGACTGACTGCAACTCCCCAGCTCCTCCTTGTTCCCCTTTTTAAAGACTGGCACTGTGTTACCCTTCTCCAGTCTTCTAGGATCTCTCCTGCCATTCATAAGCTTTTAAATATTATTGCCAGTGGCTCTCAGATCTCCTCAGCTAATTTCTTCAGTGCCCTTAGGTGAATAGCATCTGGGCCCTCTAATTTCAATTCATTCAAATTGGTCAGAAGATCTGATATTTTCTTTACTTATCCTGATCTATATCACTTCCCCTTTATTATCTGTGGGCATGTTCTTGGTTGAGGCTGGAGTGGCCACCAGGGCACCCTGGGAAGGCTGGAGGCACCCTATTTTGAAGTAAGTATCTGCACAGCACTTATTTTGAAATAGCTATTTCAAATTTGGCGTTATTCCTCGTAGAATGAGGTTTACCAAATTCAAAATAAGTGCTCTGCTATTTTGAATTTATTTCGAAACAGCGGTTTGGTTGTGTAGATGCTAGGAAAGTTATTTTGAAATAAGGGCTGTTATTTTGAAATAACTTTGCTGTGTAGACATACCCTGTGTTAACTTTGCTAGTCATATGGTCAGATATTATTTTTTGTGAGAAGACTGAAGCAAAGTAGACATGTCTCTCTATTCTAGGCAACACATAAGGCTTTCATCACAACCTCCCATCTTTGCCAGTCTCTTGGGCAGTCTTAGTTTCTTACCATGTCATTCTGATAACTTTCATTTTAGCTTCTACTGAGCACTTCCATATTACCTTTGGTCTACCTCATTGCCTCTTGCCCTAGGGGATTTTATGTCTTCCCTTCATATACATCTAAGCCATTCCCATTTTCATTATGTAATTTCCTATCCTATTGGTTTCTGTTTCATCCTCTTCCAGAGTTGTTCTGTTGTTATTTTTCTGGCCATCTGCTATTGAGGATTTGTCTAAGGCAGCTATTTATGAAAAATTGCAGTTTTGACAACAAGGTCTTAAAAAGTCTCCAAGTTTTGGCACCCTATAGTAAGACTAAATTTATACGGTTATTACATATTGCAAGTTTAGTTTGGAGGGCAAGATTTTTGTTTATCCAGATAAGCTTTAGAGTTACAAAGGCATGCTGGAATATTATTGACAGCAAACGCAAGAGGGGCACAGACACAGAGTCATTACATTCATTTTAAAATCAAAATAGTGATTCATGGGGAAAAATTGCAGTATTCACTCAGCTCTACCCAGTACAAAGGATAGGGCTTGGACTTGAAGTGTATATATGTTGAGGGAGGGCTAATTTCCTTCCAGCTGCCCTGTGCAAAACCGGAAAGATACTACATCTAAATCATTGGCAGTGCAACCTGATGTCCTTGATGCTAGTTAGACCTGGATGAATCATTTCAGATAATATTGAATAATAGAAGAATTGTAGAAATGTAGAAATGTTCTTTCTATTTCAGTGAATGTTGCCTGTTTACCTATTTTTTTTGTGTAAAACCAAAACACACAATCATATGATTTTCTGGCATTTCTGAATTATTTGCATGTATTTACTTATTAACTGTCACAAATCCATGCTGGTCTTGAGCTAGTTTTCAAGAACTTCATCAAGAATTTTTGATATTTCTAATCTGAACTTCTGATTGAACCCTTAAGGCACACAATGTGTCCCTTGTTCCCTAACTGGGTGATTTTAACTTGTAAAATAGGTTTACTAAGTGAGTCCTTACCATTATGCATTTGGAATTCACTCCCTGGTCACGCTTTAGGCCAGTAGTCACCAACCAGTAGATTGGGATCTACCAGTAGATTTTGGAGCCTCTGACAGTTAACCCTGACTGGTTTGGCCAGGAAGCTATCAAGAGCTGGCACTTCAGTTGCCCCTCCACCCACTGGGATGCTGCTCCTGCCCTCTGCCTTGGAGGTGCCCCGCTGGGAGCTTCCTGATTGCTATGCAGGATGTGGGAGGGAGAAGAGGGGAGCGCTGATGTCAGAGTGTCCCTCCTCCCCTCTACTCCTGTACCCTTTCTCCACACAGAGAGAAGGGGATGGAGGGAGCGTAGCAATGCAAATCGCTGTCATACTCACACACTGTGTGTGTCTGTCATTCACACACACACGCACACACACAAACACAGAGTCCTTCACTCTCATCTCCCTACCCAACACATACATGAGCGGGGGGTTGTTGTTACTACTTTTACTGCTTGCAAAGTATGTTATTTTGGGGTTTCGACTGGTCTGTGAATTGAATCATTTTCATTTTTCTCTCTTATGACTAAATTTAATTCATTGATTAGTAAGTTCTAAAATGCCTAACCTGTCGTGGCTGGAATAATTATCCCTGTGGAAACTGCTGATCCTGGAAGTGGCTAACATGTCCCTGCAGCCCCTCAGAAAGGCAGAGCAAGGGGTCTCCACACACTGTCCTGGCCTGCAGATACCACTCCTGCAGCTCCCCTTGATCAATAATGAGGAACCATGTCCAGTAGAAGCTGTAGGCTCAGTGCCTGTAGATGAGGGGCAGCACATAGTGCCATGGAGCCATTGCTGTACATGCCAG
Organism: Pelodiscus sinensis; assembly: GCF_052426305.1. NCBI lineage: Eukaryota > Metazoa > Chordata > Testudines > Trionychidae > Pelodiscus > Pelodiscus sinensis. The sequence goes on along the minus strand of NC_143053.1, from coordinate 43,212,727 downwards.
CTGCTTTCAGGAGTGGTGCAGGGCTGGGGCAGGAGTAAGCCTGCCTTAATCTCACTGCTCCACAACCCAGAAGACGGAAGTGTTGGAGCATAAGCTTTTGTGGGCAAAGACCCACTTTGTCAGATGCATCTGACAAAGTGGGTCTTTGCCCACGAAAGCTTATGCTCCAACACTTCAGTTAGTCTATAAGGTGCCACAGGACTCCTCGCCACTTTTGCAGATTCAGACTAACACGGCTACCCCTCTGATACTTAACCCAGAAGACATCTCACTTAAGTGGTGCTCAGCCAGAGCCTGCATCCTGAACCCCTCTGTCAGCCCTAAACCTCCTCCTACACCCAACCTCCTGCCCCAGACATGAGTCCACCTGCACCCTAACTCCTTCCCAGAGCTTGCACCCTGAAACTCCTCCTGGACCCCAAACCTGGTCTAAGCCCAGAGCCCCTCCCACACTCGAAACCCCTTGGCCCAAGACCAGAGTCTGCACACCAACTCCCTAACCCAGCCTAGTGAAAGTGAGTGAGGATGAGGGAGGAAGAGGGATGGAATGAGCAGGGTGAGGCCCTGGAGAAGGGGTGAAGCAGGGCTTCAGAGAAGGGGTGAGAAGGAAGTGGGACAAGGGTATTTGGGTTTGAGCTAGATCTTACATTGCTCTTAAACTGAAAAGTGATCTTGTGGTTAAAAAGGCTGGAGACCATGGGTTTAGATAAATATGCCTTTCAGTAAAATAGTTTACTAGACTATCTACAGACAATGAACAATAAAAGAACATGAACACAGTAAAGCAAATTTATTTTGAAGTGTGATTAAATATCCTTGGTGAAATATTTGTAGTATTCATCTAATTAACTCACAGCAATGTTCCTTCTCATCTTTTCAGTCCAGGTACAGAATAATTTTTAAGTGCACTGAGGCATGTGCGAAAGTCCACCACCTGTGAAAACAAAACCTAGCTGTGGGCACGCCACTAAGCAACAGGGCAGCATCTGAATCTCTCTTGAGTGTCTGCATAAGCATGCAGCTCACAGGGAGCACTAGTTCTCTGTGTCCTAAGAGACTTGACTAAAGTAAGAGGACTAAATATTATTGGTGTCATTCTAGAATCTTAACTATACTAATGCACTTTCCTTAAAGCTAATAGTATATTTTATTAAGTGTGTTTCTAAAGTGCCCATTTCCAAAGTATCTGGATGCAATTTACAAACAGGTCTCACATACATCTCTCTATATACTTTCGTACGCCTTTAGAACCTCTTAGGCTTTGTCTACACTGCAGTCTTTTGTTGGCAGACACAATGCAAATGAAGCACTCATTAGCAGGGCTCGACAAACTATACAACCTACTCTCCAGTGGAGAGTAGATTTCAGCTGCACGCCCTGTTCATTTGCGGTGCGCACAGGCACAATGTGGCTCTTGCGCATACGCAGAATGGGGCTGGCAAGTAGTTTTCACCGCCGTTTGTCAAGCCCTGCTCATTAGCATTTGTTGTGCTGTCATTTGCATATTCTCTGCTGATGCTTTTTGCAGAAGAGGTTTTTGCGCAAAAACAAGCAGTGTAGATGGAGCTGTTTTGCGCACAAAAAACCTTTTAGGCAAGATCTTGTATACCTCCTTTTTTTGAGTATATCTAGGCTGCAATCTCAGGATCTGACTCCAGTTCAAGCTGACATACGAGCTAGCTACAGTATGTTGGGTCCCACACCAGAGATTCTACAACAGCGTGGGCTTCAGCACAAGCAAGCCCCATGAATAATTACCCAGTGTTCTAGCTAGACTTGCACAGCTTGCATTGCTGTGGCTTCATTGCTCCAAGACCCAGCTAGCTAACTTAATGCTAGCTCAGGTATGTCATCTGCAATCACACCCCGTGACTCTAGTCTACAGATGCCCCAAATTGGTGGGCCAGACTCCACATGGATTTGGGTAAACTCACCCTTCTCCATTAACATGCCTGCACTAAGAGAAGGGTCTCGTCAAAAGGTGATAAGAGTCATATTCAACTTGGTTTCCCATGAAAATAATCAGTTCCACAGCCATAGATTCTTTACTGGCTATGCTCTTTCACTAGCCATAGTAGGTGCACTATCGGCTGAATTATCCTTGCTAATTGAAGCTACTTCTTCACATCATGGCAGTAGGGTTAGGGTTTTATAGAGAAGGACCAGGACCTTGCCTGGGATCCTGGACTTGCTTGGCAGTCAATGTACAGCATGAACTGGTATGATGCTCTGGGTTAATGCTAACAGACTGCTGATTAAGTATCATGTTCCCTAAGAAGGGGATCGCTAGCTCAGAACCTCAGTGGAAGAAAGCAGATGAGGTCTGGAAGAGAATCACACACTGTTGAGTGCAAGCTAGCACCCTCAGACAAGAAAAAGGCTAAGCCATTTGCAGGTTCGGACAATCTTGCCAAAACACTTTTGCAGGTACATGTTCATGTTTTTCACTAGTTTTACATGCTCAGCATTCTGTCCTGGGAAGTCTGAGTTTATTAGACATCCATTATAATTGACACATTGTTCTGGTGGGGGGTGAATAGATGCATTAGACAGATGATCTTAATTGGCTTTCATCCAAAAGAATAAATAAATATAAAAGACAGCTGAATTTCATTCACATTTTCAATGAGTAAAACTCCCTTTCATTATTATAAAGCCTGCTGAAACAGCAGCCACATCAGGGTGACAAATCCTGTTATCATGCTTTCTGCAATTGTCTTCGAAAAAAGGCATGTATGGAAAGCATTGTCTGGTCTTGTGTATAACGCTGACAATCAAGCTCTGCTCAAGGAGAAGGGGGAGGTGTCTGGCTGTGAAATGTACAGAACTGCATTTTTTCCCCCTTGCTGGTGGTTCTTCAGTGATGAGCTCTTGTGCTAGGGCAACACGCTATGACAGACTATGCGTACTAACAAGATCAATCACCAAGCATTAGCCGACTTTCTCATGCTTTCCACTTGCTCTTCTCTTCTTTCTCTTGAGAAAGCTCCTCTGCAGGTGTTATTTGTTTGTCAGATTGTTACATAGCAAATGTGAAGATCTTTTTCTTTTAAGTGCACTGATAACATCTGAACCTATATTGCAGACAGTGGTTACTCATTGAAGGGACTAATAAAAAAGAATGTATAAATAATTATTTAGGAATGAGATGGAGAACTAAACTGTTTCCTTGGGAAAAAAAAGAGTGAGCTTTTTTAAGGTTATGACAGTCTAACCATAAAAATATTAATATCCTGAGTTCTGAGCTACATCACATAAGTTAACCAGAAAAAAAAAGTGTGTCTTTTTTGTGACAATGAAGACAAACGTGAATAACCAATAAATTCAATTCATATGGGACTTATGTGATTCAGTTTCATTTCTCTAAATTATATATCATGAGTCAAATGTACTGCCCAAGGAGTGTTTTTCATGTTTTTATTTACTTAATTTACCACATTTCTTGAATTGTTACATCTTACACTATTTCCTACATCTGCATCAAGAGAAATTTAGGTTAGTTAGTAGGCACAATGTAGTAATTACATTCCCGGTTAAGAATGGAAGGCTATGTCTACACTGGCGGGTTCTTGCACAAGAACAGCCGTTCTTCCACAGAGCATCCACAATGCCCGTCTGCTCTTGTGCAAGAAGATTTACAGTATGGCGTCGGAAGACAAGGCTTCTTGTGCAAGAGCTATGCTCTTTTCTAACAGGTGTAAGCCCTCTTGCGCAGGAACTCTTGCACAAGAAGGAAATGTAGATGCACATCAGAGGTTTCTTGTGCAAGAAAGCCCTTTGGCTAAAATGGCCATCGGAGCTTTCTTGTGTAAGAGAGCGTCCACACTGCCATGGATGCTCTTGTGCAAAAGCACATGGCCATGTGGACGTGTTCTTGTGCAAGAGTTCTTGCACAGGAACTCTTGTGCAAGATCATTTTGCGCAAGGACTGCCAGTGTAGATATAGCTGAATAGGTTATCAAAAGAGATACTGTTATCACCAACCTCAAGCTATGCTGTGTGTACAACTGGGTCCCCATCGGGAAGGATAATTACTGTTTGTTGCATCAGGTATGGTCACTATAAATAGCTGGCTATGCCCTTCAGCCTCTTTACAACCTCAGTCATATTCCAATATTCCATGAACAATCTCTTTATAGATAACCTAGACAGCCTCATCTTCTTGGAAAACCAGACTCTGCATGGCCAGCATATCTGACAAGTGCTAGAATGCCTCAGGAAAAATGGTGTAGATGACAAACCAGAAAAATGTGAGTTCAACTACAGCACTGTTGATTTTCTGTGTGATGTTATCTTGTCCAATTGGACTAGCACAGACTCACAGAAAGTTTCTGTCATTGGGACTGGACTACAGCAAAGACCACACACAATATCCAGTGCTTCCTGAGATCTGCAAATTCCTATCAGCGATTCATCAAGGAATTCTCCTGGCTAGAGGCCTCTATTATCCAATTATTTTATTACAATGAACCTTTATATGGACATCAAAGACCCAACAGGCATTTGAACAACTACACAAAGTCTTCATTTCTGCACCTATATTGAAGAACCTGGACCTGTCCAAGGCTCTGATTGTCAAGCCCAATGTACTTTCCTACTGTGGAGAGTACTTAAATGACATGAAAGGACCATCAGACTCCTCTACCATCTGGAAGCCCCTATAGTTCAACAGCGAATTCTACAGCCTTGAGGTTGGAGTAGAATGGGACAAAGTTTGCATCTTTGCATAATGGGTTTTACATCCCATTGTAATGAGTATGCAATATAATTATTATATATTAAAATGATAATATAATAACATAATAATAATAATTGTATTGTGGCAGGGCATTGTCCTGTACTGGCCCTTTAAGGGGCTGAGACCTGGAGTCAGGAGGAAGCCCAGCTGAGGCAGCTAATGAGGCCATATAGAGCAGCTCCTTGGAGGAGGAGAGGGACCTGCCTGCCTGCCAGCAGTGAGAGAAGCTTCGGCCTAGCAAACCCGGGCTACCCGGCCTGAGGCCCTAGGGGCTGCAAGGAGGCAGTCATGGAGGGCAGGGCTTGCAAGGAGGCAGCCCTAAAAGGCCAGGCTGCAAGGAGGCAGCCGCGGTTCACAAGGAGGCAGCTACGGTAGGTTGGGGGAGGTTTGAGCCAGGGAAGCCCTGGCCATAAATCCGCAAGGCAGGTTTTCAGGAGGCAACCGGGCAGGTAGAGTGGGAGAAGAACTGGGGGTCCTGGGGAGTAGGGAGGACCCTGGAGGAGGAGCGGAGGAAGAACAATGACTCCCCCTCGCAAGGGGGCGCAGACCAAGATCGGAGTGGTCACTGCCGGAAGGCAGTGCCTGGAAGAGAACACCTCACCCAAAGGAGGCGCGTTGATGTCGGAGCAGCCAGTTACTTCACCATGAGCCACCCTGAGGGAAGAAGCCGTGCGGAAAGTGAGTGAACCCGCTACAGTATCTTTATATGACCCTCTAGTCTTATGGGTTTTCTGAGGTCTGCTGGGGAATCCTATGGATATTGGTGCATCTGAAGAAAGTTGAAGCAATTATGTGGAGACTAGAAACTGCATTGCTACTTCCCAGATGTGGCCTCCTTTAGTAATATGGCTTCCTCAGGATCCATGCTGCCGTAACTGACCGAAATCTTCAGATGAGCAGCCATTTCCTCACATTTACAACTGGGGAAACAGAAAATAGTATAGATGCTCACATTAAGAGCAGAAAGATGATTGTGTGGTTAACATAAAGCTCTAGGTCTAGGATTTGAGAGATCTGGATTCTCTTCCTATTTCTTCCATTTGTTTCCTGTGTGACCTAGAGTGAGATATTTTAGAGCCATATTTCCAGGGTTAGACATGGCTCTACATCTGTACCCACCTTTTTATTATTTATTATTGAATTCATTTCTGTAGGACCCATTACCATACTGCTTGGAAAAAAAATTAAATACACGAGACACATTTTTCTGTGTTTTTTTTTCTCCTTTGGAATCTCTTATTAGAAATCAAGGGGAAATAAGGCAATCCACTATGAAGAGCCTGCATGAAAAGATTGAGCCTTTCAAAAGGACCCAGATGTGGTAAGATCTTCCATACTAGCTGGTTCCACAGCTGTGGGCTAAAACATCTTTAATATCTCAGAAGGGTTCAGTTCCTCTTGGTTAAGCAGCTGAGACCTAAAAGTGAGAATCTGGGTGAAATGATCCCATCATATCAGAATCATAAATCAGTAGTTTTCTTTTCCCTACCTCATAAAGAGGTATTGGGAGATTTCATTTATTCATGCTCAAAATGCTATAAGATCCTCATATGGATAATAATTTAGGAAATGAAGGATACTATATAAATCCATGGTATGTCTAAACCTGGAATACTGCATACAGTTCTTATTGCTCCATCTAATAACACATACATACATACAGAAGATGTAATTGGTAATTTACCTGTTCTGTCAGTTCTCTCTGAAGCACCTGGTATGGGCCACTGTCAGAAGATAGGTCATTGGGCTAGATGGGCCATTAATCTGACCCAGTATGGCTGTTCTTATGTTCCTATGTAATTCCACATATTGTCACATTATGAAGCTGCTACTTACTACTGTACTAGTTTTCTTGATTTTTTTTTTGGTCCCTTTTTTATTTGCTTGTTTTTTGTCTCACACACATTTTAAAAACCTGGACAACTGGGCCTTCATAAGCTGATTCCCTACAGTCCCGACCACCATCAATTTTCTTTCCCACTTTTTATTCCATCTGTCTCCTAAGGATTAATTAAACATTAATTTAATATCTGTCAGCGTTTCCATTAAGTAGAACCAAGACAATCTTGCTCTTAGTCAGGTTCCTGGTAAGAAGAAATTTTGTTTATTTTTTAATGATACAGTGGAGCTCCCAAGGCTGCTGTAAAGAAACCATTATAAAACCTAAAAATAAAAGAACAAACTAAAATCTAAAACTAAACACTAAGGAACTATGCTAAAAGAGAGAGAATGAGTGCATCTCTCCTCCTTGCTACAAGGGAAAAAATGTATATCTAATACATTTAATGAGTCAACATTGACTTGGATTGCCTGAAAAACAAATTTGAATTATTGAAAATCCTCAGTATGGTTTATATGAAAAATATAGTTTGAAACAACTCTGTCTTCCCTGTGAATTTCACTATATTCATACTCAGCTATAATCAATTTTCGCAGTTATTATTAGATGAGTTCATCATCTTTTCATTATATTATAAGGAGAGCTGAAACCACTTGGGGAAAAACATGCACCTTTTATACAAGCTTTGTGGGAGGGAGGATTGAGGGGAGCCTAAGGAAGGCTTAATTAAAAGCATTAAAGTAAATAAGAATATGAGAACAAAGTAAGGCAGCAAGAACAAAAGCTAAATGGAGAAGGAGACGATGAGAATAAATTAGAAGAAGCATGTTAATTGCACTGTGGACTTTCTCTCTCTCTAATGGATCCATCTACCAATTCACCCTGAATAAAGTGACTGTCTTGTACTGGCCTCTTTTGCAGATGGATAATCAGTGGTGCATATGTCTATGCATATCTGGCCTAGAGCTGTTTGATTTTTGTGTTTGCTAGATAGTCAGTAACAACCGGATTATTTTATTTATTTCTTTGCATAATGGGAGGAGAGCATATTGCTGTTGAATTGAGACACAAAGGAACGGGGACTGATAGAAGTTTCCCCCCAGTGCAGCTCTGTTTATCAGATTATTTCCTTCATAATTTGGGTGGCAGATTGTTTTGATAGTAACTACACAAGAGAGAGAAGAGGAAACTTATTCGCAAATTAAATCTTCTCCAGGTCAGGATTCAGTGATTACTCAGGACTTTTCTTTCTAGAGATAGTGAGGGCTAGATTTACAAAAGAGCTCATGTAAAAAGCAGGCACCCTCAGTTTGCCTGTGCACAACTTTTATGCTGCACAGCCCCTCATTTGAAGATGCTCATCTGAAAAACTGGCCCTGGACGAAGCAGCAGCAAGAGCTATATTAGCAGTACTATGCCTCTTTAACCCAGCTTTGGTGGATGTTACTTAACTATTGAAAATAGTCTCCCTTGTCCCAAGAATTGTGGAAATTCTGCCTTTTTAAAAAAATCATTACACCTTGTTAATCACACCTGAGCCATGATTTACTAATGATACTGTTCCTAATTTGAATACAGGGCAAGTGAACCAGCTTTAGCAGACTACAGTGCATGCTGTTCTAACTAGTGCTGCTACCTTCCATTCAACTGTGCATGCCCTATATTCAAACTGGTTCTAAGGGTGTGCAAACAGACACATGTGCTGCCTTTTAGAGTCAGAGAATTCAAGGCCAAAAGGGATCACCAGAGCATCTTGTGCGAGTTTCTGTGTACTACAGGCCACTGAAGTTACCCAGCACCTGCACACTCAACACAACCAAACTTAGACCAAAGTACCCACAGGAGACCAAACTAATGTCCTATGGTCTGAGAATAGGAGAAACCAAGGTGACCATGCCTGAGGCTTCTGCAATGGCATGGAAATAATTACCCAAAATAATCCTGGCAAGTAAGCTGCACCACACCCTGCAGAGAAAGGTGAAAATACCCCAAAGTCACTGACCTGGAGTAAAATTCTTTCCCCACACTCCTATATGATATCAGTGAGACCCAAAGCACATGAGCAAAACCCTGCCAAGCAAGCTCAAGACAGAAATTGCTCGGTGGCATTTCAACACCCTGGCCCATCCTGTCCAATATCCCATTGCCACCTGCGGCGAGCCCTGATACTTCAGAGGGAAGAGATTTTTAAAATGGAATACATTGGGAGTTGGTGGGGAGTGGTGTAACCATGTAGCTTTATGCAATGCAATATTCCTCAGGATGATTGGAAAAGTACACTTTCTGACTTGCAGAAAGGAGCAGCCTTGTGCTGTTGGTAAAAATGCATTAAGCAGGCTGTTTGTATTTGTTATTAATGTTAAAGTAGGAATAGACTAAAAGGGTCTATTTGTCACTGTTGTCATTCTTATTTTGCTAGAATTAGAGGGTTTTTTAACTGAAAATGTAAAAATGTTTTTGCACTCAATATGTCTTTGCAAAAGTAACTATGTAATTTTTGTTTGTGTGAGTACAAAATAAGCATAAAGGGCCATCACCTAACCAAATATTCTAACCCCCTGCCCAAGAACAGACATAATTGCTCCAAAAGATTCCTGTTTACCCCTAGCAAAATACAAATAAAAGCAAATTAACAACTCTAAAAATATATGGCAAGCATATATCAATTAAAACAAAATAGCTGTAATATAAAAATTTTAAAACCACTGGTTAAACAGCAATTAATTACAACATACAAATGTAAAAGTTCCTGATCCCAATGACGAAAAGCTGCTATAAAAAGGGACTGTTTTGCCACAGTTTTTGGTTCCCATCCTGCCAAAACTGGAGCATTGGTTTGGATCAATAGAGCCCCCGCTCTTCCATATCTGATCAATCTGGTTAACAACCAGAGAGATTTGCACCACGGACTGGTAAGTATAACATTGATTTGTGGGATTGTGTGTGTTTGTCTATATAAGCATATGCTAGCTGCTTCACTATTGCATTCTTAATAAATGTGTGGTATTGCCTTTTCCCCTAAATAGATCCTGTGTGCTACTTATAAGTGTAACATTTTTGGTGGAGAATTGAGAAAGGGAGCTAGCATGCACTGTCGTTTCTTTTTAATTTTAATTTCAAAATGTAAGGTACTTATAGTAAAAAAATTAAAGAAAAATGGTCAAAATCACATATTTCAAAGCTATTGAAACAAATTTGGAGTAGCTGGGTACTTAGCAATTTTGAAGATCAAAACAACAATTCAGGTTTCCAAGGACTCAAGTTTCTTATTTCAGGTAGCCATTTTAAAAAAAAGTGTTTAGCTGTTGTGTTTAAGCAAGTTACATTTTTAATAGTATACAGACCACTTTGTCCTACGTGTTAATTTGGATAAAGATCAACAACATTTATGTAGCATGTTAACCATGCTTACTGCATTTGTAAATTAGCCATTTCTGTATCAAATTTGTGAGGCTTTCCCAAACATCCCTAAAATGGAAGTGGGATCACAACTTGGCACATTTAAAGTGAAATAAGTATTTTACTGCATATGTTTTGTTATAATTTCTTTTTAGGAAACAGATAGCTACAAATAATTTCATAAGGACAATTCACTCATAAGGAGTGTCTCTTTTTTAAATTAAAGACACATTGACCTCTCCACACCTTGCGAAGATAACCTTTTGGCTACATCTACACTGCAGGCTTCTTGCGCAAGAACTGTTTTTGCGCAAGAGCACGTCCACACTGCCATGTGCTTTTGCACAAGAGCGTCCATGGCGGTGTGGATGCTCTCTTGTGCAAGAAAGACCTGATGGCCATTTTAGCCATATAGGTTTCTTGCGCAAGAAACCCTTGTTGCCCGTCCACACTGCCTTCTTGCTCAAGGGCTTATTCCTCATGGGGAGAGGAATAACTCTTGCACAAGAAGCCCTCCGTTCCGATGCCTTACTGTAAATTTACTTGCACAAGAATGCGCGTGCAGTGTAGACGCTCTGCAAGTTTTTTGCGCAAGAACAGTTGTTCTTGAGCAAGAAACCTGAAGTGTAGTCATAGCCTTTGAGTTTGGTGATACCTTACTGATAGCTGTGCTCTGCCTATACTTTGTAATCTATACATCAGGAGACATGGTTTTATGACAAACATAAATTACAAAGAGTGCCATGGATTGTACCTACTATGAGCCAGCCATCACTACTTGCTTGCAGTGTCAACCAGAGTATAGAGTTAGAGTGAACCTACCATGCACAGACCACAGAAAAGAAATTGTGTGGTAAACTCTCTTCAGAAAAATAAATCCCTTTCAGAAAAAAAAATCTGAACTATAGTTCAAGTTATTTTGATGAGTACATATTTCCTCCTACGTTTTGAATATGACAATTTCTAATGTTCTTTGAAAAGATCTAATAGGCACTGGTTTTGTCTTTATTTGTAGTATTTAATATATAGAATTTAATGTAGACTTTTTCCTGTTTTCTTATTTGATGTAAAATTTATATATTAATAATTTGTACACTTAAGCCTGAACTCTTTGAGTAGTCATCTTTATTTGTTAGATTTTATTAGAAATGGAAATAAATTATCATAATAATGTTAACATCCTAGGCACAGCTGAAGGCTTTGGATTTATCAGTAGCAGAAAATACAGATATGAACTCTTTTTATTCAGTATTGCTGAACGTCCAGTCACATGCTGGAATTTACAAATATCCATATTTCATGTACAAGTGACCATACTGTACTGTTTTCTGCATTCATACAGTAAGGCTACTCATGACATGAGTAAAAATATGTAGTATTTCTCAACAGATACTGCTGGCCACTAACTGGCAATATTTTGCCTATTCAGCTCCAATAACGGCAATATATGGACTCTTGAGACTCTTTAGGCCCTACCACCCTAGTGGGGTTGTAATGGTTCCACTTCTAGAGCACAGCATGCATGACAAGCTATTACCAGAAAGTGAAACCAATTGCTTCATTATGCAAGTTGATGCACTAAATGCTGGAGTAGCACTCTGGATGAAAACTCATTGCATTGTTACTTCTGTTTTGCTTTTCTGTCTTCAGGACTCATTCAGAGTAATACAAGATATACTGTATTTTCCCCCAGGTTCTTTGCCATTAATTTATAACAATCCACTGAATAATGCTTTCTCACGATGCTAAAAAAGCATAATGAGGTTCCCTTATTAGCATCAGTACTCTAAATTCTTCTCTAACATGTTGCAATCGGTTCAAGAAATTTATACAAATCATAATTATTTGAGAAATTCATTAAGAAATTAATAAAAAACCTCAGATCTCTTGATTATCTACTTTTGAGATGTCTAGTTAAAAATACTTTAAAAGTATATTTGAATTCCCTGTAGTAGTGCATAACACACTAATGAAACCTCTTCACTGAAATAAGACCAAACACATTTCCCCTTCATACCATTAAACTTAAGAATTGAAAGTGCTCAAGTCCTGTTAATAGCAGAGATGATCCTCAGTCTTTTCTGTGAAAATACATTGAAGCATTGATGTCATTCGCAAGGAGTAGCCAGATTCACTAGACATTGATCAAGGTCAGACAAAGCTTTATTTTATGGAATGTTTTAATTCTGAGCTGGGCTACAGAGGAGCTATAAACAGTGCATGAGCCCTCTCTTCTATCCTCAAGCTCAGTTTAGGATTGCCAAAAGCTGGGAAGCTCCAAGGACTAGCAGTTCAGTGTATGAATGCTAACAAGGGCTGTCCTAGAGCTAAAACATTGTTCTGTGAAACAGAAGACATCATTTTGGCCATTGGTTTCCTATGTCCAGGTTCAAGATAAAGCTTATGCAATTTTTTGTGATTGTTTTTGTTAAAAACATAATGGCCATACTGAATCAGACCAATGATCCATCCAGCTCAGTATCCTGTCTTGTGAGAGAGGTCAATACCAAATGCTTCAGAGGGAATGAGCAAACCAGACAATCATTGGGTGACCCATACCATCATCCACTGGCAAACAGAGGCTAAAGACACTCAGGTTGCATCTACACAGCAGGACTTAACTCAATTTGCATAGCTTATTTCGAGTTATGTCGATTGTGTAGCTTATTTCGAAGATGGGAGAGTCTACACAGCATTTATTTCACAATAGTGCACTCTTCCTCTGACTTCCCTTACTCTTCCAATTAGGCTTACAGGAGTCGGAGTAAGAAGTCCTCCAGTTAGACAGTATTTTGACATTATTTAGAAATAACTGCCTGCTGTGTAGAGGTGGACTAAGTTATTTTGAAATAACGCTAGTTATTCCGAAATAATGTTGCTATATAGACCTACCCTCAGAGAATGGTGTTGCAAATGTTAATAATAAATGGTCAGTTTTCGGAATGGAAAGAAGTAGTGGTGTCACCCAGAGTTTGTGCTGGAAGCAGTAGTGTTGCTAATGAACACTGTGGACACTTCAGGGAAAGCACTGACTGATTTTTTTCCTTTAATTAGCTTGACAACTATCACTTTTCTTCACACAAGACCTGAGCCAAAGTTCACTGAAATCAATGAAAGACTCTTATTGACTTCAATGGGCTTTGGATCAGGCCCAAGAATACTGGAAAACTTTCTTGCCTCATGAGTGGGCCCCATTATCAAGGATAGCCATCCATGGGAAGTGGAGTGTGAATATGGAAACTTCACATACATCAGAGAAATCATTTATTCAGTTTTCTGCATCAGGATGATTTCCTAGATGTCAAGCCATTCAAAATCCTGAAAAACTTTCATGGCTCCATGCCCATGATTAGTAATGATCAGTCCTCTTATGGGTAAAAAGATCCAGTAGAGTCATAATTTCACCTCTTGGTCTCTGTCTCCATGCATTTTCAACTGTTCTTTTTTACTTTACTTTTTATTGTTTTTATCCTATTCTGAATCTTACTGAACAAATACCCATTCTTCTGCTGAGGGGCAGAGTTAAAACTCTGTATCCACAATCTGTGTTCTCCAGAGATACATTTAATGTAACTCAGATACCTCCAAAAGCACCAGAGAACATAAGATATAAAAACTGTATAATGCTAGTCATAAAAGAACAGCATATGTGGTTTAACTGAATTTGTCTGGAGTCCAATTAAGCAATAAGACATGATAGGGTGTGTCGTATTACTAGGCCATTAATACAAATCTCCAGAGTACTATGCGGCATAAGGCCAAAGAGAAATGTAGTAATGGCCAAATAATACATGCTTTGTCATGTCCCTTTGTTTTTAGGGTATGAAAGGGTTGGCTTTATAAAAGAAAACATGTAAAAAACTTTAGAACACACTTTTGTGTGGTTTATTGAACAGATCCATTCATTGTCAGAGGGGCTCCTAATAGAATAATAAAAGGGAGCAGTTGCACATTGTGCACTATAAAGCATAGGTATTAGATTAAGGGAGAAGACTTTGATAGCTAGCTGGAGCCTCTTGTTAAATTTCTGCTACCTAACTGCATGACAGGTTGGGAGGGTTGCCCTGTCTGGGTATGTCTACACTGCCACCCTAGTTCAAACTAGGGTGGCTAATGTAGGCATTCAAAGTTGCAAATGAAGCCCGGGATTTAAATATCCCAGGCTTCATTTGCATCTTGCCGGGCGATGCCATTTTTAAATCCCCCTTAGTGCGGACTCCGTGCCCGCGGCTACACGTGGTACGGAGTAGGTAGTTCGAATTAGGATCTCCTCGTGGAATGAGGTGTACCGGTAGTTTGAATTAGAGATCCTAATTCCAACTACCTACTCTATGCCACGTGTAGCCGCGGGCACGGAGTCCGCACTAAGGGGGATTTAAAAATGGCGGTGCCCAGCAAGATGCAAATGAAGCCCAGGATATTTAAATCCCGGGCTTCATTTGCAACTTCAAATGCCTAGATTAGCCACCCTAGTTTGAACTAGGGTGGCAGTGTAGACATACTCTCTCTGAGCTCACCCTCTTTTTGATCATACTCAATTAACTTTTTTGGTGATTTATTCATATAGAAAAAGATCCACAACCTTTGGCTCTCTCAGTTCTGCAGCCCATGCCACTTCCTGTAGCTCCCACTGGAATAATGGAAAAGTTCCAGAAGAATTCATGAAAGCTAATGTTATGCAAATATTTTAAAAGTATATGCATTATTACCTGGTTAGCCTGACATCAATCCTAGGCAAAATAATGAAATTACCATTGACAGACTCAAATCAATAAGGAACTAAATGAGGGTAATAAATAATGCCAATCCCAATTAACATGGTTTTATGAAAAATAGATCTTATCCAATTAACTTAATCATGTTTTTTTTATGAAATAACTAACCTAGGTGATAAAAATATGTCTGGTGAGTTAATACACTTTGAAAATACTGGTAGACATTTTGATTAAAAATGGACATACTACATAATCAACATAGCACCTATGAAATGGATTAAAAACTGGCTAACTGACATCTCAAAATTTAATTGATAATGGGAAATTATCATCTCTGGTTGGGTCCTCCTGAGACTAATGCTTGAACAGGGCCACTGACAGAGAGGGCAAAAGGGGCCAGGGCTCCGGCGACACCACTACCATGGCAGCAGCAGCAGCAGCAGCAGCTAGAGCCCCAGGCCCTTTAAATAGCCATTGGATCACTGTGCGCTTCAGGTGGTGCTGAGAGGCTACCCTCCAGCCTCACCCCCTTCTGTCCCCAGCCCTGTGCTTGAGCTGATACTATTCTATATTTATTTTCATCCCAGTGAAATTGACCATTGTGTTTTCATACTGCCAAATGCAAAGCCATACTTCTAGGAAGAAAGAGAGGGCACTGTTCTGATCGTAGGAGAGCTTGTATTCTTGAATGCAGTGACTCTTTAAAGGACTTACGGGTCAGACTATGGACAAACAACAGAAGATGTGTCTACTTCAATGCTGTCGCCAAAAAAACCTGTAATGCACTTCTTGCATATATTATCTGGGGGATAGTACTAAGAAGAGGGACATTTCTCTTCCTAGATGGCACTGATGAAACAGTGTAGCCCATTCTGGTGATGCCTGCCAATTAGACCAACATCAAGGACTGAAGCAAGGACTTCCAAAGCTGAAAACACACATCTCTACACTTGAGCTAAAGAGTCATGCTCTGTAGCTATGGGCTGTGATAGACTCACATTGTCTATTTATTATGTAGTGGGGTACACACACTTCAAATCAATTGTGAAAAATTAGAAAAAGTTCATAGAAGAACCACAAGAGTTATTTGAAGAGTGGAAAACTTGCCTTAAAGAGGTAAAGCTGTTTACCATATTGAAGAGAAGATTAAGAGATGGCTTGATCATTATCTGTAAGCACTAATGTGGGAATAAGAATTCTGATATTAGAGCACATTTATTTAGCATAAAAGACGTTGCATGATCCAGTGACTGAAAGCTGAAGTAAAACAAATTCAAACTGGAAATTGGTGCAAATTCTTTATAATGAGGTTAATTAATCATTAACCAGCAATGTACATCAGATATAGAGAAGTTTCTAGCACCTGGAATATTTAAATTAGGACTGAATGCCTTTCTAAATACACACTGCAGTTCAGCCACAAGTTATTAGGCTTGATCTGGGAACAACTGGGTTAAATTCCATGGTACATAGTATGCAGGAGGTCAGGCTAGATGATCATATTGATTCCTTCTGGTTTCAGACTCTATGAACCTTGCTCTTAAGGACTGGAATGTGCATAGACATGTCTAGTGGTCAAAGCAAGAGTCTTGAACCAGGAAATAGACTCAAGGGTCAGATTCAGAGGCCAGATGCCAGTCATTGGTCAGAATCAATGTTCCCTGTAAGCTGGGCACATGTGTGACTGGTTAGGGGAAATTCAAATGACACCCAGGTGATTAGCAGAGTGCCCATAGCTAGGTTTTGTGTTTCTATTAGTGGTGCACATGCACAAGATGAGCCAAGGTCAGAGCCGGAGTTGGAATTAGATAAGAGGGGAAGGGATCTGGAACACAGCAGCAGGGCAAGAACAAGGGACAAATCAGCTAATCTGTGCTCAGGAATCAGGCAAGAAAGCAGGGTCTGATGTAACAGCCAACTCATGCATCCAGTTACTCTGGCAACTTCCTTTCTGGCTTAAATAATTCAGCCACACAATCAGTGAGGCCAAGAATTCCTCAGTCACAATTTCAATCAGATGGAGCTAAGGTTCCATTAGTCACTCATTCAGCTCACAAAGTACTAGTAAGCTGCTGGATGACAGCTGGGGTACACATGTTGCCTGAAAATACACAGATCTGGGTTTAAAGCCCATGAATCCTCATATCCAACATAAATGGCTTAACTTTGGTGTTCGTAAAGTACTTCCAGAGACACAATCTAGTCTTAGATTAGGCCAGATTGCACCAAATAGCAGGTACTGTAAAGATGTTTCCTCATGCTGAAACTAAGCAACTTTAAACTTTAAGTCTTTCCTTGCACTTTATTTTATTCAGTGCCACACTGTCCATCAATTCATGAATTTTCAAGGCCAAAACAGAAACATATGCAGCACAGTGCAGCTTCATGTAAGTCTGTTTGCCAAGCTAAGAGGTCTCTCTCCTTAATAAAGCATTTTTATTGGAAAAGAAACAAATGAACAATTTCCCCACCACTGTTCTCTCCACACACAGACTCCTGAAACATGGGGGCATATTATAGGCTAGGAAGTACATTTTTATGCTTACTCCTTGTTAAAATGTTGGCAGTATATCACCATAATGGAAAACCAAAGTGGAATTGATTTCTATGAAAGCAAGATGATTGTACATGGGTCACCCTGTCTGAGCCACTCCATTTGGCAGGAGTGCTCCATACTTTGTTCTCGGTAATATTTTACCTCATCTGTTACTTGTGGCATACTGAAAACAGTGATACCTTGTAATTTTTAACACTTTAACTTTGTAAGGTGTTTCATATTCCTACCTGCAGGTTAAGGGGTTGTGTAAAGATGCATGCAAGCAGTCTGCAAAGGGGCAGCCTAGAGCAAGATGGGTTGAGTTGTGCCTCTCTGCCTTAGGAAGCAGCCTGCTTAGTCTCTTTCTGGTTTTGGTTCATGCATGTTAGGGTTATGTATTCTAACAAGTAAAGTAGTATTAAGTTAAGTGAAAGAGTGTGTAATATTCTTATGTAAGTTCCCTTTTTTGTATGTTATTAACTTAAGATTCTTGTTTGTCTACCCTGATTAGTACCTTAACCACTGTAGCTCTGTCAATCTGTTCCACAATATGTGAAAATACCTGTATCCAGAGCTCTAGTTTGGGCCTGTAACTACTGATATCTAACAAGCTTTTTCTTCAGTAAGCCGTATTTTTTCTTTTCTTTTCTTTTCTTTTCTTTTCTTTTCTTTTCTTTTCTTTTCTTTTCTTCCAAGACTGTGAGTAACAGTTACAATGAAGATATTTATAGTTTTCATCATAGTGAGTTCTCTTGTCAAGACTATCCCTAATATGAGGCAATTTTTTTCAAAACTGGGTGCCTAAATGGTTCTTATAACTTGCAAATCTGCCTGTTGTACTTCCAAAGAGGAATTTATGTGCAGAATTACCCATTTTGCGTGAGCAAAGCACCATTCTGCATGCTCAAATGAATTGTGGTGGGCAGTGTTGCAAATGTGATCCATTTAGGTTGAGCTCCCTCACTTGCTCTTCTCTTCCATTCTTCTATCACTTCTTAAATTTCTCTAAATTGTCTAGTTCCCAAATCTCACTGCCAATAATCTTCTGAACAGTGGTAGAGGAACCGCATTAAAGCACCATCCCATAAGTCTTTTCTGTTTCTCCATGTTAGTATTATCTTCAACACATTACCAACAATGTTGTGATGCTGAAGATAGGATCAGCAATAATTTTCTTTGGCATTTAAAAGTGGAAAGCTGGATCTTTGCTTGGGGCACCCTTTAATTTTTGTATTTAAATTTGTTTTCTACATATTACCTTTGGATTTCAAAAAAATGTGCCTTTTATTACAAGCAGTTCAATGATTGGCAGGATTCCCCCTAAAGTGAGCACCTGTGCGGGTGTGCACTAAGACTGTGAGGACCACTAACCTCCACAACAAAGCCATGCAGTGGTGGCTCAGCTGTGGAGTGTGGCCACATTGCAGGCAGCTGCCCCGCCCCGGGAGCAGCAGGGCAGCCACCATGTAGCCCTGGCCCTACCTTCAGCCCTTCCCCAGGGCTGGAGATGTGGGCCGTTTGGCAGGCAGTTGTTGCTCCAGTTGCCCATGCCAGGGCCAAAGCCAAAGCACACATCACAGGTGGCCCGTGGCCTCTCCTGCGGCCCCAGAGCGCACGCATTGCAGACAGGCCAGGGCCAGTGAGGGCCATGTGGTGCAGGGCCAGCATTGCTTCTGGGCCCAGGGCCAGAAACAACTGCACTGCAGCCCCGACAGCCACCCACCACCCACTATGCAGCCCACCTCAGAAGCAGTCGGCTGGAGCTGAGGCCAGAGCTACATGGTAGCTATCAGAGCTGGAGCCATGGCTGGGGATGCACTGCTACTGGGTTGGGGGTGTGGAGCAGCTGGTAGAGGAGTCGCACTTTCCCCACACCACAGGCAGAAGGTGCTGGGCAGCACAAGGACAATCAAGGTGGTGGTGGTGTCAGAGGACTGGCCAGCCAATCAGGGAGGGGCTGCAGCACTGAGCAAGGAGAACAAGGCCGAGAGCCAGCAGGGCCCTGCAGAGCATGGCAAGGAGGCGGCCCAGCTCAGCTTGTTGGTTACCTACAGCATGTGTGGCCAGCACATTCAGAGCCCAAGCTGCTGCTCTGCCTGCACTCGTTCTGCCTGCCGCAGCCTGACCAGTACCTCAGGCCACCCCCCTGCTGTCCCATCTCCTTGCCCAAGCACCCCTAAGGAGCTGCAGCCTCCTGCATCCCTTTCCTCACTGGACCCTTGGCCGAGCTCACCCCTGATCTGCACCCTGGGTAAGTTGTCTGTAATGGAATGTGCTTTTTATTAAAAAGATTTATCTGATCTCTGGTAAAATTTGAGAACATATAGTAGCAGAAATATAGTACTATGACAGAACAACGAGAAGTCCTGCGGCACCTTATAGACTCAGGGCTGGCCTTACCATGAGGCAAACTGAGGCGGAGAAGACAACATTTTGATTATGAGGCACAGGATAATTCCATAAGAGACCCCAAACAACAATTCAAAATTGAGTTCTTTAACCAGGTGCTAGATTGTGCAATACAGTCAATTGAAGAACATTTCATGCAGCTCAAGGGACACAGCAGTATATTTGGGATGTTGTATGATATTCCAAAACTCCACAGTTTACCTGAAGAAGACCTACACCAGCAATGCAGGGTACTAGAGACAGTGTTGACACATTACGACACGCGTGATAGTGATGAGAGAGATTTAGGTGATGAACTGAAAGTCCTTTCAAGATACATTTCAGCAGGATCAACTCCAAAGGCTGTTCTGAAATATATGTGCACAAATAAGATGACCACTCTCTTTCCAAATGCTTTTGTTGCTCCCCGCATACTTCTAACACTTCCTTAACAGTTGCCAGAGGAGAACGCAGCTTCTCCAAGCTGAAGTTAATAAAAACACATTTATGCTTCACAATGACACAGGAGAGGATGGTCGGCCTTGCAACCATCTCAACAGAGCATGAGCTGGCCCAGACTTTGGACCTTCAGGAAGCAGTTCAAATCTTTACAACCAGGAAGGCATGGAAAGCACCACTTTGATTATTAAAACAGATAAAAATGCCAGTGTTTACTATGCAGACAAGAAAAGTTACATTTGCTGTTCAGGCGTTGGAAAGTTAAGTGTTACTTAAAATTTTGAACAAGGCATTTTAAGTTGTTAGTTCTCCTTTATTGGGGGTAGGTAGCAGAGCAGTACCATGAGAGGAGTAGAACAGGAAGAAGGCAGAATTGAGACCTTTCAAAGTTTTGGCCCAAGTGGGGGGGTATGAGGGCGGCATTTGAGCTCCCCACCTCAGGTGCCAAAATGTTGTGGGCTGGCCCTGTATAGACTAACAGATTTATTGGAACATAAGCTTTCATGGGCAAAGACCCACTTCATCGGATGCATGTGCTTGTTCTTGTAGATTCAGACTAACATGGCTACCGCTCTGATACTTGTCACAGTACTATACAAGTAATTTATCCAAAAATAGAGAAGACCGTTTAAAAATGTTAAATTTTTTTTATAGATGTAACAAAATTAGCCACTCTGTAATAATGTAGGTAGGCCTACTGTTGGTATGTTTCCTCTATGAATCTATTGAGTTCAATAGGAGATTATTAAGTGCTTAAGGTGGGGGAAGCAGGATGCCGTCCCTCAGAAAATGAGGATTGGTAAGGGACAGTTTTGCTCTGAATATTTTCCTTCCTCCAAGCCAACCTGCAAAACTAGAATGAATCACAAGAAAGGGGGTGCTTGTGACTGAAGGGTAGATATTCTTTGTGTTTGCTATAAATAACAAAATATTTTTAAGTACATTAGAAGCAGGAAGCCTACTAAAAAACCTGTGGGTCCCCTAGACGATCGAGATATAAAAGGAGCAATCAAATGATAAAGCCATTGCGGATAAACTAAATGATTTCTTTGCTTCAGTCTTCACAGCTGAGGACGTTAGGGAGATTCCCAAATCTGCACCGTCCTTTGTGGGTGATGAATCTGAGGAACTGTCCCGGATTAAAGTGTCATTAGAGGAGGTTTTGGAACAAATAGAAAAACTTAATGTTAACAAATCTCCGGGACTGGATGGCATTCATCCAAGGGTTCTAAAAGAACTCAAATGGGAAATTGCTGAACTATTATCTGTGGTTTGTAACCTATCCTTTAAATTGGCTTCTGTACCTAATAACTGGAAGGTAGCCAACGTGACACCAATATTTAAAAAGGCCTCTAGAGGCAATCCTGGCAATTACAGACTGGTAAGTCTAACTTCAGTACCGGGCAAATTAGTCGAAACAATAGTAAAGAATAAAATTGTGAGGCACATAGAAGAACATAATTTGTTGGACAAAAGTCAACATGGTTTCTGTAAAGGGAAATCATGTCTTACTAATCTATTAGAGTTCTTTGAAGGGGTTAACAAATATGCAGACAAGGGGGATCCAGTAGATATAGTATACTTAGATTTTCAGAAAGCCTTTGACAAGGTCCCTCACCAAAGGCTCTTGTGTAAATTACATTGTGATGGGATAAGAGGGAAGGTCCTTTCTTGGATTGAGAACTGTTTAAAAGACAGGAAACAAAGGGTAGGAATAAATGGTAAATTTTCAGAATGGAGAGAGGTAACTAGCAGGGTCCCCCAAGGGTCTGTCCTGGGACCAATCCTATTCAACTTATTCATAAATGATCTGGAGAAAGGGGTAAGCAGTGAGATAATAAAGTTTGCAGATGATACCGGTGGGTGTGTCTAGACTACATGCCTCCGTCAATGGAGGCATGTAGATTAGACAGATAGGCAAAGGGAAATGAAGCCGTGATTTAAATAATCGCCGCTTCATTTAAATTTACATGGCTGCCGTGCTGATCTGACAAACAGCTGATCAGCTATTTGTCGGCTCAGCGCGCTAGTCTGAGGCTCCGCGCCGACCTGAAAGCCTTTTATCGACATCCCCCTTATGCCTGGTAGGATGAGGTTTATGGGGGATGTCGATAAAAGGCTTTCATTTCGACAGGGGAGCGTCCAGACTAGCGCGCTGAGCCGACAAACAGCTGATCAGCTGTTTGTCGGCTCAGCGCAGCAGCCATGTAAATTTAAATGAAGCCGCGATTATTTAAATCGCGGCTTCATTTCCCTTTGCCAAATAAACAAATCTACATGGCTCCGTCGATGGAGCCATGTAGTTTAGACGTACCCTCACTGTTTAGGATTGTCAAGACAGAAGCAGATTGTGAGGGACTCCAGAAAGATCTCACCAAACTGAGTGATTGGGCAATAAAATGGCAAATGAAATGTAATGTGGATAAGTGTAAAGTAATGCACATCGGGAAAAATAACCCCAACTATACGTACAGTCTGATGAGGGATAATTTGGCTAGGACAAATCAGGAAAGAGATCTTGGAGTTATCGTGGATAGTTCTCTGAAAACTTCCACACAGTGTGCAGCGGCGGTCAAAAAGGCAAATAGGATGCTAGGAATTATTAAGAAAGGGATAGAAAATAAGACACAGAATATCTTACCGCCCCTGTATAAAACTATGGTACGCCCACATCTTGAATACTGTGTACAGATGTGGTCTCCTCACCTCAAAAAAGATATTTTGGCCTTGGAAAGGGTTCAGAAAAGGGCAGCTAAAATGATTAGGGGTTTGGAATGGGTCCTATCTGAAGAGAGGTTAAAGCGACTGGGACTTTTCAGTTTAGAAAAGAGGAGACTGAGGGGGATATGATAGAGATCTATAAAATAATGAGTGGTGTGGAGAGGGTGAATAAAGAAAAGTTCTTCATTAATTCCCAGAAGGACCAGAGGACACCAAATGAAATTAAAGGGCAGCAGGTTTAGAACTAATAAAAGAAAGTTCATCTTCACACAACGTGTAGTCAACCTGTGGAACTCCTTGCCAGAGGAGGCTGTGAAGGCTAGAACTATAACAGAGTTTAAAGAGAAGCTAGATAATTTCCTGGAGGTTAGGTCCATAAAAGGCTATTAGCCAGGGGATAGAATTGGTGTCCCTGGCCTCTGTTTGTCGGAGGCTGGAGAGGGATGGCAGGAGACAAATCGCTTGATCATTGGCTTCGGTCCACCCTCTCTGGGGCACCTGGTGCTGGCCACTGTCGGCAGACAGGATACTGGGCTAGATGGACCTTTGTTCTGACCCAGTACGGCCATTCTTATGTTCTTGCTTAAAGGTATTCCCCGCCCCCAATAGCTCATTATCAGGATCTAATCCTTATAACACGTTTTCTGTTACTGACTTTGTTTTATATTAAGATCCCTCTTGGCCAGAACAGTAGCCGGGACTTCTCTGCCAGAGCTGGAGCTGGGGCTGCAGTGTGGCTACTCCTGGGCCCTGTTCTCCCTTCCCTCACCCATCTTCTCCTCTCCCTGCACTGCCCTCTGGCTCTCAGAGCCCCCTCCACCCTTCAGCCACCTGCCAGCTTCCCACCTCTGGCTGCCCACATTGCTGCCCAAGCACCCCACTCCCTGCAAACCCTGGGCATTGGGAGTGTCTCTTGGGGAGCAGCGCCACAGGTGGTGCCACAGTGGCCCACATCCGAATAAGCGCACATGACCTCAATATTGGTGCACAAGACAAAACTCAGTCCGCTCACGGATGGAAAATCTTAGAGGGAACACTGATGATGGGCCCTCTCACAACCCCAGATTCAACAGTTCCCTCCCTCTTCCCCCTCCCCAAATTTGGGAAAGTTCAGATCTGGATCCTGAGGAGACAGTAGAACTTGGATTGTACTAAGATATATCTATATAACACTGGGCTGTTTGGCAGATGGATTCTTCTCTGCAAAACAGTTAATATTAACCCCTGAATTTTCAAAACCATTCATGAAGATTCCTTTGAAATTCTATGGGTCTCTTTGTACTTTCATTAGTTAACCCTACAGCTACTCAGGATAGATACCATGCTAACCAATGTTTAATTATGTCTCTACTAGAAGATTTACCGGACATTGCTCAGGTCCTTAACTCAGTTACTTTTTGTTTTTCTTCATTTAAATCTTTGCTTTGGGGTGGGGCTGGAGATGAGAGGTTCAGTATGCAGGCTGCCTTCACCAGAGCAGCTTGGGGCCAGGTAAAAATGCCTCTTCATGGCTGCTGCAGCTCCAGCAGGTACAGGTAGGGGAGGGGTGTATGTTCCCCAGCTGGGACAGGTCCATGTTTGTCTGCCCCCTGGACTGTCCAGCCAGAGTGAGGAATGCAGCAAATTGTGCATTTTCCCCTCTCCCTCATTCCCTGATGCAGAGGAACAGTCAGCAATGTTCCAGTATGAATGGGAAGGAGTTTCAGCCACCCCTGCACTTCCTAAAGGGTGCATGGGTGTGGAAGGATTGGGGTTGGGGCAGTCCTGGATGTGGGGTGTACCCCCAGACAGCCCCTTTCACCTGCCTGTTTTCTGTAGGGTTTTCTGGTGATTTTGTTTCTTTTCCTGTATGGTTTTATGCATTCTTGTATGCATCACAGGGTAAGTTTCAGCCCCAACCTCCCAACCAAACTCACATTGCTTTAAGTTCTGGTAAGACTGCATACCAATTTTGGTGGTCCTAACATTTAGGAGGAGTTCTTTTTATGTGTCCCGATATGAATGAGGGGGGCCCTCTGTACCTTCCTCCCCTTACAACTTTGTTGTAAGTTATGATAAAGGGAAGCTGCATGCCAAGTTTGTTGGTCCTAGCTCTTACCCTTTAGGGGGAACTCTTGAACAAACAGATGGACGGATAGACACGCAGACTCTCTCACTCACTCATTCAAACTCTCTCAAATATATAGTAGATATGTCTCTGTAAGTCATATATATATATATGTTTTTGTTGTGCATTTGAAGTCCCACTACATTAAAAAAATATTAAATTCAAAACTGTTTTCATGGGTATATTGGGGCTTGCACATCACTGTGAAGAAACATCTGTCTTGATTTGGGATCTCACCAGCATACTTTGGCTTCACTTGTTTAATGTTGCTTGGGATTTTACAGTCAGAAGCCCTCAGGCTAATTAAACCAGTCATGTACACCCTAAGGGAAGTGAGACTGTGGTTTCATATCTGATACCAATCAGTGCCAACTAGAAGAACTTGATATTTATGAATATCTATAATTAAAGAATAGGTAATGAAAATGAATCAGTCTGTTGTAAATCTCACACTTTAAAAAAATATGTTTAATAGGGCTTTCTAATGCAACTGTATTTCCAGGGCTGTTTGAAGAATTACTTTGTAAGTACTTAAGTATATTTTAAATACTAAGCATAATTTTAAGTTCATTGATTTTAGGGGCAGATTAGCAGGTAAATCCCATGAAACACTTGCAAAATTCACTTCTAAAAGTACATCTAATCTAGCTTTTAACATGGTACTTATTTAGGCCCTGATCCTGCAAGTACTTAAAGAAAGTATATCACTTTACTCATGTAAGTAGCCTCCTTGAGGTCTATAGGACGACTCATATAAACAACGTTACGTGAGTATTTTCTGGGTCAAGGAGCTCTATATTGTATTCATTTTCTTCTATCTCTAGTTGGAGTGGCCTTTCTAAAATGTAGATAGCATTTTAAATAGTCATTTAAGAACTAAGATATCAACTATATATAACACAAATAAGTTCAAAAGATTAGGTTGCAACTTACACTGTATACAAGTGGCATCAAAGAAATAAGGAATTCGCTACTGGTATTATTGTGAGTTTCATGATATGTGATGTTTTACTTGAAGCTCCAGCACATGAAGTGAAGGGATTTTGTTAGAATCTCAGCTTTCATTTTAAAAAGGATGCTTCTAGCCTCAGGCCCAACCAAAGAGTTTGCGGGGCCCGATGCAGCACGCTGACAGTGGGACCCAGCCAGTGTGCCGTACAGCCAGGTGGCTCCCAGCCACTGCAGTAAATGAGCAGCTGGGTGCTGAGCATCGTGGGACCCTGAAGGTGCGGGGCCCAAGGCAACCATCTTGCCCTAAGGCCAGGCTTGTCTAGCTCTCATGGTAGCAGAAAATAGATTGAAAATATCACCAAACTGCCACTTGTATGACTCAAAGCCCAGAAGGGAAATTAAATGTATTATTTTAAACAGGAATATCCAACATCCAACATTAAAAGCAGTTCGATAATTTTGATATATTTTCATTTGGGAGAAAGACTATAGCCATGCAATTTTTATGTTATCCCGAGCAGTTTCATCAAACTCTATTCCAAACATTTTAATTTCATATGCTATATCCACAGAACACTACTGCAACATTTCAAACTGCAGTGCCTTAAAGCCAGATTTTAAAAATTGCTTATACATGAAAAATGCACATGCATTTACACACCCAAGTGGTCCTGACTGTTACCAGGATTATTTGCACAACTATTGCAACTGCAAGCACTAACAAACTAGCTGGTTATTTACATCTCTATTTACCATGATTGTATATGGCACATGTAATAAACACATGCACAAATCAATCATACTGCTACAAATCTGGGCATTGGTTTATTGCTAAAGTATGCAGGCAAGAACTGATATTAACATA
The DNA here is from genome assembly GCF_052426305.1 of Pelodiscus sinensis. NCBI lineage: Eukaryota > Metazoa > Chordata > Testudines > Trionychidae > Pelodiscus > Pelodiscus sinensis. Next base: position 43,186,008 of record NC_143053.1, on the reverse strand, counting down.
CTTTAGCAATAAACCAATGTCCAGAAAGCAAAAAAGAGACCATAAGGCATCATGGGAGATGTGATCTAGCCAGGCAACTGCAGCACATAATAGAGAATGGGGCTATAAGACATCAAATTATAGCTCCCATGAGGCACCATAACAATATTTCCAAATTAAAAATTTTCATATTTTGATTTTTCCTCAAAAAAAAGTCTGAATATTCCACAGAAAAAAAATCCATTTTCAAACAATCTCTAGACATTTGGTTTTGGAATTCAGATCTTTCCTTGGTTCACAATGAACCAACTCTGTTGACATTTCCTTTTTGCTATATATCTCATATGTTTCAATAGACATTTAGGAAAATAAAGTCATTGTGGTATGGGACAGATTTTTTTACTTTTGCTTTTTTTGTTGCAGAAGTTTTTGATTCATAGTATTCATCCTAACTGGTGATTTTTATGTGAGAATTGTAATTATTTTACTACTTTGTTTTAATTTATAGACTGATACCTACAGCATCAGATAGGAGGGTTTTTTTTTTATTTTGTATTTAAACCCATAATAAATAAACTTGAGAAAATTACGTCACTGCTAAATTGAGCCCAAAACATTTTAAATCTCCATCTTTAATCATTCTTTTGAAATGCACAGATAACCAACAAACAATTTACTCTCACTTATATCTGTGCAAATGAGGAATAACTACAAGGTAATCTCTTTGTCCATGTCTATACTGGGTGACTATTTTGAAATTACTAAATTCGACTTAAAAACTCCCAATTTAACAAATTTGAACTAGTGTGTCCTCACTATGAGGAAGACTTGAAATCAGTCCAAGGCAGGCTCCATTAATGTGGATGCACTACCTTGAACTTTGAGCCCCAAGAATCACTAAGGAGTAATTAGTTTGAATTTCTCCAGGGAGTAATTATTTCAAAATAGTAGCACCGGAGCATTCATGCTGCCATTATTTCAAAATAACTATTTTGGAACTAATGCTGATGAAAAGCAGGAGTACAGATTTCGAATTCCGTGGCCCCTTATTTTGAAATAATGGGCTTGGCAGTATGGACGCTCTACTTATAAATCCGACATGGAGGGGTTATTTCAGAATAAAGTCCTAGTGTAGACCAAAGCTTTATGGAAAGTGTAAAATGAGTGTGACTCAGTAGAACTAGGGCAAAAACTAGAGAAATTGCTGCAATGGGAAACAAGGAGGAAACTTGAATAAATGAAGCCAGGAACAATTTGAAGTATTATATTTATGGTTTCCTTTACTCTTATAATGTCGCAGTAATGGATGAACAATTCTGAAATAGGCATTTATTATTAAAAGAATAATAATTATTACTAGTAATGAGCACACAGGTTTGTACAGCATCTTTTATCCAGATATGTTCAAGTGCTTGACAAACATGACACACTGATTATAAGAGAATAATAAGCAGAAATATCTGAGATGGAAATGAGCAGCTGCTAAGGACTGCAAAGTAACACTACACAACTGTTCAGGACAATAAGCAAATAACACTGTAACTACCCTCGCAGATTCTTGTGGGTGAGTAGGTGAAGGCACAAGGGTAATACAGAATGATCTCCTTATCCAGTGGATGCTTGCAATCTCTCTCAGTGACCAGATATGAAGCACCTTTCTTTTCATCTCGTGCATTTAATATGCAAAATTCCTCCAAACCATCATTTTAAATTTTCGTCTTTGACATACGTTCAGCAAACAGAAAAAATTAAAAAGTAATGAGGAAAGTTCCCAACTGCTTTGAGAAGATTCCACATATGTGCTAATTAGTGATTCTGTCTGAAAATATTCCCTGAAAGCTCTACGGATAGTGCAGCCTTGGATAAATAATGCAAATGCCCCATGGCACTGTCACAAACACCACCATCAGTGCTGTTTGTGATTTCAGTGAGACTCTCCAAGTTCTGCACCTGAGACTCAAATATTAATGAAGTAAAATGGTAGTAAATAAAACTCTATCACCCCTCCCCCCCAACCCGTCACATACACACTTTTTTGGCACAGGCTCAGCAGTGTTTCACAGAGATTGGAACAGATTTGAAAATAATTCCTTTGTACATTAAATTATCCCTTTATCCATTTTCTAATTTACACGAAGTATCTATGGCTACATGTATAATGAGAATAGTTCTAAATTCTCCCACCACTGTCCTAACACTCACCCAGATCCTTTAGTGCTAGCAGTGGCAGGTGCGCCCCCCGCCCATTACAGAGTTTAACCATACTCTGAAGAATGAGGTCTGGCCAACAGAATGGTTAAAGCCCCCTCCCCCCCCCCCCCCGCACACTCTCACTTGTTGCCAGATTGCATTAGGAAATGATGCTGCCTGGTGCTAGTGAGAAAGTGAGAAGATTTCCAAAAATCTTTATTGTAGACAAATGAAAAAATTTTCAAAAGCAACTTAAGACATTTAGGACTGTATACCGTTAATTTCCAGTGAGGCCTAGGTTCCTAATGGTGGGATTTTCTAAAGCATCTAAGCACTGCTGAACCTGAGTTCCTCCTATTTTTTGCCAGTCTATTTTTCATAGTCTAGTCTCCAGTGGGCTGTCATAGTTTGATCCAGTTTCAGTCATTGGGTTTAGCATGCAGCTGCTGGGTAGTGTTTGGGGTCTGTGATATCCTGGAGGTCAGACTAGATGATCTGTTAGCCCCTTCGGACTTTAAACTCTAAGACTCTATGACATTAGGTTGGGCATTAACTGCCATTGATTTCAATGTCTGCGGTGTTGTTGCTGTGTCATTCTTGGGATATTTGAGAACAAGGTAGGTGAAGTTATATCTTTGATTTCAATGTGAGTTGGGCATTTCACTTGCATAGGCACTTTTGATGATCACACCAAGCGCCTCAATTGCTTTAGAAATTATTTTGGATTTTTAAGTCATCTAGGCACTTTGTACCACACACAGTTCTCTGGGTAAACTGTTCCACAGTGTCTAGAGCTAAATTCTGCTCTCACACTGATGCAGCCCCAGGATAGCTGTTTCTCAGTTATTTCAATGCAGCTGTACAGGTGTAAATTGAGAGGAGATTTCAGCCCCTGACTGCTCACAAATTACTGTCCATGTTACATATACCCATCAACCTGAGCACTAATATATTAGCCTACATTCTCAAAGCGCATATAATTTCTTTCTAGACTACAAGGACTGCAGACTCTTGAAGCCTCTTTTTATGAAATAACAGCCCTACTAACTCCCTGTACAATACATGCTCATATTCCTTAGCACAATTCAGCATCACAAATTTTGAAGGGGTCAATAAGAGGAATCCAGTGGATATAGTGTACTTAGATTTCCAGAAAGCCTTTAACAAGGACCCTTACCAAAGGCTTTTAAGTAAATTAAGACATTTCTGGCAAGGAACACTCTCTGGCAGTGGCTGCCTATGAGATCTCTATCTCCAGCGGCACTAATACCAGCAGCACCAATACAGGCCCAGGCATGCTCCTTATGTCAGGTTCTCTGATCTTCTTCATGGAGACGTCACTTGACCTCAAAGTGTTGGGCATTGTTCTTGATGGTGATTCTCCAGGTTACCTGATCCTTCACCTTCCTCTCCTAGGAGTCAATGTCAATGCCACGCTATAGCAAAGTGTTCTTAAGAACATCCCTGTAGCGCTTCCTCTGCCCACTACGAGACCTCATCCAGGTCCTCAAGATGATCATAGAAAATCTGTTTAGGCAAACGTGTTTGATAAATCAGGGGTAAATAACACTATCTAGTAGTTACAGCAGTTGTCAAGAACCTTGAAATTGGAATACATTTCTCAGTTATATCAGTCTAAATCATGACGAGTACCACGGACTTCAGTGTGGCTCTGAGATTCTGACTTGTGATAGTGATGGTGTGGGAAGGTGGAGAAATGGTGCAAATCACAAGGCAGAAGAGACTGTGTATATTTGCACATGTATTTCTGAATCCTTTCTCTCTATCTTTGGTGCATGTCCTGCTGCATCTTATAGATCACTTTTAAATGAATATAGGTAAACCAAAATTGCTTTAGTAGCCACTGCTTCCTTCAGTAATTCAGATTGCAATGTCTAAGACTGTGTATGAACTATTGATGGATGCATAATGACTGCCACATATCACAGATGTTTATTTTGAATATGAAATTCCTTATATTAAATCGCATTCTGTTTGCCTAGTCTAGTGGCTTTTAACCTTTACAGACTTTACCACTTTCAGGAGTCTGATTGTTCCCAGACTTCACCTCTCCTAAAAACTACTTGCTTACAAAATCAGACATAAAAATACAAGTGTCACAACACACTATTACTGAAAAATTGCTTGCCTTCTCATTTTATCATACAATTAAAAATAAATAATTTGGAATATGTATACTGTACTTACATTTCAGTGTATGCAGCTTCAAACTCTAACAACTGGAACTCTCTGGTCTGGCAACATCCATGGCCCGGATTGCCAGGAATCAGGCGGCATGAGGGCCTGAGGCCAGGATCCCTACAAGAGCATGGCCAGAGCCTGGCTGGGGCAGGCAGCCCAAGTGGCACAGGCAGCAGCAGGGCTGGCAGCCTGGTCAGGGCTGGAAATGAAGCAGGTCTGGGGCCCAGTGACTTGGGGGGTCTGACAGCTGGGGCTGGGAGCAGAGCTGGACAGGAGGGCCGGAGATGACCTCCCCAGTTCCTGCAAACTCCCTTGTTTGGGACCAGTCAGGTTCCAAGGGTACAGGACCAGGGAGGTCCAACCTGTAGTCTACAGAGCAATATAAATAAGTCATTGTCTGTATTAAATGTTAGCTTGTACTGAATTCGCCAGTGCTTTTACATAGTCTATAATAAAATTAGGCAAATATCTCTAGATGAGTTGATATACCCCCTGGAAGGCCTCTGTGTTCATTAAGAAATAATTGTTCTGGGAAGATCTTTAGGACCCTGATGGTGTCCAGTGAATATTTAGAATGCCTTCAAAAGCAGACCACTCGTCTCGGAGCAAAATTAGTATTTGAGTAGCTTTGAGGGTTTCCAACTTTTCAGATGAAGACTAGGAATATCTAAGGAGGCTAATGGAAGAGGCAGTAGTTTCAATAACACTCAAGAAATTTTTTTTCTGTAAACAACTTTGTAGTCTCCTTTTTATACCTTGTGATGGATCTAGTTCTGGGCGTGAGCGCGTAACCCCCTCCATAGGGTCACGGCCCAGGGAGCCCGCCGTCTAGTCCTTAGGAATTCAATGTTTTGATGGGTACGAGCTCCCAACGCCTCCCCTGGGAGGGGAGCGAAGCAGGGCCCAGCGAGCCCGGCACTCTAGGTTCCCCTCCCGGGCGCCTCAGTCCTTCCCCCCGGTTCTTGGGGTGACGGAGCCTCCCATCTCCCTCTCACTTCCTTTTCGCCCACATTGTGCCGCACAGAGGAATCTAGGGGACTAGGGGGACCCGGGCCCACCCTCTCCACCGGGTCCCAGCCCAGGGCCCTAAGAGTTTGGATGCTGACCCTTACCCGGCTGATGGGGTCCCACCCATAACGCGTCAGCCCATGAGCGCCAGAAGGGCCCTGCCCCGGGCTGCTTCCTAGCCGCCCTTGGGTCCGCGGTCCCCGCGTCCGAGCCGCCAGTCCTTACCTCTTCATCGGATGTATGCGGGATTCTGCCCCACAGTTCCTCCAGTGTTCCGCCTTTCCATCTCCACCGGGGGGGGGGGGGGGAAGGATCGTCTCTGTGGCATCCTCCCCTGTGTCCTGGCTCGCGGCCGGCTTTTAAACTTCCCGCCGGAGATCACGTCGGCTCCCTCGTCCCCGCCCCCACCGTTGCTGGCGTCCCTACATCAGGATGCAGGGGGCGGAGTTGCGTCCTGACATCCTCCACCAGGGCCGCACACATCCAACCTGGCCTGCTGGCCAACTGTATTCCCCGCAGCCGCAGGGCTCCATTCCTCATGGTGTTCGGCGGGCGCGTCCACCCTGCGGCATGCCGGTGAGGCAGCGCCTCCTGCACACTGTGCCAGGGCTGGGATTGCTGACCACCCTGTTCTAGTGCGGGCCGCCATCGGTCCGTCACACACCCAAAGGACTTAACAGCATATTTCTGGCTTGCAAATTGCTGGGACAGCTTTCCATGCAATTGCAGGGATATAGCAGCTCACCAATCAAGAAACGAATATTATAGAGAGCAAAAATTAATTACATGAAAAATGTCCAGATCCTTTGTCTTATTAGAGTATGATAGTACAGTACCTAATTAATAATAGGGTTTCTTTTAAACTTATATTCTGAAACAGTGATAGCATGGTAATATATACATGATGGGTAATATACTGAGTAAAGTGACTTAATGAATCAGGCCCTATGAATGTGGGTAAGTTAAAGCAGATGAATAGCTGGGTCTGTGAACATCCTTAAGTACCTTGTTGGGTTGAAGCCTACACATCAAGGGACTAATTTTTAAAGCTGTGGGCACCCACAGCTTCCACTGGGTTCATTTGGTATTGTAAATTATCAGTATTTTTTAAAAGTAGGCCTTGTTAAAAAAATATCCTAATGGAATTTGGTGATTATAGGGCTCCTTTTTCTTCTCTGTCATTTTAATATGAGTAGTTGAGATTTACTGATAACAAAAATGGAAGTTCCTTGCTGCAAGGCAAACCAATACACAATTAAGTTTTCAGACTCAGGATGATGAGTCTACTTCTTCAAGGAAAGTGAAACAATTACCTTGGATTGTCCTGGAGACTTTCACCTGTTAGCATCAAGCTTCTGTATTATTTGCAACAGAGCCACTTGCCCAGCTTGTTTTCAGACATAAAAGAAACTTCATCTGGCGCATGAGTTAGAACTGTTTGTGCTGCTACAGGTTGAAGTTTCCTGCATCCCATAAAGTTTATTTACAGCCACCATTCTTGGTTCTCAGTGTTGCATGCTGTATTCAGCTCCAATTTACCCCTAAATGTCTTCTATGAGTCCAGTAAGCAGTGGAAGTGTTGGTAATGCTGCTAGACAATATTAACCTGTCATAGGTCAGCAAATTCTCTGGTTCAGCCCCAGGCAGGTCCAGAGGATGCCAATTAGAGAGGTTCAACCTGTGTGGGGCATATTGCATTGACCAAGAAGAACCATGGACTTCTGGAAGATCACTGTTGGCCTGGGAAATATTGTTTTGAACTGATTTTCTATTTTTAGAGAAGTAGAATAAGCTTTCTTTGAATATTTCTACATATATTACTGATCTTTCCAAGAATGTGAAACTAAAATCTGAAAACTAAAATTTTTGGTTTGTGTTTTGATACTACCCTTAATAATCATGAAAGGAGAGACTGTACAATGTTTCTATGCACAGATTTATTAATCATAATTCTGCACACAAGATTACTACACTGAAGTGAAATTACTACTATAAGTTTTTCTGAAACAACAGGTCTTGCTGTGAAGTAGGCACTTTGTATATAAATTCAGAATTCACACAAAAATTCCTATTGTCAATAGATATGTGATCTGTTTTGCACCTGACCAGAACAATCCCCAAAATATTCCACTGTTGTGCAGCATGTTATTTTTGAGGTTGCTCCTTTGGAAATTGATTCCAACTGCTGTATTAGCAACCAGGTATTAAAGTTTTTGTCCCATAAGACTTTTCTTCTTGGCACAAAGGTCAGCTCATCCAGTGAACAGAATTGATCTATACTGTCAGCACCTCGCATCAGTGGTTTCAAATACTCCAGGGTCAGACTGTAAATACATTTTCAAACAGGACTTAAACAGTGGCATCTCCCTCCTCTATTCAAACAATAACAATTTCTGCTTAGCAGAGCACAAAGCTGCTCTTATTATTACAATACAAACTAAATTGGCATAATGTATTACAAATAATTCATACTTCATTTAGGTCTCCACTAGTGCCAACCTGACATATATGCTATGTAGCTTCACTGTGACTGTTGCTTTGCAATCTTTAACTGAAAGGGAAAGCTTAGGCATCTGTAGTTTCAATGTAAAATCTTGATTTTCTCTTTTGCATAGCACATTTATATGCTCCTCTTCTCATTGCACATCTTTAGACAACCACTGGGTTTAAATTGTCTAGTACAGCCACCATCTGCCCCTGAATATAAGAATTGCTAGTTTGCTTTCTGCTACTAGGACATACCACAAAAAGTATCATTTTCATTTTCTAACATTTAAAACCATGTAATTAACCTGACACCAAATACAGCAACCTGCTCCAATCTCTTTGTGAAACAATAATTAAATGAGTAATAGATTTAGTATTGTCCAGTGAACAATTGTATTACCTGGAGACAGGGACTATTTTGAAAGAATTTTAGTAATTCATTAATATGAAGGAAAAATGGAAGTGGTTTGAAAACAGACCTCTGGGGTACCTCTTTACTGACTCCCAGGAGAGAAGATACTATAGCATGAACTGTAGCAGACTGACATCTGTCTGGCAGGTAATTATTCATCCATCTTAACGTTTCTTCCTAAGTTTATGCATAGGAAGCTTGTGATCCACCAAGTCAAAGGTCTTAGTGAAATCAATAAACATTGCCCCTATCAGGTCACACCAAGCAGATCATTTTCCACCTTTTAACAAGGCAGTGGTCATTAAATACCTTATTTGAAAACCAGACCGATAAAGGTCATCAGGCCTTTGTGCATTATATAATCCATCAATTGTGCATGTACCATATCTTCAGTGTCCTTGATATGTGATAAAACAGATAATAGACTATGTGCATTTCCAGTGTCTGTACATGACTTCTTTTATATATTGAGAATAGCAGAGTAGATCACAATATTTCAAGGAGTCTTGCTTGAAGGAAATTGTACTTCATGTGTTCCACTTTTAGAACATTTATTCTAGTTCTTTGATTCCTCCTTTGCTATTAGAATTTTAACTCCACTGTTTAATGAGGACTAATTATTGAATTTCACATATTTTAAACTAAAACAGGCATGCAGAAATTAGTCTACCAGTTATAAATTTCTTGATCTTATTATAAATCTCACACTTCTAACATTCTTTTAAAAAAAAAGCAGATTCATTCAGTGATTGAGTTGAAATTAATGAAATGTTTGGAGTGAATTTGAAGAGTGAGCAGGCAGAAAGGTGGATGAAGTAACCCTAGCACAAATAAGAGCAGTCAGAACTGCTCTAACATTGGCCAGCTACATGACTTCCTAAGGACTGTTCTGCTGGCCGGGGATCAGGGAACACATTGTTCTCCGACCCCATCCCTCTAGCTTCCATCTTGTCCCCAGCCAGCCCAGACACAGTTTCTGCATTGGGAACAAGGTTCTTTCAGGACTCCCCCATGCTGAATGGAACCTCATTAAATTAATCTCTCGTGTAACTGCACTGACATCTGAAACTGTAGCTAAATACATAAAATGAGGCTAAAACAGAGTCATAATTAGCTACTTTGGCGCCTGAGACAAGACTGTCCTCGGCGTGGGCAAGGGTGCTGACATGGTGCGAGGCACAAGTGAAGACAGTGTAGTAGCTGTCTTTTCTGTGCCCAAGGCAAGTGCCTCACTCACCTCGCCCTTGTTATGGCTTTGGGCCAAAAGGCCTAGGTCAGGGGTCGGCAACCTTTCCAAAGTGGTGTGCCAAGATTTAACCCTCCTGCTCTGGGCTGCTCTGCTTTCCCGGAAGGAGCTCTCTCCACCACACACCCCGCTTAGTCTCCTTCCCTGGGCTCCACTTCAGTTTTTCCTGTGAGGAAGACAGGAGCAGCACATGCACGCTTCCCCACAAGCCGGATACAGCATGGAGCCTTGGGGCTACCCCCCTGTCGCAGGAAGCCGCTGCTGGCTCCAATCTTGCAGGGGGTGTGATGCTGGATCATCAGCGCAGGCTTCCCATTGTGGGAGGGGAGAGAGAAGGGGGAGCCCGTTCATTGCGCATGCCACTGAAAATCATCTTGCATGCCATTTATGGCACGTGTGCCATACATTGCCAACCCCAACCTAGGAATTGTCACAACTTCTAGTTTCTTCTGTTCCTTTTCTGCCACTGCCTTGCTTTGTGACTTTGAGTTAATTATTTAACCCCTTAGATGAGATTCTATTTTCCATTATTCCTTTTCAAAGGCAGAGATACTATAGAAGTAGAATCTGGCTTTCAAGGATGTCTACGCTTCAGTGAAATACCCAAGAGTGGCCAAGGTCAGTCAGTTTGGGCTTGTGGGGCTCAGGCAATGGGGCTGTAAAACCACAGTGTAGTCATTTGAGCACTGGACCCTGCACATGAGCGGGGGGGAATGCCATAGACTCCAAGGTCCAGCCCAAATCCGAACACCTACATTGCAGTTTTACAGCTCGGGAGCCCAAGACCTATGAACCTGAGTCCACTGACCCAGACCAACCACGGGCATTTAATTGCTGTGTAGACATACCTTCTGTGCCTCAGTTTGTCCATAATACACCAAAGCCCAGGATATTCTCCTTTAATAGCCTCTCTCTCCGTTTTTGCCAAGCCAGCCCATTAACTGATAGTTCCAGCGAAGCGAAGAAATAAATGAAAAGGCCAGAGTAGCAACACAGTAACATTGAGTTCCCTAAGGGAGTGCGGAAAGTGCGTGGGGAGCTCTCTACTTGGGGGAGGGTGGAAGGAGAAAAGCAGAAGCCACAGGTCTGCAATTGTTCATTGAAGGTCCTTCAATTAGGATTTTATGTTTATGATAAGACTAGCCTGGAAATAGCAAGCTATCAGTATAAATTTGGATCTATTAGAGATGGAATTCACCCTTGAGGGAGTAAAGAAGAAGAGGAGAAGGAGGAGGAGAAAGGAAACTTAGCTTTACAAGAAAAAAAAAGGTTGTGCTGTGGCCCATATTTTCTTCTCAGCCCACATCACAATGCTTACTTGCTGCTGGGGCTTATTAATTTTTCACTTACGCCTCGCTAAAAATAGTTAATTATTGAAAATGCATATCCGTCTGATGCTGAAAGGCTGTCTCTTCCAAACAGGTGACTGGTTCAGATAACCCCAGAAGGCACCTCTGGGTCTTTCAGACCCTTGATCAAAATTTCTTTTTTAATTTGAAAAGAACAGAGGTGATTAAAACTGAAAATGATGGCAAGTCTAATGAAAGCTTCCTCCCTTCATCTCCAAGAGCTGGTGTAATGGGCTGAGGGTTTTTTATAATGAATATTTTCAATGTATGTGTCATGCTGGCAGTTTGATTAAAAATCAGATTTTGCTGTTACAATAGTGTGTGTGTGTTTGTGGATAATATTACTCATGTGTTGGTGATAGTTCAAAGGCTGGAATGTCCAGACTAAATAAATTACAAAATAATCAGTTCTTTAACATTTCAGTTAGACAGAAACAAGAAACAACAGCCCAATGACTTCAGAATGCAGAAACTAAACAATCAGTCTAAGACACTGCACAGAACATGCACTGAAATTCATTATGCTCTCATCACTTAAATCTCCTGCTCCCACCACTGAGCAATGGGCTGACGGATCCCTTCATGTTGCTGTAAAAGTGGAGTTGTTATCTATACACATTGGACCAAATTCTGAGTTCCTTACTCAGTGCTAGTTCAGCCTCCTCCCATGGTAAAATCCACAGCGTAAGTGCCAATTGGAAGAAACTCCACAAGGATTCCCTCGTGGAATTTTCTTATCTGTTGGGTAAGGGGGAAGGGGTTGGACCACCCTACGGAATAGATTGTGGTCTTCTTCCTGAATCCCTATGGCTGATGCCTGGGGGATAAGCAGGAGGCCAAAGCTATCTGCATGGAAACTTTGTGCCTTCTCATCATCTCTGTGGCTCTAGTGTGTCTGGACCCTGTCCCTCTCATGCTACCAGAGCCTCTCCTGGCTATGGCTGCCCCAGAGATTCCCACAAGGTATGTCTGCACTGCAGAGGGTTTTTTTGGGAAAAACGGCCATTTTTCAAAAAAACCTTCACTTACGTCCACACTGCAATCACGTTCTTTTGGGGGGAAAATTGAAAGAACAGAGGTTTTTTTTCCGACGTTGGTAAATCTCTTTCTATTAGCCAATAGCCCATGATAGAACGGGATTTTTCGAGTCTCTCCTCCATGTCCATCTCTCTCTCTCTCTCTCCTCCTCCTCCTGCCTCCCCCCCCTCTCTCTCAGCTCTCCTCCACCTCCTGCCTCTCTCTCCTTCTCTCTTTCTCTTCTCCCGTCTCCCCCTCTCTCTTTCTCTTCACCTTCCCCTACTGCCTCTCACTCAGGGGACCGCAGAGTCCAGGTTCAGTGCACCCCGTGCAGGAGCAAGCAGCGCAAGCAGCTGTTTGAGTTCCATGCTCCCCATGCAGCACAGGGACTGTGGAGCCTAAACGGCTGCTTGCTCCGCTTGCTTCCCCACGGCGGCCCGGCTGAGCGGCCCAGAACTCAGCCGAGCACCACGGCGAGAGGTGAAGGGGGGCGGGGTGGTGATGTACATGGCCAGGCCCCGCCCCCTTTCCCTTCCACCATGGATGCAGCACGGGGGTGCTGCATGGGGAGCACGGGGTTCCAAATGGCCGCTTGTGCTGCTTGTTCCCCCGCAGCAGCCCGGCTGAGCGGTGCAGAACTCAGTCGAGTGCCACAGCGTGAGGCAATAGCGCTCCCCAGAGGTGACTCATAACGCTACAGCATTACAGAGTCACAGACATTGGGCTACTATATATATGATGCGGAAGAAGCCTTTTTCTAAAAGAGCTCTTTCAGAAAAAGGCATGTGTGGATGGGTAAGAGGTAGTTCTTTCAAAAGTAGAGGAAAGGAAAAAATCACAGGTGCCTTGGTGACCACTCCGTACATAGTAATCACAGCTTAAATGCGAGATAACGTCCATTCCGTGTGGACGCTATCTTTCAAAAAATCGGATTGCTTTTCTTTTTCGATGTGTTTTTGCTGTGTAGACACTCTCTTTCGGAAGAAGTTTTTTCAGAAGATCTCTTCCAGAAAAGCTGCTTCCGAAAGAAGCCTGCAGTCTAGACATAGCCTCAGAAAGGTAATGTAGCTTGGGACTATATCTTTGCTGTGCATAGGAGAAACAATGTGTGGCCATACCCAGCCCTAGCCCACTCAGTCCTCCTTTTCTTTCCATCCAGAGCACTAGTCCAGCAGTGAGATCTCTAAGGGGTCTGGAGAAAATTGGGCTGTTTGTCATAATGGTGACCAAACCTCCTTCCTGCAGTGAAATAATGCTACATGTGGAGTCTCCTCTCAGTGGGCAAGCTGAGGGGGCACAATCCCTCACACCTTCCTCTCAGTTTTATTTGGTCCTTGCTTAAGCAAGTTCCTGCTGAAGTCGGTGAGAGTGAGTCTGAACCAGAACTGAGTAAAAAACTGAATAGAAACCTCAGGCTTTGGTCCTCTTGCCATCAGTCTCAAGCCTATATATCCACCTCTAGCTATGAGGCTATCAGCTCATCCATTCTCAAGTGTTAACCTGAGTTTGAGTGTATAAGCACAATATCACTACACTGGTAATAAAAAGGGTTAATTCATTAACATCCAGAGTTTCCGAGTACATTATATAATTGGCTACATTACTAAATATATGTCAAGTATGTGTCTCAGAAATGAATTGCCAGAAAAGTTTCTGCAGTATTTCAACTCAATATCACATGCTGCATTAGACATATTTCCAATGGTAACTGAAACAGTTTAGCTCCTCGAGAAAATATTTTGGTTACAGGACACAATCACACAGCGTCTGAACACTGCTTTAATGTGGGAACAGGGGAATGATGTTTGCAAGAGGAATGAGAAGATAAGAAGAATACACACTTGTTTTATGTGCTGTGACAAGAATTGGTTGAATTATTTGTTATTAATTATTTATTTGCATTATGGTAGCACTTAGGAGCCCTGGTCATAAACCACTGCACTGGGTGCTGCACAAACACACAACACAATAACAGTCCCTGCTGAAAAGAGCTTACAATCTAAGAGTACGTCTACACTGCATCCCTAGTTCGGACTAGGGATGCAAATGGAGACGACCAAACCAAGACTTGCGCACCGGGAGGCGTTAGTTCAGACTAAAGCCCTTAGTAACTAATGTTACTCCTCATTTTCAGCTGTGATTTGAACTAGCGCGCTGGCGAGATCATGTTAATGAAGCACAGGATATTTAAATCCCTGCTTCATTAACTACTTCGGTCGTCTCCATTTGCATCGCTAGTCCGAACTAGGGATGCATTGTAGACGTACCCTAAGTCTCAGATAAGAGGCAGCAGATGCCTACACATAGATGAAGGAGTACAAGGAATCACTGAGATAATTTGGGTCAGCACGATAGGGCAGCCTAACGCTTGTTGATATTTTTGTAGGCATCGCTCCAAAGATGACTTTTGAGGAGGGATGTAAAGAAAGATGATAAATTACATTTGTAGATACTGATGGCAAGCTCCTCCCAAGAACAAGGGGAAGCATGAGAGAAAGCACAAAGGTGCTTGTTTGCAATTTAACGTGGAGGCATCATGGGTCAAATGGCAGTGGGAGTTGACCTCTTGATACTGAATAAAAGATAGGTAGTGTGGGGATAGATCATGAAGGGTCTTGAAAATGAAGACAAGTACAGATTGCATTTCTCTGGTTGGGGACTCTCTGGTCTGGAAACATCCCTGGTTCAGCAGGACCGTGGATGTTGCTGAACCAGAGAGCCCCGGAACAAGAGAGCCCCCAATCGGAGCAGCAGAGTACTGGCACCCCGGGACAGCCACGGGGATGCAGACTGCCAGTGACCTTGGCTGGTCATGGACTTCCATCAGGCCTAGAGCAGAGATCTGGTGGCCCCAGAGCAGCAGAACCCCAGAGCAGCAGTGCCCTGGAGCAGCAGAGTGGCAGTGGGGCCCAGCAGCCCTGGGGTTGGCCAAAGAGCAAGGAGCCCAGTGCCCCAAGGGCAGGGGAGCCTGCCAATTTGCTGACAGATCCTACGAGAGTCCGGAATCTGTCAGCAGAGGGGCTGACCTCCCTTGCTCCAGCAAACTCCCTCCTTCAGATCAGGGCAGGTCACAAGGATTTCAGACCAGGGAGGTCCATTCTGTAGCTTAAGTTTGATGTGATAGAGAAGGGGCTGCAAAGAGACATGGTCAAAGTGATGAGCTAGTGAAATGACATTGGCAGTCCCATTCCAAATGGATATGAGCTGGTGAAAGCTGCATTTACCAAGGACAGGAAAAAAAGCTGTGTCAGTTGTTGAGACCCAAATCTTCAATACCAAATCCTCTTGTTCCCACCAGACTGTGTGTATTCCTATAAAAAGGCAACTCCTCAAACCTTTGTACTTTGTTCTTTTCACTATCTTTCTGTGGAATACCAAAACAAATTCAAGGATTTGGCCCTCATGTTTATAGCTCCACATGGATTTGAATCAAGTTAAGATGCTGCCCCTGGGGCATATTGCCCTATCTTTTAGGCTTCTCACTTTTTTTGTGTATGGGAATGGCTGTAGTATATCTAACAGAGATTTTCCTATGTGAATTACCAACTACAATATCATACATTAGTCAAGGTTGCTACAAAAAAGCAACACACACTCAAGCAAAAATGGAAGCTTATCTGACAGCATTTAGAAGAACCCAAATTTCTTTTCAACTCCTGCTTCACAGATTCCTAACTGTATTTGGCAAGATAACTCTGAGTGTAACAAAGACTATTTCAGACATGTTCCACCACAGAACAAAGCAGAGGACTAAATGGTTTTAACAGCAAAATCTGTCTTTTGAATGGATATTTCCCCTAGAATCTGGGGTATAGGTTGTTGGATGCTGTCATTTAAAATATGGAAAATTTAGGATTAGTCTAGCAAATCCTCATTCTTTGCACATAGGCTTGATCCAAAGCCCACTGAAGTCAATGAGATCCTTCCCATTGACTCTTTAAAGGCTTTAGAACAATGGTGGGAAACCTGTGGCTCCATCAGAGTTCTATGTGTGGCCTGCAAGACATTTTGTTTACTGTTGTCCATGTGCAAGGTTGTCAAATTCTGCTGGTTTCCACCCATGTAGGCTTTTTTCATACTGGTATTTATCAAGTAAAACACACATATAAAGCAAAAGCACACAAAGTGAGAGTAGTGTGTTCCCTCTGCATCCAATCAAAGCACTGCTACTGTTCAGAATTTGCTGAAATTCTAGGTATGCCAGTGCAGTTAGAAAAACTACCTATCCTGGGAAACCATCTTGGTTGCAACAATGTTTAGGCCCACTGCGCTGGTGGAGGACCACTCATGAAGCTCACTCATTAGTCTAGGTTGCCCACTCACTAGCCTAGGTTACTTATTGCTGCTGCCTTTGATCAGATCTCCAGTGCCTTTCCCCCCATGTATAACCTTACTGAGTTGAAATAAGAGATGTGCAACTTCAGCTACGTCAATTGCATAGCTAAAGTCAAAATAGCTTAATTCAACTTTTGGTGCTGTCTACACAGCAGGAAGTCAAAGGAAGAACATTCTTCCTTCGACTTCCCTTACTCCTCATGATATGAGGGTTACCATGAGTTGGAGTCCTCCAGCTCAACATTATTTCAAAATAATGGCTTGTAGTGTAGACGCGTGCTATATTATTTCAGAATAAAATCAGTTATTCTGAAATAACACTGTAGTGTAGACATACCCTAAGGTGCCAAAGGATTACTCATTGTTTTTACTGAAGTTAGTGGGACTATGCACAGGAGTGAATCTTGAAAGAATCTAATGGTCCAGAGTGTTTTGGATTATTATTGCAGTTCAGGAAGAAGTCAGAACAGGGACAGGTGTTAAATGTTGCCAAGGAATTGTCAATTTTAAATCTTGGTTCTGTATGAGGAAAAGCTGACTGAGGGCTTATCCACAGGCAAATCTGAAGTTGTGGAATTTGAATATGATTTCTTCTGATGCCCACAGAATCTAGGGAGAAATGCATTAATGTGAAATAAATGTGTTCTGTCTGCCAGGACTCTGATGCAAACAGAAGTGCTACTTTCATAGAAATAATTAATAGTCCTTTTCTGCCACTGGGATAAACAAGGAAGAAAGATAAAGAAGAGGGTGAGATGAAAAGAAAATACAAGACAGATCAAAGAGGGCACAAAAGGGAATTCAATAATGACACGTCTTTCATAGAGAGCATGTGGTGAGGAAAAGAGAGATGGCAGCTAAACGGGTGCAACACCATGAAATGAACTGAAAAGGGACCTTGAGATACCTAAAAGATGGTGAAGAACAACCAAGAGGATCTGGAGAGCTCCGGCAAAAGGATGTGAGAAAGCATTTTCCTAAATAACCAAATTGCTTTAAAAAAAAAAAAAGGAACAAACAAACAAAAAGTTAATGCTATTGAGCAATTTATTAAATAGGTCATGTGCAGCCACTGCTTTAACAAAGAGCTCCTCAGAAAGGATTCACCTCACTCAGTGATATGCAGGATATTCCCTGGGTAAAATAACACTCTTCCACACACAACTTCCTCTTTCCCCAATAAAACCAATTAACTCCATTCTCTCCCCTCATTCTTGGAAAATATTCAATTGAGTCTATAAAGCACCTCTCCTACCTAAACCCCAAATACTCACTTCCTGTTTTCCCTCATAGGTCCAAAATGTCCATCATTTCCTTGGTATCTTGATGCCCTCTTTCCCAATAGAAAGGAGTGATGTGAGGTGGATAAAAAAGTTTAATGGAGGGGGAACAGAAGAACACTTTCAGGCTGATCTAAGGGAAAACAAGTTACAGAGTTCTGACAAAGCTTTAACAAACAGGCTATGATTCCTGAAAATATGGGTTCACAATGAAAATACCATCCCAATGAATGTTATAATGCTAACATCTACTGTTTGGAGCTTTATTTATTTTTATGTGCTTAATAAGCTCATCAGCTGTTGTACAGTCCATGGGCATTTTGCTGTTTTTTTCTGATCACTGCTCTGAGTTTTAAGAAAAAGGTATTTTATTTTATTTTAAACGTTAATGCTTTTTAAAACAAAAACACGGACTTTTGCTGTGATGTCAGTAATCCAGTTCCCAAGCTAGATAGTTTCCTCTGGTATACTATGATCGAGTCCTATCTGGCTGATCTAATTTCCCCTCATGTATTCCCCAGATAAAATTTTGTGGGACAGAAAGGTAGATGCCACCAGCCTCAGAGCTGGGTAGGTTATCTTGTACCATTGTCTCTCCATTGCTAACAGACATAAATTGTCTTGAGGCATCACTGGCCTCTGCATGCTTCCTGCAGGCTGCTCCTCTGTTACCCTCCCACAAGCAGAAATTATAACCATGCATGCTGCTACTGCCAAAAGGCAACTATTCATAATCAGCAGAGTGTGATTATGAATTAGCCAACAGCAGTGCTGAAGTTTGCAGCACTTCCTGCAAACAATCTATGTGGTAAATTATCTGAAGCAGAGAATAAACAGCTTTAATGGGCTAGAGTTTAATTTCTTTTTTATAATTTTAAAGTGAAATTAGTGTTTGTAAAAGGTGCTGGATTAACACCCGAGGAGACTCAAGTGTTCTAGATGCGCAAGTACACCACAGACAGCAGTAGCACAAGCTACCCACACTGCCTAATCAATGTGCCTCAAACCTTTCCTAGAAAGGCTGCTTCTTGGAGTCAAGAGCCAAGATCATTCAGACCTTTCTGCTTAGACTGTCTTCTGAGATTGCCAACCAGGCTCGCAAGCCAATTGTAGTGGTGATTTGATGTGGGAACCTTTCCATTAGCCATTTGACTGAAACCTCATGTTCCAGTGGTGTAGCGAGGAAGGTTGCGGGGGGTGGGGGAGTTGCCCCCAGGCGCCATACTGGGGGAGCACAATTTAGTTCCTCTCTACTCCCCCAGTCATCCCTTGGCTCGCCTGCTCCTCCTCAGCCTGCTGCCGCCATCTGGAGTCTCCTCCCTGCCTCTCCGCCCCCAGCCAAACACTCCTCCATCTCTGCCGGCAGTTAGTGCATGCAGGGGTCTGGCCCCAAACTGGAGGGGGCAGGGGAAGAGGTGGTACAAGCTCCCCCTCCTCCTCCCAGGGTCGGGCTCAGCCATGCGCTAGTTTTGGGGCCCCACTGTGCAGCGGTGGCGGGGTATACATTTTGCCTTTGCCCCCAAGCACATAACACCCTTGCTACGCCTCTGTTATGTTCATTTCACAGAGAGCACCTAAGGAGGCATGCATCAGGTGTATGTTGTACTATGGTTTCATTACAATCAGAAAACAGCACAACAATGTAAGGCCTCTGTAAGCCGATGGTATTCCCACCCTGCTCTGATCAGTGGGTCAGGCTGTGTCCCACGAGAGCCACGTGTGGATGATTTCTCCTCATTTGTGGAAGTGGTGGTTTGGATACACCTGAATACTTTTCACCCAGTTGAACTTCCTGTAAAACGTTAGAACCCCAAGCTGCATCGTATGTTTCTGCTTATCCCCCATAGGTACCTGAGGAGGCATCACAGCCAGAGGAGACATCGCTGATAGCATTGCTCCACTGACACCAACCTACTGGGAAGGAGAGGCGGGTTGCCGAAGCCCAGACCCAGTTGAGCTTCTGTCTTGGTGAGTAGCCTTTCTTTGTTTTTTCTGTGCCCTTTCAATGATCTACTGAGAGAAAAGCTTTATCAAACATTCTTCACAAGTTACCTCACTGAATTTGTAACACAAGAGGGGGCAATTTAGGTCACTATGTACACACACATCCCCACTCCTAATCCAGCCCTGACATCTTTCTTCCTGAGGTTTTCTCTGATCATTAACTTAAATAAAGAAGCAATATGCTACAGCCCAAGCTTGGCTGTTCCAAGGCTTTTCCCTGATGAAACCTTCTGTCCATCCCTTAGCTCTGTCAACCTTAGAGGGAGACACGCAAAGCTATTTAGCGTACTTGACTGGAGCTCATAGAACCCATCTGATCTGACTTTAAAAGGAGTCACCAGAAAAGCCTGTCATCTTTATGCAGGGTCCAAGAACTGGGCACCTTGTTAGAGCCACATTGTCCTCAGTCCTGTACATGAGCGCAAGGGAGTGAGAAGGCTCAGGGGCCTTCTCCTCTTATACAGAGTCTGGCAATAAAAATGATGGGGGAGTTTAGGCACCATGATAAGAGAGTGCTGCTGGCAACTGTAGCCTGATAAAACAGGGCAGGAAAGAGAGTAAAAGCAGGGACGTAGCCTTCTCTCCTCTGCACCAGGAATTGTGGAACATTCTCTACTTCTTGGAGTGTAGTGGGGCTTGCATTTTTGCCTCTATGCACTCCCTCTGCCACATGGCCTCACCTAACTACAATACAATCAGTGTCTTAAACCCAAAAACAGGTTCCTTAATGTTTATTTTAAACTCATTGATGGCTAGTTCTGCATTTCCCCCCCCTACTAAACAAACATCCAATTGTCAGAGCTTCCTGCACCCCAGGATTTCTGGAAGGACAACTTCTGCTAAAGCAAAGGCACACAGGTGTAGGATATGTTTTTCAAACTCAGAAAATAAAAGGCTGTGGTGAGAGAGGGGAAATAGAAAAAGGGAAACCAAAGGAGAAACTAAAGACACATGCACTCCCCAAATACATTCTACTCCTGCTATAACACAAAATTCCAACTTTATACTTTTTCCGTTAATATTTCACATTATGAAGCTACCTGGCCCCAGATGGCCCATGCAGATGTACTACTGTGACTGAGGTTTTACATTACAGTACAGTCAGGTGAATTTAGGGGTAATGTAGCGCAAGCCTTTTTATTATCAGTGAAACTGACTTCTCTCAAGTGGGCAGGAGTATCTCATTGACAGCAGATAATATGAAGCTTGCATAAAAAGGTGTGGGGAAATCACTTCCTTTAAGATCGCATTTTATGATTTTGGATGAGTAAACTGCTCGGCAGTAACTTTAACTGGCTTCATAGAATGTTTTTACTTCTGGGGATTTAAAAATAAACTGGGTTTTATACTAGAAAAAGAACAATAGGAAGCACTCCTGTTTTGATCTAAGGCCTTTTCAATCTCTAATTTCTGTTATTTCTTGCCTCTATAGCTAGTTTAAATAAGTTTTGCTAGTTTTGCACTGGTGGAGTTGCTATAAACTGACACTTTTCAGCAGTTGACCAGAAAAGAAATGTATTTGTTTCCACTCCCTTGTTAGATCTGAAAGCCATGGAGCTGCAAAACATGCATGAGGGGCTTGCAAATGACCATAGAGGTCCACAGAGAGTGGATCTGAACAATTACTGCATCCATGGCAGAGATCGTTGCTGCAGGCCTAAAGTCACCCTGTCCCAAGATCCAAAGTGCAGGATCATACTACATCTAAGCACTATGCAGACAGACACAGCAAGACCAGAAGAATATGACTCAGGAAGTCATCATCATCTCCCCAGGTACATTTTTAAATAACAGACTCCTCTGTCACACCATAATAAAGATCTGTGCGAGGAGCCATGTCGGCCAAGTGAAGAAAGCCTTTTATTTCTGAGACATGACTCGAGACTAATTTGGAGACCTAAGTGAAATGATTCCACTACCTTGCAAATTGTAATCCACATCACCACCTCTAGCAGTCACAGTTCAGCACAGTTAGAAGTCGATTAACAGAGACCCAGGATTAAGACATCATGGAGACTGAATTATCTCACACCAGCAGGAAGGGGTTATTTCTTCAGTTCAGGTTTGTGTGCATTGGAGCAACAGTAGGGGGGAAGGTTAGAGTGTTGTTTTCTGATCTGCAGCTAGCTTGCAGAAAAGGGAATTATTTCAATTTAAAGGATACATGTTCCCTTTGCCTTCCCAACTAAAACAGTGTTTAAAAAACACTACTGCATGTCTGTACACTTCATGCCTAGAATGACGAGTAAAAATATCCCATTATTGAGTATGCCACTGCCATCGTGCAAATTCCTCCATATTGTTCCTCTGCTGCTGCACTAAATAGGTAGTGAAAGGGAATAAAGATTTAATTATAAAAAATGAAATAATCTTAGAAGTTCAACTTCAGTGTATATAGAGAGAGTAAAATAATCTCATATTTCAAGGATACTGTAGTAGGCTTTTGTAATTTAATAGAATAAGTTTCAAGAAAAGATTAGGATGCAGACGTTCTACAAATTTTTCTAGCAAGTTTTGTGCAAGAGTTGGTGTGTGTTAATATGCTTAATTACAATGCAAAAATTCCTTTGCAGTAGTGGTTATGTGACTTTAGATTGTAAAAGCACAGGCACACTTGGGTTGTGTCTACACTCGCAGCTTCTTGCGCAAGAACATCTTGTGCAAGTGTTCTTGTGCAAGAACTCTTGCGCAAGAAAATGTCCACACTGCCATGTGCGAGCTGTGGTTTTGCGCAAGAGCGCCCATGGCAGTGTGGATGCTTTCTTGTGCAAAAAAGCTCTGGTGGCCATTTTAGCCATAGGGCTTTCTTGCACAAGAAATCCCTGCTGAGCATCCACACTGCCCTCTTGCGAAAGAACTCTTGCGCAAGAGGGCTCACACCTGTCAACAAAGAGCATAGCTCTTGCGCAAGGAGCCGTCTCTTACCACGCTGTACTGTAAATTTACTTGTGCAAGAGCAGGCGGGCTGTGTGGATACTCTGCAAATTCTTGCGCAAGAACGGCTGTACTTGTGCAAGAAGCCACGAGTATAGACATAGCCTTGGAGTTTTGGGCAGGAGATTGATTAAGAAATGACCATTCATCTATTAACACACAAACTATTTGGGAGGCTTTATTTACTATAAGCAAAAAACCCCACATTGTTCACTTTTATAGATGTAGACCTGCATTTCCAGTTGTGACTCGTGAATTTGGCACCCAGTTTGAGAAATTCTAAAAAGAAGAATCCCAAAGTGCTGAGCATCTGTTCTCTGAAAGTCAGGTCCTTTGATATCCCAAGTTGGGTGCCTGTAAATTAAGGAGACTAGGCAATGAATTTTAAAGTGGCCAAAATATCCTGCTAGGGCAGGCGGGGGGGGAGGCATGACATACTTGTAGGGTGGTAGTCTTGGGAGGCCCAGAGGAACATATACATGCACTGTTACCCCATTTTGGATGTCATGGGGTTCCTTGCTTATGGTCTCCTATTCATGAGGAGAAATCCTATGGGCCAAGGCTGATCATATCATAGAATCATAGAATAATAGGACTGGAAGGGACCTCGAGAGGTCATAGAGTCCAACCCCCCACGCTCAAGGCAGGACCAAGCTCCGTCTACACCATCCCTGACAGATGTCTATCTAACCTGTTCTTAAATATCTCCAGAGAGGGAGATTCCACCACCTCCCTTGGCAATTTATTCCAATATTTGACCACCCTGACAGTTAGGAATTTTTTCCTAATGTCCAATCTAAACCTCCCCTGCTGCACTTTAAGCCCATTACTCCTTGTCCTGTCCTCAGAAACCAAGAGGAACAAATTTTCTCCTTCCTCCTTGTGACACCCTTTTAGATATTTGAAAACCACTATCATGTCCCCCCTTAATCTTCTTTTTTCCAAACTAAACAAGCCCAGTTCTCTAGGCCTTTAATCATTCTTGTCGCTCTTCTCTGTACCCTTTCCAATTTCTCCACATCTTTCTTGAAATGTGGCGCCCAGAACTGGATACAGTACTCCAGCTGAGGCCTAACTAGTGCAGAGTAGAGCGGCACTAAGAAGAAGAGCAGATCTCGGTGTGGAGCTGCCTCAGAAAATCATGAGACTCGAGGATGCAGGAAGTTTTAGGGTTTCAGTCTTTTAGGTCAGCATAATATTCATCCTTCCAGCACAAAACTTTGGCCTTGCTCTTTTTGAGACCTAACGATAGCAGATTATGAGATCAAATCCCCAAAAGAATAAGGCCTGCCAAAGTAGTTGTTTAAGGGACTATGCAGATGTTCAAGGTTCTTATGATAGATGTATAGCAGATAGAGTATTGGGAGTGTCAACACACTTCAAATTGCTTCAAACACAGGAGTTCTGTCCAAAATGTTGTAGTTTGCTCTGCATATGTCAGTTTCCTGAAATAACCTATGCATAGAGATACCAATTATTATGTCGGATATGCAGTTACGAACAGGGTTTGCTGCCCGTCTCCCTGGTCTGCTGGAGACCAGCAGACCAAGGAGACGGGAAGCAAAGCCTCTGAGGACGCTGGCAGCGGGACAGCCATGGCGCGTCTGGGCTGTCCGCTGCCCGCGTGCTCCGCGGCTTTGCTCCACGTCTCCCCAGACCAGGGAGACTGGGAGCAAAGCCGCGGAGCACACGGGCAACGGACGGCCCAGACGCGCCGCAGCTGTCCCGCTGCCAGCGTGTTCCACGGCTTTGTTCCCCGTCTCCCTGGTCTGCTGGAGACCAGCAGACTAGGGAGACGGGGAGCAAAGCGGAGCAAAGCTGCGGCGCACGCGGGCAGTGGACAGCCCAGACGCGCCACGGCTGTCCCGCTGCCGGCGTCCTCCGATGCTTTGCTCCCCGTCTCCCTGATCTGCTGGTCTCCAGCAGACCAGGGAGATGGGGAGCAAAGCCGCGGAGCACGCGGGCAACGGACGGCCCAGACGCGCCGCAGCTGTCCCACTGCTGGCATGTTCCGCAGCTTTGTTCCCCGTCTCCCTGGTCTGTTGGAGACCAGCAGACCAGGGAGACGGGGAGCAAAGCGGAGCAAAGCCGCAGAGCATGCGGGCAGCGGACAGCCCAGACGCGCCGCGGCTGTCCCGCTGCCGGTGTCCTCCGAGGCTTTGCTCCCCATCTCCCTGGTCTGCTGGATACCAGCAGACCAGGGTGACGGGGAGCAAAGCCGTGGAGCACGCAGGCAGCAGGAAAGCCGTGTCGCGTCTGGGCTGTCCCGCTGCCCCCGTGCTCCACGGCTTTGCTCCGGACGCCTGTGGTACAGCAGCTGGGGCGCTACTGGTTGGTCCCGTAGCGCCACTCTGGGCGCTACTAGACCAAGCCGGCAGCACCCCAGCTGCTCTGCCCCAGGTGTCCTGATTCAGCCACTGCTGGTCAGTTTCAGCAGCGGCTGAATCAGGACGCCTGGGGCAGAGCAGCTTGGGTGCTGCTGGGTTGGTCCAGTAGCGCCGAGCAGCGGTGCTACTGGACCAACCCAGCAGCACCCAAGCTGCTCTGCCCCAGGCGTCCCCAAGTCAGCCGCTGCTGAAACTGACCAGCGCTGACTACAGGAAGCCCGAGGCAGAGTTGCTCTGTTCCGGGCTTCCTGGAATCAGCGGCTGATCAGTTTCGGCAGCAGCTGACTTGGGGACGCCTGGGGTTCTTAAGTTGAATCTGTATGTAAGAACTGGCATCCAGATTCAGCCTGTTAAAACTGATCAGCGGCTGATTCCAGGAAGCCCGGGGCAGAGCAACTCTGCCTCGGGCTTCCTGTAGTCAGCCACCGGTCAGTTTCAGCAGCGGCTGAATCTGGATGCCAGTTCCGACTTACATACAGATTCAACTTAAGAACAAACCTACAGTCCCTATCTTGTACGTAACCCGGGGACTGCCTGTATAGCGTTATTTTGAAATATTTTATTTCCACGTCTAGGCACAAAATGCATTTTGAAATAGCGTTTTTCTATTTCGAAATAGTGCTTCCACACTGATAGGACGCTGAATCGCATTTAAGGCTGGCCGGAACCGGATCTGGCAGGGCATCAGGTCAGGAGTTAGCCTCAGGCAGCAGCCACACAAGGTATCTGAGACCTGCGCTTAAAAGGACCCCTCCCCGTCAGCCGGTTCTATGGTTTCCCTGCTTGCTTGCCTACCTTGCTGAGGGACAGCAAAGCATTTTTTTCTCTGTATGCTCTGGTTGCCCTCACTCAGGATACCACAGCACTCTGCAGCATGGAGCTGGAGCTGCCCCTGGGCACTCTGGTACTTCTCCTGGATGTGTTGCTGCGAGCCTGGCAGCACGTTCTGCAGGCAGTAACAGTCTCCCTGGTGTGCCCCACTGGGGGCTTGTGCCTCATTCCTCCCTCACGTCCTTCCACTTACCCCTCCCTACCCCCCTTCCTGCTGTACATTAAAAGACACGTGTTCATTACAACAAAGTCTCTTTATTGAACAAAACTAGGGTGAGGGGGAATGAAACTGAGGTGAGACTGGGGAAAGAAGGTGGGAGAGGGGAGGAGGGAGGGTGGGAGAGGGGAAACCTGGGAGGAGGGAACTGGCAGGAGGAGGCAAGGGGAGGAAGGGAAAGGAGAAGATCAGGGCTCAGGGTTGGGGATCTCGCCGGCCCAACTGTCTCCCAGCACCGTGGGGGCCTCTGCGTCCCTGGGGGTATGGAGAGGGTGTGGAGGAAGAAGCAGGAGGGGGAGGAGGAGCGGTAGCTGGGGAGGCAGCAGGGGCTGGAGCAGCAGGAGGCAGTACGCTCTGTCCCTGGGGGGACACAGACCGTCCTGCCCCCCAGGATACGGTCCATGGTATCAAAATAGGGGCAGGTATCTGGGTCTGCCCCTGTTTGGGAGCTGCCCCCTGTGGCCCTGGCATATACCTGCCACAGCTCCTTTATTTTCATGTGAACCTGCTCCTGGGTTCGCGTGTGGCCTTTGGTGGCCAGGCTGGCAACTATCCTGCCATAGACGGTTGTATTTCTCCATTTAGTGCGGAGATCATGGATGCTGGAGGCATCCCTCCAAACCTGAATTAGGTACCTGATCTCTGCACTGGACTAGGCAGGCGCCCGCCTTTTCTAGCCCCTGGCAGGCTCCTGGGAGCTGGCAGACTGGTCCTTGGTAGCAGTAGAGGGCTGGCTGGCACTGGTTGCCTGGCTCATGCTGGGGCCACTGGGTCAGGTGCAGCAACTGCTGGCTCTGGGTTGGCAGGCTTGGAACTGGCACAGGCACTGTGGCCAGAGTCTACGCCTTTACGGGCTCTGGGGAGGGAGAGGAGTTTTCTTGGTTGTGCCCCGAGTGGCCACCAGGGCACCCTGGGAA
Organism: Pelodiscus sinensis; assembly: GCF_052426305.1. NCBI lineage: Eukaryota > Metazoa > Chordata > Testudines > Trionychidae > Pelodiscus > Pelodiscus sinensis. The sequence continues at coordinate 43,159,213 of NC_143053.1, read as the reverse complement.
GGGCTGGAGCCCCCTATTTCAAAATAAGCATCTATACAGCGCTTCTTTTGAAATAGCAATTTCGAAATTGGCTCTATTCCTCATAGAATGAGGTTTACCAATTTCAAAATAAGCCCTCCGCTATTTTGTTTTAATTTTGAAATAGCAGTTTGGCTGTGTAGATGCTGGTAAAGTTATTTTGAAATAATGGCTGTTATTTCAAAATAACTTTGCTGTGTAGACATACCCTAAGAGAAGTGCATGCTATGGTATAAAGTTTGTCCCTGCTCAAGAAAAACTGATCAAGATATACTGCAGTCTAATGTTCACCATCTAGAACTGAAGTGAATTTTTCTGTGCTCTAGAAATCTATTACTCTATTCACTGTTTTTGCCTTTTGGCCTGGGTGGTTAGTTTGTTCCTGTTGAGGGATGACCAACCCTTGGAGACCTCTCAAGCCTTTTCTTTGATGGGATGCGTGGACCATCACCACTCACTTTATAGGGTGGCTAGGCAGCCTCAGCTTGTACCCTCAGCCCCTTTCTCAAGGTATTGTGGCCCAATAATTCCAGTCTATATGCAAGTTTCTGCCACCAAGGGTAATACAGCCCAATGGTTCAAGTCTATATGGAAGTCCCTTATACGCAGGGTAATATGGTGCAATGGCCTAAGTTCATATACAGGGAAAACTCCCCCACACGGTGGTATGCACAGTGGGGGAGCATAGGGCCCTCCCACTCCACCGAGTCCCAGCCCAGGGTCCTGTTGGCAGTGGCTCAGTCCACTGCTTGCTCAGTGGGAAATCGTGCTGCAACACACTGAGCACTCTAAAAGCAACTCCCCACCCTGGGCTACTACCTACCACTACCTGGCAGATGTCTTTTGTTTTGTCTCACTCTGGTTCTGCAGCTCCTCGGGTAGTACCTCTTGGTGTGGCTGCCGCTGTTTGGTCTGGCTGCACTTCCTCCCCAGGAGCTTCTTCGGCACCTCCTTCCCCTTCAGCAGTCAGCCCTGAATGAGTTGCTCTAGAGGCTTTTATAGTCAGTCTCCAGTTGGAGCATGGCCAGCGGGGCTGTGGGGGTGGGGCCCTCTCAGCCAGCTGGGCCAAAGTCACTCCATCAGCTACAGTGCATGGTTGATACACTCCGTCACACTTCCATATTTCAAGTATATTCCCAATAAAGACATTTCTTTATAAACTTCTGAATTGTTCCCACTGTTAACGTCAGTCCATTTATTTTCTTTATGTGTATGTATTCACTATAAAAAGACCCTAGAGACACAGATTTCACTTTCAAGGAGTTTTTGGAGAGATGGCAGTAGTAAATTACAGAATTCGAAATAATATACATGCACACTTATACATCTATAATGATGAATAACAGAACTCAGCAAAGGGCATGAAAGTACAATTAAAACAATATCAACTATTAAAGTCATCTTAATGAGTCAGTTAATCCATAAACAGAAACATAGGAATTGCTATAACGGAACCAATATTTTCTGGTTTTGGGTGCATTTACACAGCATTGTAACTCGAAATAAGATATGCAATTTGAGATATGCAAATTGCATATCTTATTTCGATGCTATTTCAAGATAGCTTATTTTGTCATTTGGTGCTGTCTACAAAGAGCAAAATTTCAAAATAAAGGACTATTTCAAAATGTCCCTTCCTCCTTGTAGAATGAGTTTTACAGAGAGGACAAAATTGCGAGCCCAAAATAATGGGCTTGCTGTGAAGGTGCAGGACAGCTATTTTGGGATACTCTGGTATCCCAAAATAGCGTTGTAGTGTAGATGTAGCCTTTAAGAATAGCTGATGTTGGGTACTTTAGAAGATTATGAAATTCCTCGAGCAGTGTAACTAAAGATCCAGAGTTTTTATGTATGAATCACAGTGTTGTCTTCAAGTCGTCATTGTCAAGTCCAAGTCGAGTCTCAAGTCACTACAGTTCAAGTCCCAACTCGAGTCTCAAGTCTTAATTTAAAAAATGTCAAGTCACTTTTGTACAAGCCATCAATATTGGCATTTTCAGACAATTTTTTCTCCAAGTTGATTTAACAAAATTAGCAAGTCTCAAGTCGAGTCTCAAGTCACAAACAATGAACCCGAGTCAAGTCTCAAGTCGAGTCACCTAGGCAACTTAAGTCAGACTCGAGTTCAAGTCGCGGGACTCGAGTCAACAACTCTGATGAATCATGACTATGTACTACCTTTTCTTTTCAGGGTTTTATATTTTTAAGGTTGAATTAGATGTTAATCAGTAAATGTCGGAAAACAGAGATTTTACTGTAGCCATACAAACAGAGCTAAATTATATTTCCATTGATGATACAAATTTACAGACAAGGAAAGCAAAAAAAAAATGCTGCTTGTGACTCTAGAGCTGACTGAAATGTTCCAGTTTTTTGACCAGCTCTAAAATATTATAACCTGGATTAGAAGAATTATTTTTCTGTCAGTAAACATCAATTTTACTGTACACACACAAATGTATGAAAAAAATATTGTCATCAAGGATAATAGAAATTTACAGATAGGAAAAGTGTGAAAAACGTGGCTTGAGACCTAATTAGAACAGCCGTCTCAAACTCCCAGCTTGTGGGCCATGCTAGGTCAGAACAGTTGCACAATTCAGCCTGGGAATCCTGGTGGGCCAGGAGGGCACTCGGCTCCACTTCCCTGTGACTCCTGCTACCACAGAATGTGCAGGGGACCTGACTGCTGCTGTTCCGCCATGCCAGACCCCAGGGAATCCCCAAAGTCACATCCTCAGGGACAGGGTACCATGGGGAGGAGAGGGCTGGCTGATAGTGGGAAGGAGAAGAGCTTGGGAAATGGGAATGGACAATTTCCCTACCTCTCCTCCCAGTGGTGACTCCCAGGGCTGGCCTTACCATGAGGTGAACTGAGGTGGCCGCCTCAGGTGCCAGACTGTGGGGGAAGGGGGGCGCCACTAGGACCCAGAGTATAGAAAATTGTGTCTGCTGCTGGGGCATATGTATTCTCTCTGCCCAAGATGCACAGAGATGGTGGAGTGCCATGAGAGGAGGAGAACAAGAAGGCAGAATTGAGACCTTTCAAAGTTTTGGCCCAAGTGAGGGGACATGGGGGCGTCATTTGAGCTCCCCGCCCTAGGTGCCAAAATGCTGTGGGCGGACCCTGGTGACTGGACTCAACTGCTCCAGCCTGGGATGGCCTATGGGATGGGAGCTTAAAATCCCAGAATTAAAGTTTATTTTAAGGATATTTTTGACATGTTCAAATTTGACAATTGTGATTTAACAGCTGTAGAGCTTTAACTTTTTGAATTTCAACATATATTAAACAATTATTGTCTGACCTTCCCATTTCCTGAACCCCTCCATAATTTCTCACATTTATGAAAATTTAAATTAATCAAATGCCCAAAATGCTTAAAATAAACACTGATATCAGTTGAAATTATACAAAATAAAAATTGAATTCTGCCTACTGTCATAGCTTCTGATTGTGTCGTCTCACAACTCCATTGAACAGCATTATGTTATAGTTTGTGGAGTTGTAAAAGTGAACAAAATAAAGACAGCTAGACGCAAAGGGGCACTTCCTCTGACGAGAGCTTCCCCAGCTAGATTTCAGCTACTGTTCAGTCACACAGAGCATGCTGACTGAGCAAAGAATTCCAAGTTATTATTTACTGCTGCCTTGGCAGTTAGACCCTGATCCAGCATAGTCCTTGTGTCACTGCTTAACATGAGTAGCCACATTGACCTCATTGGAACTACTCACATGCTTAAAGTAAAATAAAGGCCCTTATGTGTTTTGCTGGATTGGAACTTTAATAGGACCAGTCAATGTAGCATTCAGGTAGTGTAGGATTAGTATACTCACTTCTTTTCTTCCATCCACTAGCCTTTTCTGTAGAAAATTTAAAATTTCATAGTTGGTGCAGTAGGGATGAACAAGGCCCACCAAAGGGAGGACAGTAGGGGCAATTGCTACGGGGCCCAGCAATTCGAAGGGGCCTGAGGCTCTGGGCCACCATCGCTGCTACTGCATCAGTGGCAGCAGCTGGAGCCCTGGGCTCTTTAAAATCACCACTGGAGCACCACACAGTGTGCTCTATGCGGCTCAGAGGCCTGGAGGGGAGGAGGAGTGTCATACTGTCAGTGACGTTGAGGGCTGGCTGCCCTGGCCCCACCAAGGCCCTGCCCCTTCTGGGTGCATGGAACCACCTCCTTCCCCCCCCCCACACACACATCTTGCCAAGGGGCCTGTGGAGGCTGCCGGCTCTGCTGGGGGTGAAGGATACACTTATGAGTAGAGATGTTAGATAGCTGGTAATAGAATAGTCACCTAACCACATGAATTCTTGGCCGTTAGCCGATTATTCTATAGTTCCTGGGGGCAGGGAAGGCAGCCAGTGCAATTCGGCCCCAGAGGCAGCAGCGTGGAGTGCCGGGCAGGAGCTGGTTCACAAGGGGAGCCAATTTAAAAACCAGAGGCTGCTCCAGCAGCAGCTCCTGTTCATGGCGGGTCCAAGCTCTGTGGGATGTGGAACAGCCTCTGCCCATGGCGAGCCAGGGCCCTCTACAGGCATGGGCTGCAGCTGCAAAGCAGCCTCTTCCCATGGTGAGGCAACAGCATGGGGGAGGCATGCAGCATGCGGCACTACAGAGCTGGTGCTGGGGGGGAACTGGCTTTTAAGACGGGCCCCAGCTCCTTCTCCCCTCACCTTGCTGCCTCTCATACAGAGGCAGTGGAGGGTAGGGGGGGAAATGCTAGTAGTTGACTAGATTAACCAATAAGCTTAGGCTTATCGGTTAATTGTCTAGTCCACTACTCGTTGACATCCCTACTTAAGAGAATGTCATGCTTCTCAGTAGAATTCCTAAGTCCAGAAGGTATGAGTAAGCTGGTGAGCCCTGGTGTGGTGCACCAGTAAGGGACTGACTGACTGGGGAAGGGCTTTGGATGCTGCTGGGCCCTAGGATACATGGCCACAGCACACACAGGCTCCAGCCCCAGTGCTAGGGGAGCCGAGCACCACCATCCCTGGCACCCTGGGGATTTGGGCACCCAGGCAGACTGGTTACCACACTACCAGCCCTGAACATGCTGAGTCCTGTCCCCCAACTCTACCCTTACCCCCCTCACACCTTCCTTGACTCCTGCAACCCCCACCCCTTGCTCTGGGCCCCACACACTCGTTCCAATTCCTTGCCTTGACTCCTGCACCCCCTGAAACCCAACCCCATGCCCTGAGTCCTGCACCCCCACTCCTCTCAGCCCTTAGAATCATAGAATCATAGAATCATAGGACTGGAAGGGACCTCGAGAGGTCATCGAGTCCAGCCCCCCGCCCTCAAGGCAGGACCAAGCTCCACCTACACCATCCCTGACAGATGTCTATCTAACCTGTTCTTAAATATCTCCAGAGAGGGAGATTCCACCACCTCCCTTGGCAATTTATTCCAATATTTGACCACCCTGACAGTTAGGAATTTTTTCCTAATGTCCAATCTAAACCTCCCCTGCTGCACTTTAAGCCCATTACTCCTTGTCCTGTCCTCAGAAACCAAGAGGAACAAATTTTCGCCTTCCTCCTTGTGACACCCTTTTAGATATTTGAAAACCGCTATCATGTCCCCCCTTAATCTTCTTTTTTCCAAACTAAACAAGCCCAGTTCATGAAGCCTGGCTTCATAGGTCATGTTCTCTAGACCTTTAATCATTCTTGTCGCTCTTCTCTGTACCCTTTCCAATTTCTCCACATCTTTCTTGAAATGTGGCGCCCAGAACTGGACACAGTACTCCAGCTGAGGCCTAACTAGTGCAGAGTAGAGCGGCAGAATGACTTCACGAGTTTTGCTTACAACACACCTGTTGATACAACCTAGAATCATATTTGCTTTTTTTGCAACAGCATCACACTGTTGACTCATATTCAACTTGTGGTCCACTATGACCCCTAGATCCCTTTCCGCCATGCTCCTTCCTAGACAGTCGCTTCCCATCTTGTATGTATGGAACTGATTGTTCCTTCCTAAGTGGAGCACTTTGCATTTCTCTTTATTAAACCTCATCCTGTTTACCTCTGACCATTTCTCTAACTTGCTAAGGTCATTTTGAATTATGTCCCTATCCTCCAAAGAAGTCGCAACCCCACCCAGTTTGGTATCATCTGCAAACTTAATAAGAGTACTCTCTATCCCAATATCTACATCATTGATGAAGATATTGAATAGTACGGGTCCCAAAACAGACCCTTGAGGAACTCCACTTGTTATCCCTTTCCAGCAGGATTTAGAACCGTTAACAACAACTCTCTGACTACGGTTATCCAGCCAATTATGCACCCACCTTATCGTGGCCCTATCTAAGTTATATTTGCCTAGTTTATCAATAAGAATATCATGCGAGACCGTATCAAATGCCTTACTAAAGTCTAGGTATATGACATCCACCGCTTCTCCCTTATCCACAAGGCTCGTTATCTTATCAAAGAAAGCTATCAGATTAGTTTGGCATGACTTGTTCTTCACAAACCCATGCTGGCTATTCCCTATCACTTTATTACTTTCCAAGTGTTTGCATACGATTTCCTTAATTACCTGCTCCATTATCTTCCCTGGGACAGACGTTAAACTGACCGGTCTATAATTTCCTGGGTTGTTCTTACCTCCACCACACCCCAGAGCTCCCTGCTCTCAGCTCCCCACACATACCCAAACAGCCTACCTTGAGCCCTCCACACTCCATCCCACATTTAAATTTCTTGCAGGTACTGTCCTATCACAAACTTCCCCCCAACCTTGCCTACTCCCCCGAAAGGGGACTGTGATAGGACAGTATCTGTAGGAAATGTACATTACTTTCATGCCTGCCTAAATCTCTTCCACTGGCTTGTCCTGTTCCATTTGCTCTTTCAGAATTGAGACCTCCTAAATCATCAAGGTGTGGTGATTTGTCAGGATTGCAAGAGTTCTACTATCTGCTGCGGCATAGCCATAAAGCCTAATGACATTTCACTTTCCCCATCTGGAAAAATGTCCCATTTTTTAGGATGTTACTACCTTCATCTGGTTAAATAAATACTATTGTGAAGAACTCACCTTATCTGCCATTCTCCTCTCCACATATTTACTAGCTTTTCACTGTCCGTACTACAGGCAGTCCCCGGGTTACGTACAAGATAAGAACAAACCTACAGTCCCTAAGTTGGATCTGTATGTAAGTTGGAACTGGCATCCTGATTCAGCCGCTGCTGAAACTGACCAGCGGCTGACTACAGGAAGCCCGAGGCAGAGTTGCTCTGCCCCGGGCTTCCTGGAATCAGCCGTTGATCAGTTTCAACAGGCTGAATCTGGACACCAGTTCTTACATACAGATTCAACTTAAGAACCCCAGGTGTCCCCAAGTCAGCTGCTGCTGAAACTGATCAGCCGCTGATTCCAGCAACTCTGCCTCGGGCTTCCTGTAGTCAGCGCTGAAACTGACCAGCAGTGGCTGAATCAGGACACCTGGGGCAGAGCAGCTGGGGTGCTGCCGGCTTGGTCCAGTAGCGCCCAGAGTGGCGCTATGGGACCAACCAGCAGCGCCCCAGCTGCTGTACCACAGGCGTCCAGAGCAAAGCCGCGGAGCACGGGGGCAGCGGGACAGCCCAGACGCGCCACGGCTGTCCTGCTGCCCGCGTGCTCCGCGGCTTTGCTCCCCATCTCCCTGGTCTGCTGGTCTCCAGTCGGATCCGCGTAACTCGGGGACTGCCTGTACTAGCTTGTTTGCTCATCCATAGCCACTTTGATTTCCCTAGTTATTTTTATTTAACTTGTTATCTTAGTATTGTTCTCTCTCCTTTCATTTTTACTTGTAGCTATTTGTATCATATGATTTTTCTTCCTTTTCTCATATTTTACTTGCCCATGATTTTATTTAGCTATTTTGTGAAAATTCTTATTTATGCATATAACTGTAGAAGCCTTTTCTTTTCCTAGCACACTGCTCACCAAGGCTATGTCTACAATGAAGCACTATTTGGGGATACCAGAGGTATCCCAAAATAGCTATTCTGTGTCTTTTGAGCACACCTGTTATTTCAAAATGTAACAGGCTCGCTATTCTGACATCCCTGTAAACCTCATTCCACGAGGAGTAAGGAACGTTTTGGAATTGTGATTTATTTTGAAATGAGTGTTGTGTAGACAGCGCCAAATTACAAAATAAGCTATTTCAAAATTAGCTCAAAATAAGCTATGCAATTTTCACCTCAAGAGAAAAGACGTCTACGCACACTCCTTTTTTTCTCTCTAGGGGTCAGTTCTTTGCACTTTCTCCTACCTCACTCCCAGCTCCTTACTCCAGTTGATTTTTACATTTCATATGTCACATTCTCAGGAGAAACACCATTCTGACTCAAATATCTTTTTTCTTCTTTTTCTCCTCATTTAACATTCATTTTTGCAGCAATCTCAGACCTAATGAGATTGTGATCAATGCTTCCCAAGTTACCCCCTGCCTACATGTCTTCAATCATACTTTGTCTAATCTACTATGTTCTGCTTTCTGTCAACTGATGCATATATTTAGTTAAGAAAACTAAAAAGCAATCTTGCACCAGGTCCACAAACATGCTTCCAACTTTATTTTCTTCTCTACTAATATAATGAAATCTACCTTGCCAATTAAGACTCTCCCCTTATAGCTAGTTTCATACATACTTGTATGATATTTAATGTATTTATTTTAGTGGAGTTATTTTATAGTTAGTTCTTTCTGCTTTGGTAAGTGAACATAATCAGCCTAATCTAGAAAAAACAAAAAACATATCTCCATTATTTTGGGCTGTCTTTCAAAATAAATACAACAAAATATTCTTTCACACATAATTATCTTCTGGGCAATCAATATCCCATAATAGTATCTCGCCAATTATGACCATCTCCCAGGCAACAGTAGCTTATCCTTGTAATATGCGTTTGTGTCTTTTTCTTTTCTGAGGTGTTCTGTATTTCACAGGTGGGGGAGGGCTCCTTGGAATGTTATGGCTGCTCCAATAAATCATTTCCTTTTGAAAGGTTTTATGGTGAAAACATCTCTATGTCAATGCCCACTTCAATTCTGGTGCACCTTCTCCCACATACGACAAGAAAATACAGTAACTTAAGACAAGTATCAGAGGGGTAGTCGTGTTAGTCTGAATCTGCAAAAACAACTAGAAGTCCTGTGGCACCTTATAGACTAACAGATTTATTGGAGCATAAGCTTTTGTGGGCAAAGACCCACTTCGTCAGACATGCATCTTTGCCCACGAAAGCTTATGCTCCAATAAATCTGTTAGTCTATAAAGTGCCACAGGACTTCTCATTGTAGTAACTTAGGAGATACATAGGCCTTTTCCTGGTCCCTTCTCTCTGTGATGAATTTCATCCCCAGTGATGAATACCACTGCTGGCTGGTGGAGGAAAATTCCCTTTCATTAAGTACTGTATTTTGACATTTCATTTTATTTTGAATGGCAATGAAAACCCTCCAAATTTTGAAATTCTCTACAAAGGAAAATCCCCGTCCTCCCTCCGCCCAATAATTATTTTGGATTAATTGAAACATTTTGTAATGACAATGCAGAAATGTTGTATTTGATTTTGACATGTGTATATTAATAATATAATGAAAAATAAATACATTCAAAACAAAACATCTCAAAATGAAACTTTGAGACATTTAATTCTGAAAATGTCAAAATGGGATGAATTGCATTTATAAATACTGTATTATTTCCCAAAAGAGTCAACATGATGACTGGGGGGAGGGGAGGGAGTTCTCCCTCTCCCCCAGTAACTTTTATAAAAGAATGCAAGAAAGAGAGCGAGAGAGATATTTTAGGCCCTGTTGATCTCCTATTTTGACTACTTCAGATTTCTCCAATCTGGAGTCCTCTAACACCACATTCGTTATCCACTTCTGTGGTTATGCCACTCTCTCCCTTTGAATTCTTCCATGGGCTTTTTCTTTTCCACCACATTCAACTTCTGGTTTTCATATTCAAGGTGCTTCACAACTTTGATCCTCCCTACGTATGTCCTTTTCTCATTGTGTTGTCTCCTATGCTACACCTACAACACCAGCCTTGACCACCTATTAGTCTGCTTTTCTCCCATAACTGCCTTTAGTATTTCTTCCACCACACTACTTAGACATAAACATACCCTTCAGGGCTGTGTCTACATTGGCACCCCTTTCTGAAAAAGGGATGCTAATGAGACACTTCAGAATTGCAAATTCCGCAGGGGATTTAAATATCCCCCGCGGCATTTACATGAACATGGCTGCCGCTTTTTTCCGGCTCGGGGTTTTGCCGGAGAAAAGCGCCAGTCTAGACGGGATCTTGAGGAAAATAAGCCCTTTTCCGCAAGATCCCTTATTCCTACTCTTTTACAATAGGGCTTTTTTTTCCCATGTAATTTCTTAGGGGCATTTCTTTTTCTAAAGAAAGAAGGGTAAAATAAATTCTGTTAAGTGTATAGTAACCCACCTTTCATGCATCTGTGTTGAAATCTGAACCCTGAACTTTCAGTACGGTGGCACAGCTTGCAAGACTGGCTACATCACCTGGTACCATCAAAAAAGCAGACATCATTCTCAGATGTATAAGCAGGAGATTTGTAAGCAAGGCATGAGAAGTAATTCTTCCACTGGAGCAAAATGCAGGACAATGTAGCACTTTAAAGACTAACAAGATGGTTTATTAGATGATGAGCTTTCGTGGGCCAGACCCACTTCCTCAGATCAAATAGACTATTTGATCTGAGGAAGTGGGTCTGGCCCACGAAAGCTCATCATCTAATAAACCATCTTGTTAGTCTTTAAAGTGCTACATTGTCCTGCATTTTGCTTCAACTACCCCAGACTAACACGGCTACATTTCTATCACTCTTCCACTGGACGCAGTACTGATAAGACCTCAACTGAAGTATTGTATTCGGCTCTGGGCACGTCACCTATCTCAGCCAGGTAATGGGCTCTCATTGCTGTGTGATGGTTTCAGGAGTTTTAAGGGGAACCCAGTTCTCTCTTTTCCCTCTCTGGCCCCTAGAGAAAAAATGGGAGCAAGCTCCTTCAATATGTGGACAAATCTGAAGTATTATGCTTAGGACAGAATAATCAGCTGCACAAATACAAAATGGGAAATGTCTGCCAAGGACAGAATACTGCAGAAAAGGAGCTGGGGGTTATAATGCATACAAATTAAATATTAGTAAATAATGTAATTTGGTTGCAAAAAAAGTGAACATCATTCTTCATGTATATGCAGGAATGTTATAGCCAAGACACAAGAAGTAATTCTTCCACTTAACTCAGCAATAAGACAAGACCTTTACTGGAGTACTGTGTCTAGTTCTGGGCACCTCACTTCAAAATGGACAAAATGGAGAAAGCCCAGAGGAGAACAAAAATTATTAAAGATCTAGATGCTAGAAAATCTGACCTATGAGGAAAGATTGAAAAAATGGATATGTTTAAAATGAGGAGAGGAGAGATACGGTTACAGACTTCAAGTATGTAAAAAGTTATAAAGAGGAGGATAAACTGTTCTTCACCAATGAAGATAGGACAAGAAATAATGGTCTTAAATTGCAGCAAGGGAGATTTAGGTTAGCAAGTTTTTCCTAATCTCTAACTGTCAGGGTAGCTAAGTAGTGGGAAAAATAACTTAGGGAAGATGTGCAATCTCCATCATTACAAGTTTTTAAGAATAAGTTGGAAAAACACTTATCAGGGACTGTCTAGATAATATCTGTCTTAGTGCAAGGGACTGGACTAGAAAACCCACTGAGGTTCCCTCTAGTCCTACATTTCTATAATTCTGTGTGATGGGAATTAACCTTGCCACCCCCAACCCTCCACCTCCACCCCCCACACGCGCGCACACACACAGCAAGAAGTAGTACTGGTACAAAAAAACTCCATCCCTCAGGCACTGACAAGTATGCTTGTGGGCAAGGGATCAATATAAAGATACTTCCAGCAGCTCAGGCAAGGGAGGAGGAAAGAAACCATTCCCTGCCCTGCCTTGCCCTGCCCTGCCCTGCCCTGCCCTGCAACAATAGGAGAAGAAGCCCTTACCAACCAGGCCTACCTGACTCTTCCCAACCACCTGTTCTTTCTTAAGACATTACCTAAAAGTCAGGAAGAATTGTATGCCTGCAGCAGCCCTGGGACTCTGGAGTTTAAAGCAAAGGGCATATAACACATTGTCATTGAATCCCCGTAAGTGGCCCCTGGGCCAGTGAGCAGGAGGTTGGCCAAACGCTATCACAGTTCTAGGGCCCTAGGCTGAGACCTAGAGTTGCAAGAAGGCAGGTCCGCCAGCCCTCCCCAGATTCCTTATGTCTTGCCCTGGGATAGGCAAGACAAGTGATTATAGTCAAGGAAACCAGCCCAAATGAACCCCATGCAGTTGGTTCAGAACACATTGAACTGAAAGATAGTATGAGCTGTAGGTTCTGATCACTAGGCCTGCTGACTGAACACATGGCCCCTCCATTTCAGGGCAACACAAAGCTTGAGAGTGAAGAGTGGGAGGGGCACATTTATTTAGAACTTTGAAAGTGTTGACTAGAAACTAAAATATGAAACACTGTTAGATGAGAAGCCACCGGTGTGACTCAAAATGGGGATTACAATGATCAAACCAAAGTACATTATTCATGAGCAATCCATCTGAAACTAATCGTTCTACTTGAAGAGTTAGGTACAACAATATAAGGATATGAGATTCACAAACTTTATGAACATACATATATTTCTGAAAAGCGGTCAGGTAAATAGGAAGCTACTGAAACACAGATACAGCAACACCTAGTGCAGCTATCTTTATGGCTTGCAAAATAAATGAGGATTGCCATAAGAAGGAACAACACATTCTTTCATATGCAATTCATCCATTGTAAAAATAATAAAAAATAATAATTTAAAAAGGACATTTGAAAACATCAGATAGTAAATGCATATTTTGCTTATTCCAATGTTTGTTGATTTGAGTCTTTGAGGTCAACATAATAAATATTCGGTTTGGCTGGCAGAAACTGTGCAGGAATCTAATAGAAAGCAATATTGTTGAAAATGGATATCAATTGAAAACAGAGAGCAGTGTCAACTATTCCCCACTGGGAGCAGACAACAATAAAACCAGTCAAGCATTACACAGTTGAGCCTGCCAAATGTCATTAGAGTGTAGAAAAAAGTAAAGGAGCATACTGGGGGGAGGGGGACCAAGCACTTATTTTATTTATTCTTTCCCCCCACTGATTTAGTAAGACAAAACTGGGAAAAGATTGAAAATCAAAAATCAGTGAGAGGAAGTTGCCTGATGATTTGGAGAAATGCACCTTCCTATGAACAACTTGTGAGAATTAAGTAAATCAGAAAATAAACAATGTGCTTAACATTTCTCAGTTCCTGAGACACTTCTCAACAACTGCACAGCAAATTATACGGCAGCACAATTATATTTTTGAATATCTCTAAGACTTAATATCAAGATTATAGTTTTAGGTTGTATAATTAATATATTTATTTATAATCAATTCCAAAACCACAACAAAAACCCCACAAGCAAAGGATGTTAATACATCAGCAAAAGTGAAAGATTCAATATTGAAAACAACCCTTGATTAAGACAATTGTAGAAGGAATGATTTGCAGTTTAACACAGCCAAGTCTTGTAGCTGCTACATGATTGGAAGGAGGGCATCATTTAACTCACAAATAATCAAATTATTAGTAAGTAGGAAAGTAATTGGTAGCACTAAAAATGGAAAATTTGCATGCCCACAGAGTCACCAGTCTGAAAACAGAGTTATTGTGCCAACCCTTTGCTAATTCCTTAAACTTTTACAAGTAGCATTTTCATTGATGTTTTGTAAATTTTCAAACAAAGAAATTTTGTCTCCATCAGACAATGGTGAAAGACTGAATATGATGCTTTGAATAGCCATCCTAGAGCTCCACCTAGTGAAGATATAAACATACTATGATGAATCCTCATTCCTTAGAATACAGTGAAACCTGTCAATAATAAGCTTCCCTTTTTTTTCTGAGAGATCATCCACAGGATGTCCCAGTATGTTACGCATTGTTTATAAAATTTAATTTTGGTCACCTTAAGCAATATTCAGAGTTAATAATGCTCTTGTCACATAAGAATTTGGTATTTTATGTTGGACTATAATTAGAGACGAGTCAAAATCTTCTCTCAAAATGAAATTTGAGAAGGGAGGGTATATCTGATTTTGAATCCCCGATTCTAAGTCCTCCCTATATAGTGTCAGGATCCTTAGCCATAAGGCGACTATTTCCATTTCTGGTTTCATTTAAACTCAAGGCTTAGACTAGTTGTTGATCTGGTGAGTCTTCCTCAGTTTGGGGCCAAAATCACATATGAACAACTTGTGAGATTTCAACATCATGAAATTTGAACCAGAACCTTAGCCCTGTTCTAAACTCAGGCCCTTGTCTAAATCCAATCTGGATGTTGAAATGATTGAATTCATGGGCCCCTGTTTTAAAGTATAAATGTAGTATGTTCAAAGGAGACAGACACAAACTCTTTAACAGGCTTCTTGGCTCTTATAAGACTGTGCAATGTGTGTGGCTATGTCTAGACTGCAGGCTTCTTTCGAAAAAGGCTCTTTCGAAAGCATCTTTCGAAAGAGCCTCTTTCGAAAGATCGCGTCTAGACTGCAGGCGGATCTTCGAAAGAGCAATCCGCTTTTTCGAAAGAGAGCACCCAGCGAGTCTGGATGCTCTCTTTTGAAGAAGCCCTATTTACATTGAAGAACGCCTTCTTTCGAAAGAGGAACTTTCAAAAGAAGGCGTTCTTTCTCGTGAAACGAGGTTTACCGCCATCGAAAGAAAAGCCGCGTTCTTTCGAAATAATTTCGAAAGAACGCGGCTTGAGTCTGGACGCAGGGGAAGTTCTTTCGAAAAAAGGCTACTTTTTTTGAAAGAACCCCTGAGTCTGGACACGGCCTGTGTGATTTCAAGTAAGAGTAACGATAGTATCAAGGGGAAATGAATTACAGAGATATGGAGACAAATTAGAGAGAGTGTGTTTAGAAACATTAAATGTGTGTGCAGATTTGGGTCCAGATTTTTTACACTCCCAAGGCTCCGTTGAATATGAAGAAAGGGTGCTAGCTCAACCCTTATAGAAATAAGTATAATCATCATATTTGAAGAGGTACTCAGATTCACATTTCAAACATACAGTTTGAACGTTTGGTGGTGATATGATTTAGGATGTAGGTTTAGACTTATCTTTCTATAAAGGCTAATATATAGGCAGACACATTCACAGTACTATTTATCTGTGGTTTTGTGTCCTAAATTTTACAGGAGCCCAAATACAGAGCTAGCAGATTTACATCTCCCATGTTAGCTTTAGTACTGCATTGTCTTCCGAACCAAAAGTGTAGGTCTGATTGACTGCACAATCAGTGTAAACAAAGAACCAGACATGCTAACCACTAGTTTGAGTAACTCTTTAAAAAACACCTTACAAAATATTTTCTAGAATTCCCATGAATACTGTACATTCTTAAGAAATATCCTCCACTGATGAACTAATCACCTCTTGTTGCCATAGTCTGAGAGTAGATTGTTGAGTCCTGTTTATGAGCAGTGAGTATTGATGGAGAACAGGTGCTCTGTGCTCCCTATCTGTGCCTTTGCTATAAGCCTGCAGAACAGAGTCTCTCATGATTTTGTGGACTTCCTACAATGTAGTCTGATGGCCAAGGAGGATATACATGGATAAAATCCTTGCTGACTAACAGCTGCTCTTACTCAAATGTGGTATATTTGGTTTCTTCCACACTGCATGGCAGAGGGCAGCATAACAGCCAGGGAAGCACTGGATTGATATGAAAAACCCTACATGTCTACAGCCCTACTTGCAAGATTGGAAATTTCACAATATCTGGCTTGCACGACAATTTTGACAGCAGAAGCCCCCACTGAGCGCATGGCTGATAGTAGGAGACCCGGGTGGCTGACAGCAGGAGCTGCCACTCTCAGTCCCAGGTGCCTGACAGTGGAAAACCATGGAAAAGTAATAATGGATTTATTTCTGCAAATAAGGCTCAATGTTACTTTCCCACAATTTTCTTCAGCTTGTCTGCAGCTCAGCCACAATTTTTTGATACTCATCTCACAATTCAAGTAGGGCTTTAGTCATGACTCTAATGAATCTTTAGGGTCCATTCCTCTCAAAAGCCATTGTAATGACTAGATCTGAGACATTAAAAAATGCTGGAGAACTGTAGCAAACATTTTCAAAATGGGTTTGCACATCTAAACATGTAGCCTAGATTACAATTCAGAGTTCTTGTGATCTGGTGAAAAAATATTAAGCCTTTTAAAAAGACTATGAATACACATTTAGCTCACACTAACATATGATAGACCAGAACTGCTCCTTTGGAACCATAACAGTCTCTGTGCTGTTGAGATTCCCACATTTCCATGGCACAATTTGTTTCCTTTTGAATACGGTTGTAAAAACTGAACGCAAGGAAATTCACAAGCCAAAACTGTGTTTAGATAACATTAAGGGGTATGTCACTTCCAAAGCATTTGCGTGGGTTTTAACCACATCTCCCACTGATTTTAATGGGATTTGCATGGCTAAAATCCTGTGCAATGCTTTGAAAATGTACCCCTACGGGTCTGACATGAATTCATAAAAGCCTAGAATTTCTGAGTTAAAACCAAACTACAGAATTGGCTGGTTTTAGAGGCTTGTTAGCACTCTTCTAATCAAAATACTGCTTATGGGATATTAGATCTTTTTTGGTTTGGGTGTATGTGTGTAATTTAAATGGCTGAGTTATTTACATTGGGAAAGGAGCTGTAGTGTGTGCACTAGCTAATTTCTATAACACTTTTGTTACATGCTGTGTATTAAACCAGACAATGAATAGAATTGCTATCATTCTTCCAGAAAAAATTGTAAGTGTCTCTGCAGAAACTGGCATGATAAGGGGGTGAATTTTGTGGCACACTCTTATTCCTTATTGACACAGTTTGATTCAATATAATATTAACACTTTTTTTCTTTTAAAACATTGTATTTATTGTAATAAAAAAAATCAAGAAAAGTGACATATATCAATATCTTGAACAATGTTAGGGTTCTGACAGGTGCATACAATTAAAGTGAGTTACTCTTAGAGCTACTTTCTTTTTGATTAACTCACCCTATAGTAAGGGTTTCAGGTCAGTGCTACAGTTATATTAAGGTTATTAGATCACTGGTGACTGGTTGATATTACACAACATAGGCTAATTTTCAACTGGTCTTCAATAACGTGTTCACAGAATCTTCAGGTATTTTAATTTGAATGTAAATCCACCCCTCCTCCCCGCTTTTTGTTCATGCTCATTGAATATTTACTCTCCTGTCTCTCGGATATAGAAATTGATACATTAAAACAGGGGTTTTCAAACTTTTCTCTCATGACTCAGTTGAAGAAAATTTTGGATGTCCGTGACCCAACATAGTTTGACTAGAGTGTGGGCTCCATGATGGGGCTGAGGATGAATTTTGGGCTGTAGGAGAGGACTTAGGCATTGGTGGGGGGTCAGGGCTGGATCAGGAGGGGCTTACCTCGAGTGGCTCTTGGCCAGTGATAGAGTCAGGGCCGGCCCAAGTCATTCGTGCACCCCGGGCCCTGGGAGCGCGGCGCCACTCCTGGAAGTGCAACACATGTGTGGCCCCACCCCCAGGCACGCGGCGCATGCGTGGCCCCGCCCCGGGCATGCAAAGCATGCGCAGTGCCACCCCCACTCAGCCTGGCAGCCCCACACAGCACCCCCTAAATGGGGCACCCTGGGCGGTAGCCCGGTCAGCCCGTAGCTTTGGCTGGCTCTGGATAGAGTGGGCGAGCTAAGGTAGACTTCCTGCCTGCCCTGGCACCACAGACTATGCTGCACCACAGAAGCAGCCAGCAGCAGATTCCTAGCCAATGGGAGTGCAGTGGTTATTGCTCAGGGCAGGGGCAGTGCACAGAGCCCTGCGCATTCTTTCCCTCCTCCCCCAAGAGCCAGGCTTGCTGCTGGTCGCTTTTGGAACACAGTGCAGTCTGTCGTGCCAGGATGGGCTGGAATCCTGCTTTGGCGCCCCCACTGGTCACCATGCAGCAACAAGACCCAGTGATTGACATTCCAGGACCCAGTACTGGGTTGCGATCCCTAGTTTGAAAACCACTGCATTAAAATGCTCACATACTACATTATACCTTTACCTGTTTAGAGTCTCATCTTTCAGCACTGCTTTTACATGTTATAAAAATAATTACTATACCATGCATTATAATGGAACATGCAAAGTACCAGAGATTAACAAGTATCTCTTCTGTCTAGAAACCAGTGTCATTTTACCCATAGCCCAGACAGGACAGCATGAAAGATGACAGTAAATAAGAGACAACTACCAACACTTAACAGAGGAATAAAAAGGGATACAAGATTGTTTTTTCCATTTTAGTTTCAATTTAACTCAGTCTTGCATTTCATTATAGACCACTTTAGATAGAGCTCTGAACACTCTGATGCTTATATGAGCTTCACATTACTTCAGTGCTCTATCCTCTTGGGAGATGCAGGTGGGAGACATACCGCTGGGGGCAGAAGGGACCTATGTCTCAGTGCAAGAGAAGAGGGAATGCATTGTGCAACCTACCACAGGTCCACACCTTTTGTGTTTTTCCAACCATTGAGCCTTCTTCAGAAAAAAAAACCCCTCACAGAGTGTGTTCCTGTGTATCACCCTAGTGCATCAATGGGTTGGGAAGCTAAAATATGGTCTTGGCTCCTTTTTCTTTCCTCAAAACCATAATAATAATCCCCTCTTCTGATTCATCCACATTCCTAAAAATATTACACACCAACCCATAACTAAAGATTTTTTTAAAAAATTACATAACTTTAACATGTAGGCACTATATTTTAAATCCATTAAAACTGGTTTTTAAAATGTCTTGGGGCTGACCCCTAGCTTTGCATTACTGACTATCAATAATAAAAACACTGATAGTCTGACTAAGATAAAACAGTTTGTACATACTTTGTTGTTACCAATGTTATTAACTTGTGAATTTGTATTTAATGTTGGAGTACAAGATGTATTATTAAAACATATAATCACTTATTTCAGGTAGTTGGTCGCCCATGAAAACTCCGCTTCTGCATATACTCACAGCTTTGGGATCAGTAAAAAGCTAAGCCCTAATTTTGCAAACTGGGCCCATCTCATAATTTGAGTTCACAAAAATCACTGTGTGTGGTTTTACCCCATCATGAACCAACACTTGTTTAAGAGTGGTAATCTGAAAATCAAATAGTAAAGAATAGATACTCCAGTTGCCACATTAAACAAGAGTAAAGATGACCTACATTCTGCATTAACACCCTCAGCTGAATTTGACAAAGAATCAACAAAAAAAATCCCCTCCACAAAATCTTGGCCCTTTAAAATTCTTCCTGTTATACAGGAAGCTTTTTTCCTCCTACAGGAACGTTATTAAATGGAAATTACATTGAAAGAAAATCCCCTGGAAATGGTATTTTTAGAATACTCAGATCCTTCGCTGGTGCAAATCAATATAGTTCCCCTGAAGTCAATGTTCTTAAAATTCTAATTATGGCACCATCACCATCCTACTTAAGGACTATAATAATTAAAAATGGTACCAAGTGTACCTTAAATAGCAATATTCCTTAGTCTCTCTTTTGCCACATACACACCCCCTTTCTTCTTCTCTCTTCTTCCTCTCCTCTAATATTCCCCATTGTTATCTGGCCTTTGATGAACAATAACAGACAATATACAAGACTCACATAGACAATCGAATACACAACAGTAAAACTGTACAAGAGACAGTGTCTCTGCACTGCTGTGAATTGCCCTTTTCTTTGTTTTATTCTTAATTTGGATCCTTGTGGAATTTTCCTTGCCAGAGACAGGTTTGACAGGTTTTTCTTCTTCCAGAAATAAAATACCTTTGATTTTGAAAGAACATTGTAATCTATATTGTCATCCCCAATTCAGCCTATGCCAGAAAAGCTGGAAGATTTATGTATGCTCTGATCAAATATTTGGGTGTCTGGCTTCTCACTATGGAGCTGAAGACCTAGGCTACATGGCATATGTTGGATCATGGCCAGCTTTAGATCCCTAATAATTTTAAACAACCACCACCTGCTTTTTAAAAGGGGAAAGAAACAAGCCATTTATTTTTCAGCATTCATTAGCTTAGGCCATGTCCACACTATGAGATAAGATTGAACTTTTAAGGTCAATATCTGATCACCTGATTTTGCATGTCTTCACTGTGGGGAAGAATCCAATATAGCTCAAAACAGGGCATCCCCATTAGCAGGGCTCGACAAATAATACAATCTACTCGCTCGTGGCGAGTAGATTATAACCTGCAAGAGCTGGGTTCGGGCGATCTTCGCATGTGCAGAACGATTTGCGCATGCGCAGATCACCGGACAGCGCTGCTGGCAAGCGGGGCTCGCTGCAGTTCAGTGAGCCCTGCCCATTAGGGAGCCTTTCATCAACCCAGAGAGAGATGCACAGTGAGTAGCTTTGCATTCTAGGCTATGTTTCTAGTGTCCGCTAGGACCAAAACTGTGCAGCAGGTAGTTATGGGTTCATGTCATCAGCATCCCATAATACAGTTGTCTAGTCCTTCACCCCTTGTTTGAGATCAACGCGAAGGAGTCTTTTCACACCCCCATCTCTGCTCTGGTTGCCCACACCGATGCTATAGCAACACAAGCATGGATCCCATTTTGCAGCAAACCATTGTGATATTGATGTCTTCCTCAGTGTACCTAAGTACTTTGAGAGTGTATGCATGTTGCTCTGCCAGGAAGAGGACGAGGATGAATCTCTGCTTGACATTGAGTCACTGCTCATGCAAGCTCTGGTGCTGATGCAAATGCGGCCACCAGCCAACCCTGTGGACACAGAAAAATGCTGCTTCTGGTGCCATGAGACAAACACAGACTGGTGGCACCACATTGTGATATAGAGATAGGATGGTCAGCTGTGGCTGCCAAACTCCCAAATGCACAAGGCCACTTTCTTGGAACTTTGCGAATGGTTTTCCCTCACCCTGAAGGACAAGGACATCCGAATGAGACCTGCTCTGACCATGGAGAAGCAATAGCTCTCTGGAAGCTTGCAATGCCAGACAGCTACTGGTCAGTTGGGAATCAATTCAGAGTGGGGAAATCTACAGTGCAGGCTGTTATACAAGTAGCCATGGTAATCAATACCATTCTGTTATGGAGGATTGTGACTCTGGAAAATGTGGAAACTATAGTAGATGGCTTTGCCATGATGGACTTTCCTAACTGTGGTAGAGCGCTAGATGGAGCGCACGTTCCCATCTTGGCCCCAGACCACCTTGCCAATGAGTACATAAACTGCAAGAGGTAATTCTCCATGGTGCTGCAGGTGCTGGAGGAACACAAGGGACGTTTCACTGACATCAACATGAGATGGTCAGGAAAGGTGACACGCACATCTTCAGAAATGCCATTTATAATCCTTTATGATCCAGTCTGCTCCTTGATTCCATGGCTCAAGAAGCTGTACACCAGCCGCCTGGACCCCAGTAAGGAGTGTCTCAACTGCAGGCTGAGCAAGTGTAGAATGGTGGTTGAATATGCTTTTGGACATTTGAAGGATAGATTCAGGACTCTCATGACTAGGTTGAACCTCAGTGAATGTAACTTTCCCTTTGTGGTGTCAGCCTGTTGTGTGCGCCATAATTTTTGTGAGAGTATGAGGGGAAGTTATCTGGCAGGGTGGGAAGCTGAGGCAGAACGCCTAGCTAGAGACTTTGAGCAGCCAGGCACCAGGATGATAAGTAGAACACAGGCAGGGGCAGCACAAAGCAGAGAGGCTTTGAAGGACAGTTTTATTAATGGCCAGTTTTGAGACTCATGCACGTTGCTCTCAACACGATGCTCCAGCATCCCCTGTGTTAACTTTAATCCTCCACCCTACCCCTGCAGTACAACAATACAGAGCCTGTTGTTCAGAGATTATGCACTTTTATTTAGGGAAAATAACAGGAAACCCAAAGGGGGAAAGGGGTCAGAAACACATGAAGGACAGCCTTTTTCCTCCTGAGGTCCTGGAGATTAAGGTTGAGTCTCCTCGCCCCATGTCCTGGAGCCCTGGTGGATCCAGGGAACCCTGGGGGTGGATCCTACAGAGCTGGGGGAAAAGGAAAGTTATTTTGCTTGGGGTGGATGGGGTTCTGGGAGGAGTCCTTCTCCAGCCATGCAGCCAGGTACTCCATCACTGTCATCAGGGAGACAAAGATGCTGTCCTGTTGCCTCGCCTGCAGCTCCCTGCAAGCTCTTCTCTCCTGGCATTCTGTGATCCTGTCCCGATGCTGTGCCCCGCATCTCCTCCTCCTCATTCATGCCATCCATTTGATCCTTGAAAATATCCTCCCTTGTCCATTTTTACCTGCGGATCTGTGCCAGGTGGATAGATGTTGGAGCCATGGAAGTGCACAGCAACCTGGCTGCTGTTCCTGCTGTAATGAAAAGTTACAAGGGCACATATTACAGGAGATACATTGTATTAAACCTACCCCAAATCTGTTATAGTGAAGGTCTCTGTAAAGATGATAGAGATGTGTTCTGTGTAAGCCAAATGTTTGCTTTAAAGCGGCCACTGTACCAGAAGGTACACAGGGTTCTCAGGGAATTATCTGGACTCATGCAGTTTGGAAGCCCGCAGGCATGGTAAAGGGCTTGCAAGGGCAGGAGCCTGCAGGCAGGAGTGGAGGACAGGTCCGGCCATGCCAGAGAGACAGGGTGATATCCAGCACATACAACTTCCCAAGACAGTGCTTCTTTCCTAGCACTGAGAGGAGGTGTCTGGGAAGGGATCTGTGTCTAGCACATTCAGCTTCTCAGGGAGAGTGCTAATAGTTTCCTCTCCTCTTTCATCCAGGTTGCCACGAGAGATATCAATCTTCTCTGAATCACACAGAACTATCAGGAGTGGATACTGACTGAATGTTGTCAGAAACCTGGGCCTTGTGCTGCACTGCTTTGTGATTCAATGATGTCAGGTCACTTACTGGTGGCTTGGAGTGGGCAGGTGTCCTACTGTGGAGGACAGAATAAGGCTGCCTCCCTCAAAACCTTGTGAGAAGGATAAAAGAGTTCCTATGTGAGAGCCCCATGTAGTGTGGGCACAGAGCATACCACATATCATACCCAACTGCCTTAACCCACATGTAGCAAGAAAAAAATCTGTGAACTCACCAGAAGTGCCCTCCCTGGGGTCGGTGCTCAACTGGGAGACATCCTGGGAGGAGGGGAATGGTTCCAGTATAATAAATAGTTCTTGGCTCTCACAGATCACTGACTGGTCATTCTCCTTCTCCTCCCCCTGCTTCCCCACCACACTGCCCTCCACACTGATGCCAGGAGTGTCTTGGACAGACTCTGTGGTCAGGCTTGGGAAGCTGGTCATCACCCTTCCCCACAATCACATCCAGCTGTTGGCAGAACTGGCATGTGTGTGGTGCTGCACCAGACCTTCCATTCTCCTCCCTTGCCTTGTGGTAGGGCTGCCTCAGCTTCTTTATTTTGACTCTGCACTGATGGGAGTCCCTGGAATATCCTTTGGCCAGCAGGCAATTTATGATCTTCGCATAAATGACTCATTTTGTTTTCTGGTTTGGCGCTCAGAGAGAATGGATTCCTCTCCCAATGCCTCAGTGAGGTCCCAGATCTCCCAGACACTCCACAGTGGTGCTCTTTTACAAACTGGAGCCCATGGGTCTTGAAGTATTTGAAATTATTGAAGTATTAGAAATCATGGCCACGTGTGCTGCAGTGTGGTATGCTGCTCACTCTGAAATGTGTTTGCAACACTGGCCACAGAGGAAATGAAATTCAGACTTTCTTGGGGCTTTTCCTATTAACCTATAGAGCAGTAGAGGCACAAATTTTGACCAGAGTAGTCAGACTGGGGGATTGTTGGATGCCTCCTGGAAGTCTATAGCCTTGACTTTCACCAACACTGCATCTACACTATCATAAACTCAACCAGGCAAGGTCAGGAATAGTATTATTCCCCATGAAATCAGGAGTAACCAACATTGATTTCAGTGTCTCTTAAGGTCAGAGACAGGCTTTGTAGTGTGGACTCGTCATTTAGAAAATTGACCATATGCAGTTAAATTCAGTGTAAACTCCTAGTGTAGACCAGGCCTTAGGATCAGCAGAATCTTTGGTCTGCATCAGATGAAAATGTTATAGCTATAAAGTTGAGAACTGAAATCTTGCACTAAGCACTTCATTGTTAGTTTGCAACCTCCCTGGCTCCATTAAAAATATGCCTACATGATGTAGCTTTAGATCCGTTAGTCAGACATGTGGCCTCATGAGACTTGGTTTGCTTGAGAATAAGATGTTAGATCTGACAATCTATTTTCTAATGATGTGTAGAAGATTATATATGCACATCGTGGACTATCCAATATTAAAAAGCAAAACTGTGTATTTTGTAGGTTTTGACATCATTGCCACTTCTGTGAAAGTATGCCATTCCCAGTGAAAGATTATCTCAAATCAAGCTGGGTTGTGTGTATCCAGTGCAAAGTCAAGCAGACTTTGAGCAGTGCACCATCAGCCTTTCAAACAGTTTGCATCCGTTTGCCATCCATCCACTTCTTGGCACCAGTACAAAATGGGGGCATCCCTATATCCATTAGATGGCAGAAAAATGCCAGTGCAGAGAAAGAGCAGTACATACTTTTGCAAGATCTTCCCTATCTTTTAAAAAAAAAAGAACATCATGCACCAGCCATTGATGACAACGTACATCCAGAAAGAGAAAAGAAAATAACCACACAAAAATACAACCCAACCTTCTTAAGGCAGCAACAGGCTTGTTACTAGCATCACCAGCCTACAGGTCAGGAAAGGTATGTCTTTGTACCCCAGCTTGCCCACTGTATCTACATATCATAGGACAGAAATTGGCCATTACATGCACTATACATATGCATATGCTTCCCAACATTTGGCATATTTTACAAAGAAAACACTGTTTAAAATAAGGGGGAGGATAGTTTCAAAAAAATGAAAATACTATATTCAATGGTAAAATATTTCACAAATGTATCACTCACCAGTTTCATAATTTCAACCTATTTTAAGAAACTTAAAACTCTGCATGAGATAGGGTTGCCAAACCTCCAGGACTGGCCTGGAGTCTCCCAGAATCAGCACCAATCTCCTAGTGACTATTGAAACAATCCTGGAGATTGAATAGGATATTTTAAGAAAATAACATTATGTCATGTGAGGGGGGAAGTCTTCCAGAATAACTTCAGTCAGAGTTGACAATCCTAGCATGAGAGGATTTCCCCTGCCTTAATAACCTAAACTGCATTACTGTTAACAAGAAATAAGAAACATAAACCTTCCAACTATGCTTGTGAAATTTCCCCGGCTTTTCTTAATTCAGTTTACAGTATCTCTACCAAAGACACACCAAAATAGTTTTGTTTAAGGATAGGCCAAGCATCCCAGGCAACGTGCTCAGATTTCTCTATGTATTTCCCCATTCCTAACCTGGGGTGATCAGAGAGCTAGTGTGAAAAATCAGAACTGGGGTCAGGGGGGAATAAGTACCAATTTAAGATCCAAAGATCCAAATAGTGGGACTATCCCTATAAAATCAGGACATCTATTCATCCTATGCTGAACAGCACATCTGAGTCACAAAGCCTTGATTTGTCCTTCCAAAATTATGACCACCCTCCAACCCCTATACACATACATTGTTATTATTTGCAACTCCAAGTCTCCTTAGACAAAGTAGTGGAGTCTGGGTAGGAAACAGAAAGAATAGCAAAATGATGCTCAAGGCAAACTGGATTTGTTTGTTTACATGTAGCAAAGTCATTTTATGGACAAGGAGAGAAAATTCATGATTCTAGGTTTATTGCTGTTATTAATAATGATCATTAAGAGATAATAAAAATATGAGCATTTAGACCTCCTGATTACACTGGCTACTAAGTGTTAACTGGCAAAAAGAAAAACTAGAACATATGCATTATTATGTTAAAGTGTAATTAAGTAGAAACTAATTAACCCAGAAGCACTGGAAAATAATTTCTCTCCTACTGTAAATATGTTCAGGAGTAATATCATACTTATACCCTATGTACACAAAGAGATGGTTATCTCACAACAGCTGTGAATTGAGTCAACAAGGCAACTTCTTTGCTGCCTCAGAGTTCCATGCAGATATAAACGATTTCTGAGCAAGAGTAAAATATTAAGTTTTTCTTAATATTTTCCATTCTGTGTCTATCTGAGTGGGAGAAGGGAGTGTAAAAATCATCATGAGGTAAGGAATTTGTGTTACAGAAGTAGTGCATTATAGGCTTTACTTGCGTTATTTCTAGATTCTGCCTTGTCAATTGCATCAGAAAGCTGGCCAAACAGAATTGTAATGGATGATGAGAATGTTGTCATTTACAGGCAGTCCCCGACTTACGCAGATCCGACTTACGTCGGATCCGCACTTACGAACGGGACTTTCTCGCCCCGGAGATCGAGGTGGCGGATTGCTACCTGCGAGCTCCGGGGCGAGAAAGCCCCGTTCGTAAGCTGCTCCGGTGCCCCTGGTCTGCTGGAGACCATCTCCAGCAGACCAGGGGCACCGGGCGGGTTCCCGCGCTTCTGAGGCTTTGCCAGAGCAAAGGCTCAGAAGCGTGGGGAACCGCCGCTGCTGCCGCTTCAGTCCCGGTGCCTGTGGTCTGCTGGGGACCGTCCCCAGCAGACCACAGTCACCGGGACTGAAGCGGCAGCAGTGGCGGTTCCCCGCGCAAAGCCTCAGAGGCGCGGGACCCCCCCGCAGCTGCGGCTTCAGTCCCGGTGCCTGTGGTCAGAATGATTGTCTGTTTTTAGGGGTAGATTTATATAGAGGCTCTTTCCCTCAGCTGGTTCTTGCACAGCATAATCCATATGGATAAGTGAGAGACATAGGAGAAGAATTTCACTCATGAAAATGGCATTTCAAAGAAAGTTATTCCTAAACTTCAAAGCAGAATAGAGGATTCAGGAAAGTTTTATTTTTATTTTAGAAGTACATACAAATGATGGAGAAAAAGAAAGCAGCAAAGAATAGTTTTGTTTTTTTCTGGGTGTACATAATGGAAAAGGAAACCTTACAATTTACTGGTGTTCACAGCACAAGTTTTTATTGCCATGGCATTGTTTCTCACTTCCTAGAAAATCTCTTCATTCTCTAAGGTTGTTTGAGTTGTAGCTTATTGTAGCTTATTATTTTACACACACACACACACACACACACACACACACACACAGAGTTATTTTTAGGGTTACCCTCATTTTTTTTGAAGCGTTGAGGTGGGTAAAATATTCCTTATGCAAAATGTAATGAAATGAAAAATGACCGAAAATTCAATTGTTGCTTGCAGTGTTGTTGTAGCCACGTTGGTCACAGGATATGAGAAAGGTGAAGTAGTTTAGATATTATCTTTAATTTTACCAACTCCTTTTGATGGAAGAGACAAGTCTGTCAGCCCTGAAAACAAACTCTGTGAAGTCTGTCTCTTCCCTTAACAGAAATTAGTCCAATTAAAGATATTAGCTCACCCCGCTTGTCTCCCTGGAAATTCACTGTTTTACACATTTCATTATGGACCCAAAAACTAACCCATTTTTGCTGAAACTTCAATAAAGAAATGAAAGTGTTTTGATCAAACCTGGTTTAATTTTCCAGTTTGCTAACAAAAATAGATGATAGATGGTCTGTTTTTGAGTGAACAAGACTTTCAAAATAAAATACAGGCATTTGCCTTGAATATTTTTCATGCACAAAATAACCATTTAACCAAAATTACAGATTAAGGTAAAAAAGAGCAGCCAAAAAGCATAGAAAATTAAATAGTGAACATTTTCATGTGAGATTCTGAACCAAAAAAATACCAAACGGATCAAATGATATGTAATGAATAGTTAAATTTATATTCTCTGAAAAATTGACAGGAAGCATGATTTTTATATATATAATTGATATCTTTGAAACTCTTTATACAAAGTACATGGTCTGTGAAAGTACAAGCTTTTCCACTTGCTTCTAGAGGGACCATATAAAAAGAGATTCACTCCCTGCAATACGTTTGTGGGGTTTACAAGTTTTAAGAATGATGGAAGCTGTGTGGGACCACGGCACCTTTAAGATTTTGACCATCTTGAGCTCACTGATCTACAAAAAGACTTGTCCTCTGCCTGCAAGCAGTTGTGGCTGGAGCTGGGCAGGAAACTGGGTATGAAAGTGTTGGATGTAGTTTTGGACATCGCTTTTCAACATGAGACTTTTCTCCCTGAGCTAATTTGCTTAATTTTTTGTGGTTTCTTTCTTGTTATTATTCTGATCCAATTAAAGTCACTGAAGTTCATTATGAAGGCATATTTGATTTACAATAATTTTCAGAGATATAACATTCAATTCTTGGCCTCTCCGCTGAGACAGACATCAGTGGTGCCAAAACTGCCAGTTTTATTTGTTTGTCTTTTGACATGGACATCTGTTCCCTAGGAACTAGACTGAGTCTACCGTACTCATTTTATGTATGTCTCTGTGCTTTCAAAAATTCAAGAATATTATTGCCTATTAATAAAGAAAATGAAGCAACTAAATTACCATGCAGCATTGTAATATAATACCACAAAGTGAAATGGAAAATGTTTAAGAGGGTTAAAATTGGTTATAACTGATTAATTTTGCTGATTGAGAGCCTGGTGCTGCAACTACCCATATGAATAATCCCAACAAAGTCACCAAGCACTTTTTTTGCTGTATTGAGGCCTAGTTCTGTTAGCTGATGAAATTTCAGGTGAACAAAATTGTTGGACATAGTCTTTATCAAGGCTGTAAATAGAAATCATTTTATTATTATGTTTTTAAAAGTTACTAAATATTGAGGACAATTTTCTTAGTGAAGAACCAACCAAAAAGATTAATAATATCTATATTAAGACTCAATGCTCTGTTATACTTGTAGCCATCTGAATATTATAACATCTTTTATTGGTAGGAAGGACTTGGTTTTAGCATATTGTGAGCTCCTGTGTCTGATGTGGCTGGTGATGCAGCCATTTTGCTGATAGATATTACGCATCTAACTTGCATGAATAACATATAGTTTTATTAGGCATATTGGAAGTGAGTGTTTTGCACTGTGATCATTTTTTCAGGCATGATGAAGAGTCCCATCCACCCTAATCAACTTTGCATAGCCATAGCTCAACTTCCAATGTTGTGTCTCATCAGTGCAAGTGTCAGTCACTGGACACTGCATTGCCCACAGCCCTATGTCCTCATTTCTTCATGGCGGGATGCATGTTGTTCTTTCAGGACAATTTCTTTTCGCCTGCTTTCCCAGCTTGCCTGGCCATGACAGGTCTGCCCCGGTTATGGCATTTACCATATGGCTAAGCTTGGCTCCACCCTATCTTTTAATAATTCCATCTCACTGACCATCCATGTTGCATTACTTTCACTGAGGGCATTTTAGAATCCAGAACCAAACTATTGATTCTGACTAGTTTATCCATGTTAAATCTGAAAATATTAGCATCCCTTTTCACTCACTGAGAGCCCTTGATATGACCTTGGTGTGCTATGTCTCATTTCATATATTTTTGTGATGTGAACCAATACAGTGCTGTGATAGCTAAAGCTATTAAAGTCATGGTTTGAATGAAATAAACAAATTTTGATGTGCCTACTTAATAGCCTACCAGATAGTCAGTCTCTCTCTGTGTGTGTGTGTGTGTGTGCGCATGTGTATAAGGAGGAAATAACTAGAAGATGCAAATGTCTAGTAAAAGGGAAATAAATAATACTGTATCCAGAACAGGCTAGAAAAAGGTATAGGTATCTTGCTGTTCTGGGAGATCAGGTGGATTTGTATTTCAAATTAAAAAGTATATTGGGCAAACTATTTCCAAAACAATTTTTTTTCATTGAAAGCTTTGTCAATTTTGAATTTTTGAAACAAGAGTCAATTGTAGAAAATTCTTAAGTTGTTCAAAAAAAATATTGCACTATTTTTTTCATGGTTAAAATGGCCGTGAAAATTGTGTGTCAGATGTTTGCATTATTTTTTAAAAGTTCACGCCATCCTGGTTAAATATTATCAGTTACACTAGACACACGTGGCATGATTTTCCGGAAATGTTTTTAACGGAAAAGTTTTCTGTTAAAAGCATTTTCGGAACAGAGCGTCTAGATTGGCACGGACGCTTTTCCGCAAAAGCACTTTTTGCGGAAAAGCATCCATGCCAATCTAGATGTGCTTTTCTGCAAAAAAGCCCCGATTGCCATTTTTGTGATGCCAAATCTGTGTGGCTTTTCACAGGGGCTGTAAAAACACTGTCTCCAGGACAGAGCTGGCACTAGGCATAAGCCGACAAAACAATTGCTCAGGGCCCTCAAGCAGCTAAAGTGGGGCCTCCATTTGCTTTTTATTATTATTATTATTATTATTATTATTAATTTCATAGGAACTTGCCTTCTTTAGTATTGAGTGGGGAGAGCCGCCAAAACATTCCTGCTTAAGGCCCCCAAAGTGCTAGCACCACCACTGCGATCCCTCTGCCTAATTCCAAGGCCCTGGTCCAAAGTATGGAGGAGATGAATATCCCAAAGAAACAGTTAAAAATTCTTAACACTGGCAAAATATATTTATCCCTCTCCACGTTCTGGGGATCTCTAAATCATTTTTAAAGATCAGTAACTCCTGCGACATGACTTCACCACCCTCAGCCCCTCCATGCAGTTGTGTCTGCCGAGTCCTGTCAGGGATCTGTATAGCAGCTGCATTGGAGGACTGGGCTGGGGGTGGTACAGCTGCGAGTGTGGGGTCACCCAGTGGCCCCACATTCTCCTCCTTTCCCCTCAGTGGGAGGAGGACAAAGCAACCCCACCTCCAGGTAAAGTAAGGGATGGATCATGGGAAGAGGACGTGGAGAGTGAGAGGCATGGTGGGTCATGAGCCCTCCCCCTTAGCTAGTGTCTTCCCCTTTGTGTCCCTCCTATGAGGGCAGTGTACCAGCAAGAAATGAATTCTACTTGCACTACTGCATACAAGGGAAACGATTAGGCACCTTTCAATAGACATTCAATATTTCATAGGCATTACGAATAGACCAACCTATAATGCAACCAGAACTATAGAGACACAAGATGGGTGAGGTAATAATCTTATTGGGCCAATTTCTGTAGGTGAAAGAGACAAACTTTTGTGCTATTCAGAGCTCTTCCACAGAACTATAAGAATACATGATGATAGGTTCAGTCCACATTATGCAATTCAATTATATGCATTTATCTTATTAAGTACATAAGAATCATGTCATTGTTATCCGGCACCTTTTGATTGCATGTGCTGCTGTTCTGGTTTGTTGCATAACGCTAATTGCATACTTTGGTTGGCTGCATACAAAATTGAGGTCTAAATGCTGCTCTGTACAGTATAATCCCGCTGGATAAGTGAATAATCAGTATATCCACTGGACTGTATCCATTCACCAATATTTTGTGAACAGCTGTGTGTACATGTACAAGACAAAAACTGTTATTGGTGTGTATAAAATGTGGTTCTAACTCAAAAACCTCCACTGGACTAGTAAAAACACAGAAAACAGTAAATGAGAGAACATGCAGCAATCCTCTGGTAGAGTCAATGCAAGCTTCCCACACCAACCCACCTCAACACCCACAGGGCTTTCTCCCCAGCCAAACAATCCAGAGCTTTTCTGCTAAAACTGCCAAAAAGCCAGTCAGTTCTGATGATGATTTTCATAATTAATCCTCAGGGAGCCTTATTACCAATCCTCAAAGTCAAGCTGTGCCCCATTAAGGCCTTTCCTGAATGGCCATTGTTCCTATCAAAGTCCCAAATGAGACAAAATTGTAAATAAGGAGGAAAAGGAAGTGATGCTGGCCAGTTTATAACTGAATGAAAACAGAAAGTGAGACATTTGACCATATAAGGAGAAAATGTAGACAAAACCCTCCCTGGTATCCCAGATCTTGTCCTTCTCCCCCATGCCTTTCACATTCCTGAGAGGCATGCCATATGCCAGAAAATGCTACAGCTGTTACTAAAAAGTGTTGCAATACATATTGATCAGGTAGTTATCATTACTAGATTGTATATCCTGTGACTATCAGTCACAAATAGAGATTTGGATGCAAGTGGTGAATGCATTGTTGAATTAAACTATATTTTAGCTAAAGATTGATTATTATTCTTCTATGACCTGATCTAAAGTCCACTGTAGTCCAAGAGAGTCTTTCCATTGACTTGAATGAGCTTTGGAACAGGATTGTAACAAACATTATAGACACAAATGTTTAAGATCTATATTATAGCCATGAGTTTATCATTTTATTTTATTATTTTAATGTATAACATGTTAAACGTTGACTGTCCTCAAGGAAATCACTTATGTAGAAACCACTACTAGTGACTAAATCTATTAGCAATGCTCTACAGAGAAAAAAGGGGAGGATATAGTGTAGGATACTTAAAAATGTTCTTATCACTAAGGCCAACAGCTTGGCAGTATTCAAAAGAGAGGATTAAACATTTCTATAGAAAATGAAAATATCCATAGTTACATTAGATAGGATAAAATATTTAAGAGACATAAACCTCATGTTCATGGCACAAGGCAACCCCTAACTGCAGGAGTATAGGATGAAATTTTCCCTATGGCTAGTTTATTACAAAATTACAATGCAGGATTTCTTGTACCTCTGAAATCTCCAGTACAAGCCACTGTACTAGACAAATCTCTGATCTGAGCCAGTATGATAATCCCTCATGTTTCTATAATTAGGACTAGTTGAATGTGTTAAAATTATCTGTAAATATTCATTAAAAAAACCTTCCATTTGTTTCAGCTTTTATCACATCTCTTGAGGTCTATTTCAACCAGTATTATAAAACATACATTTTTTAGCAGGAATTTTCATCACAATGATGAGTTTTAAGTTATAGTTGGTGAATACATGCTAAAAACTCATTTTTAATTCCTAATCACATTGGCAATCTTAGTCAAAAATTTCCACTCACCCACGAAAGGTAGAAAAAACAAACTTATTTGTTCAATCAAAACAAAGCAACACCTCATTTTTCAGATATTGAATACTCTTCGGTGGGGACAGGCAAAATATGGCCTGCAGACTGAATCCAGCCTGCCAAGCCCAGCAGGAACCTCAGAGAGGGTCCTTGCCTGTTCTGCCCCTGCACCACTCAGAAAAGCCAGCTGCAGGGATATGTGCATCTCTGAACACTGCGAGCCCAGGGGAAGGGGAAGAAGATGCTTCTCACACTGTCCCCACCCACAATACACTCTCGTAGCTCCCACTGGCCAGTTTCCGGCCAATAGGAGCTGCTTGTTTGAAGGACAGGCTTCACGCAAAGTACCCCTCCTGCCCCCCAGGCTCACAGTGTTCAGAGAAGCACATGTGTCCCCTACAGCTGACTGTTCTGAGAAGCCTGTAGTGGCATGGAAGGCAGGAAGCCTGGCTGAGGAATCTTCTCGGCTGCTGGCCAGGAGTCAACCCAGGTAAATGTCTCCTGGGCAGAGCCTGCCTCTGGCACCCCAACCTAACGTTCTCCCCAACTCTGTCCCCTTCCTGCACCTCTATCCCATGTAACCCAAACACTCTGCACCCCTGCTCCTGCACACATGCCCCCTCTCAGAGCCTGCAGCCCAATCTCCTACCCAGGTCATAACTCCTTCCTTACCCAAACTCCTTCCAAGATCCCACTCCTCCTTCTAGTCCCTTACCCCAAGTGCCCTTCTGCACCCAACTCCATCCCAGACCCTGTACCTCCTCCATTCATAATTTGGAAGAGTGCAACCCGTGACCACTTAAATTCTTGGAGTGGCCCCCATAAAAAATTATTGTCCACTTCTGCTCTTGGAGAATTACTGGTGAACAGAACAAGAATTACTTGTAAAAATTGGTACAACATTTTGAATAAGACTATATTTAAGAAAATTGTAAACTGCACGGACACCTTTGAAATCAGAAAAAAATAGATTACATTTGTCAAATTATTTGCTAGGAATTGTTTGCTGTGTTGTGCTTATGATGCTCAAAAATACACTGATATTTAGCTTTATTGCACTAAAGAATTAACATTCATTATATTAGCAGTTAAGTTAATTTTGCTGAACTGGGAAGGCTGTTTACAGTTATGCCCAAGCCACAATTAAATATTGATAATTGAATTCCACATAGCAAAAAATTAGAGAAAAATATGAATTTACACTCTGTAAATCTGATTTGTTTTCATATTATTCTCGTTTTTACAGATCACTGTAGCCATAAACTGTTCTCTTAGGGCTCATCTTCAAGTCCCTGCAGTTTAGATTATGGATGTACAAACCACAGTACATATTACCATGCGGTGCTGTAACTCTGTTATGTGGACATTACAGGTGCAAACTTAAAAGGTACCTTAACCTCGTTAAACAGAATATGTTAATACAAACGAGCACCTTTTAATTCATGCCTTCAGTGTCCACATAGGGGAGTTATGGTGCAGCATGCAAGCCACTGTAGTCTGAACTTCGGGGCTATGTACACATAACCTTCGATGCAAGTTGTTTAAGACAGGGGCTGTCTTTTATTAGAACTCTTTAAAATGCCTTGCACAACAGCACCTTGACCTTGCACCTGCTTGAGGTTTGTAAGTGCTACTGCAATTTAATAATAAATACAAGTAACCCTTTTTCTGTTAAGTTTAAGGTGTGTGATTTATATTGGAAACTTCCTTCCATGTAAAAATGTTATGGCTTCTCTATACTGATTGTCCATATCACAACACAGGACCACTCCAAGTGAGCCAACAGCCTCACTGGGTGCCTGGGCAAGACAAGGAGGGACAGCTCCATGCTCCCAGAAGGGGGGAGGCCTCAGGCAGAAGGAGCAGGGTTGGAGAAAACCAGCCCTTAGCGTTGCCCGGACCAGACCGTAGCATGTCTCCTCCCTCCCCACAGTGCTGCCTGGAATATACAACACAGCACTCCAGTGGTGATTTAAAGGGCCTGAGGCTCTGGGTGCCATCACTGCTGCAGTAGTGACCATAGTGAATGGGAGCCCCAGGCCCTTTTGAATCATCAGGCCCTGAGGCAGCTGTCCCCTCTCACCACCCTATAGGCACGCCTAGGCCACTCCCTCCCATTAAAGTCAATATGAATTTTGCCATGGGAATGTGACTAGGTCATAGGATTGCATCTATCCATATTCACCTTTCTGTTTGCTGAATCATTCCACTATATAGCCAGGCTCACAAAGAGCTAGCCTTTGCATGGCCCTTTGGAAACTGGAAGAAGACCATTTCCATTATGCTTTCAGCCGACTAAGTACAGTGGTGACTGCTCCACATGCTGCACTGAACTGCAAAGGGCCTTTATTGTCAGATCTTTCTCCTCTCTGACCTTCCCAGTCTTTCACCTCTATACCTCCAGTCTATCCAAAATAATCCATACTGAGGTCCTTTACCCACTGCTCCAACCATGTCAACTTCTTGCCTGAATTATTGGCTCCTGGCCTTTTACCACACTAAGTCCAAGTTCATTGTCTTCATCCTCAAGTTATTTTCTATACAACTTTACCCTCTTACCAACTTCCCTCCTTTCACTTTATCTTTCCACCGCTCTTGCTCTCTACAGTGCTCCCAATCCACCTTGTTTACTGTTGCCTTTGCAACCCCTGCCTGGAGTGGCATTCTGTTTCTCCCTAGTGGTGGCTAAGGCTGGTAGTGACCGATGAGTCTGATACAGCCTTGGCTAAAATAATGGTCTTTGAGCCAAGGCTGTAGATGCTCATGATCTATACAGACATTTCCCTTTCCCAAATTGTCCAGTTTTTTTTGTCTTTCATTATATAAGTTGGGCTATAAACCCAAATTATGTGGATGACTTGTCTTAGGGTTTGTCTAAAGTACATCCCTTTTCAGTAAAAGGATGTAAATTAGACATATCGAAATTGTAAATGAAGCCAGGATTTGAATTTCCCATGCTTCATTTGCATAATGGCAGCCATGGCTTTTTTTTGGAAAAGCTGCTTTTCAGAAAAAAAACATGGTCAAGACAGGGATCTTTTGACAGAAATGCCCCATTTTGAAAGATCCTGTAACCCTCAAAAACAGGGCATTTCTGTCGAAAGATCCCCAATTTGACCACGTGTTTTTTTCGAAAAGCTGCTTTTTGAAAAAAGCCGCGGCCGCCATTATGCAAATGAAGCATGGGAAATTCAAATCCTGGCTTCATTTACAATTTTGATATGTCTAATTTACATCCCTTTATTGAAAAAGGGATGTAGTTTAGACATACCCTTTCTTTGTTTGCAAAGCACCTTCAGAATTATTTGCATTGTGAAAATAATCAATAATATTATTGAATAAGTTAAACATGCCAGATTTTCTTAATAAAATATGTATTACTTTCTATCTGAAGGGAGATCATGCTGATCTTACTGACAGAAGATCCTAAGTTTCATTCCTGATTTTTAACCATGTATACAATAATTTCAACAAAACTTTCAATTTATGTTAAAGTTTAATATAACATTTGAGTGAAACAGGAGGTATACGGTGAACATATTATTACAAGCCTTTTTTAAAACAATCTTTTGTATCCCTGACGCTATTCACTTTCACATACTGAGGTATTTAATAAATGAACCCTGAGTCTTTATTATGTTAACATATTTTGCTTCCTGGTATTATCAGAAAAAGTGGAGCAGCTGTGAGCTCTACAGACTGAAGATAAATTTGGGCTTTTAAATGTTCAGATGTACACTCGACACACCACAACATTATATTCACTGGTGCAGAAACTAAATAAAGGATGTCATAGCAAGCCTGAGCATCAAGCAGTGACACTATGAGACCCTCACTCTACTAGCTTCTAATAGGCTAAGCATTGATATGCGAATTTGAGAAGCTCTTGTGTGTGGCCTTTTTAATACTGTTGCAGAACACCTCTTCAGTTCATCAGAGAAGGGGCCCTACCAATTCACTAACATTTCTAACTAAAGCACATACAAGCTGAAGCATTTTCACTAGACTGTCTAGCAAACAATAAAATATTCCAGCTTTTGGAAATCACTCAGAGGAACTAGACATGGGCTCAAACTGCAAAATTCACATCAAGATCTCAAACACCTGAAAGCCTGAAGGTGCTTTGATCAATGGATTTTCTTCAGCTGAAATAAAAATGAAAATTCTCTCTCACCTATCAGAGGTGCTTCAGGGGCCACTTCTCTCACTGGAAATAGTGCAAACTTTTGTAGGATCACTGCCACAAGTGAGACAGAGGGAACGGGTGGAACCGGCCCAGGTAGTGGTATTTCCTTGGACTTTAGTGCATACATAGCTGCCATTTCTGTTTCCTAGCATGAAGCAGAGAGAGAAAGAGAATTTTGTAACCAGGGTCCCAGAATGGAACCCTCCACTCTGACAGAACTATGGCTTGGGTGTGAGCCAATCGTAGCTAAAAGTTAAAACATTTTAAAAGTTAACATGAGCATCTTGCCTCTAGGAACACTGCCACCCAGAAATGGTGGGACCCCTCAAAGGACAGACTTGGTCTCTAGGTCCGAGGTGGTCGGGAGAAGATGGGGGAATCCCCCTACCCTCTCTCCACTATCATGGTCACTGGGTGATTTGAGGAGGCATAGCCTGATGGGATACATGCATGAATCCTCAAACAGGAATCAATCGCTGGGATAAATTATTGGGACCAATATAGCAGTATAGCAAAGGCTCCATCCATTGTGCTCTAAGAGCAACTGCTCATACTGGCTATGATGAGACTTGTGCTGCAAATACAAGATGTCCTGAAACAGGGTCAAGGCTGCTCATTAACAAAGTCCAAGTGAAAAAGTAGGAGATGGTAACTACAGGTTTGCCCACATGTTGTCTCAGTGTTGGTCAGCTGGGGCCTTTACTAGCATGGTTAGTGGCCAAACAGTACCTAATAATTGTTGATACTGCTGTTTCCTTTGTGACCTGACTCTAGATGACCTAATGCTAGGGCTATTTACAGATGTGTCAAACCCTCATTTTACTACCACAATTAAACAAATAAATAAAGCATCAGAGACAATATCCTATTTAGATGCTTTTTTAAATCACTTATCAGAAGAAAAGAAATTACTTATTTAGATACATATCCAATATAATACACAATCTCTCCACCCCCACCAGAGAAGAAACCTCTTAAGTGATATTTGAAGATTTCTTCATTTCTCTGTGTTTTAAATGTCCCCCTCAGCCTTGTGTTGCTGGCATCAGAGTTCTAGAAGTGGAAGGCTTAACAAGATTCCCTGAGAACCCATTAACATCACTCCTTAATTGGCCTGAAGTATCAATTGGCACAACTTATGCTTCCCCCACATCACTTCAGGCCCCTGTCAGCCCAAATAAGAAGAAATCATCAGTAAGACCCAAAAATAAAAGTTAAAATCAAAATAATATCCAGCTTGGGAAGTCTCAGGTAAAGAATGTGCATTTTATAGCCTCCTTGGAACATAGTGCTTTTCTAATATAAACAAAAGAAATGGGATTTCAGCCTTTAATTCTGACTTTGAGTCAGCCTTGCCAGTAATTCTAAA
The DNA here is from genome assembly GCF_052426305.1 of Pelodiscus sinensis. Classification (NCBI taxonomy): domain Eukaryota; kingdom Metazoa; phylum Chordata; order Testudines; family Trionychidae; genus Pelodiscus; species Pelodiscus sinensis. The sequence continues at coordinate 43,120,448 of NC_143053.1, read as the reverse complement.
TTTCAAGTCTTTTATCAGTGTCATCAACTCTGTTATTTAAATATGTATTTTTTCCCATTTAACTGAATAATATTTGAGAGGGTAAGTGACTGCTGATGTGCAGAGATACATTTTATCCTCCCTGGCTGTTTGGGGATGAAATCCATCCCAGTAACTACAGCTAAGTTCAACTCACCTGAGCTCTGCTATACTAGAACAGGTAATTGAAATAAATCATCCACCAACCCACTCTTTGCAGCCTAGGAAAGATTAATGGCAGTAGACACTAGAGCTGCCAACTTGGAAGATTTCTATGGTGGTGCAGGAATGGCTATGTGTAAGGAATGTGTGATAAAATGCTATACTGGGACTATAATAAAACACTGGAAAGACGCCAAGGTCCTCTTTCATAATGCAGAGACATTAAGGCCTGTCTGATTGTTATGACAGACAGGTATTTGACTGAATACACTGGCAGCTATAAAAAAAACAGTAGCTAAAAGCTAATGTCAAAATGTGATGTAGGCCTGTCACATGCCATCAGTAGTAATTTTTGCTACGACCACTTGCTGGTAAGGAGGGCAAAGGAAACAATATTGTAGCTGACTGCAAGGAATCAGCCACTTTTGATTTGTAGACTTCAGAAGATGATTGGCTCTGTTGTCATCTTCTTTGACTGAGAGGCTGCATTAAGGGCTGGTAACTGCTCTTGCCAAAGGAGATTTATTCTCTGTGTTGTTTTCAGTTGCTTTGGTGAGAAGAAAAATGTGGTTATTGGAAAGCTGCTATGAATATACTGCATAGATGTCATGTTGTGAGTAGTGCCTCTTACATTACATGAGGCTTCTTACCTAATGTCATACAGGGAACACTTTAAATTATTATTTTTTTAGAAGCTTGCCTACATGCCTTACAGGGATCCCCTGCCCAGAAAGCATGCAGTCTCATGGCACACATAATGCAATAAATGAGTGCTACCAACAGTGGGGAGGAGGGAACAATAGAGGGAAGGGTAAAAATGGGTTTCAGGAAAATAAAGTTGTGCGGTTATACTCCACTTCCTGCAATGACATAACATGCAGAGCCCTACGGAAGTCAATCTATGCCCATAATGATCCTATTACTGATCTTAGAAAGATCACTAAGTAAATTAGGCTCCTCTTGTCAACAAGCATGTTCCCCATTATGTACAGAATTTTTTTCTAATCCCTTTTATTAGACTACACTTCCTTATCCATGCTGCCCTCTTCCTGTACTCCCTCAGTATCCTATCACCCTCCCCATTTTATCCCACATCCCTGTTTTCCTTCATCACCCAGCCATTCTCTGTGTCTCAATCTTTGGATTTCCCCAGGGTTGTCCTTCTGGGGGAGGGTTCATATGTTGCACTCTTTAAATGCCTCCACAACCATCCTCTCCTCCTCAGCCCACCATTTATAGGTTAGAGGATTACTTTCAAACAGACATACACTTACAAATGGGTCATGTTTGAGAAGATTGTAAGTCAGTTGTTTAGAACTTGGAATGCATTTTCCCATAGAATCTATGTTATACATGGTAATTAGGTTCCCAGGCTAGCCCACAAAAACCCATTTAACCCACAATGTAGCTGATACTGTATATTTGCAATGAAAAATAGTAGAAATAGTTTTTTAATTTAACCCTGAATGCTGGTGCTTGAGGAAAGGCAGGTTTAATTAGAGGATATCGAGGAGGTAGGTGGAGATTCTGAAGGGGACTTCTGGATATCCCCTGGTTGCCCTGACCACCACACAAGCTCTGCACTGGCTCCTGTGGCCAGCTCCAGTCCCCAGCTGTCCCCACCCCCATATGGGCTGCATGCAGCCCTGCTCATTGTGAAAGAGCTATTCAAGTGGTAATGGAAGCCATTTAACAGACATTTGCCAACTGTCAGTTTTTGAATTTACTGTTAGTCTACCAGACCTTAGTTTAAAATTTGCTTTAAAATAGTTCATTAGTATGTTGCTGAATAATATAAGTTCATATATCTAAAAAATCGTTCCCCCTCACCCCCAGGCTGCCATTGGGCATAAGGGCACCAGTTTCATAGTACTGTGTAGGACACCATAAATCCTAAGAACATGCCTGCCAGAGGCTCCAAGGGAGCTTTTGTTTGTACACATGGATGTTCATAAGTCAGACATTTGTCACTCATGGAGTGCCTATACTGTGAAACAGAGAAGCAGCCTAACTTGGAAAGTTAGGGGTACATTGTACACATTGTAGTAAATGTATACATTGTAGCAAAGTATTTTCAAATAATGGATTTCAGAACTACCCCTTCCTGTGTTCAGTACAGTGATAGCCCATATATACATACAAAATGCATGCTCTGCCATGACAACACATTCTAAAAAAAGGAACAGACAGAAGTTTGGAGGGAAGAGAACAAACAAGAAGTAATGGACCATATTATGTTTAGGCATCTCTTCATAATGCAGTTTTAATGACACAATGGGCACTAAATACACAAAACAGATTTTTGTACAGATCATTTTAAATTGTCCTACAACTCCCTGTTGTTTTCACAAGTAACATTAATTGGTGCTACCAAATACCTTGTCTCTGGGCTGCATATAGTGATACATCTGGTCTAAATGGCATTGGGATTGTGCATTATCTAAGCATCCATTTTTAAAGAAGTAAGTTTCTGACCCTCATATTTGTGAATCTAATGTAAAATTAATACAGTGTTGTCAATTCTACTGCTAGTCTAGAACAGTAACTCAGAGGCAGGAAACTCACCTGCCCACTTTTAATCTCATTGATGTGTTAATTTTTGAGTCAAGTGATGACCCCTTTGCCATTGGCATTAACTCCTACATTGTTGATCACTTTAGTGGATAGAAAGGGGAAGGGGGCTAGTGTGACAGACACAGAAAGGTAAGAATTGGCATAACGGTATGGAAACAAATGTAAAGTGCAGAATACAGGAGATACACAAATGCATGGAAAAGGAGTGATGGGGAAGAAAGAAAATGGACAAACAGAAGCTGAGTGATGCTGAGTGTGATAAGGTACTGCACAAATAATTACACAACGTTTAACTACTATATAGAAGACATTCTATCCTTTGTGAAAAAATCTTCTGTATACAAATCAATGGGAATTCTTCTGTAACTCAAGGGCTATAAGAAGTCCTCCTTTATACCTCCAGCCACTGAATATCATTATAAATGAAATTTAGATGTCTCCACTATGTGAAGTTGATAACCCTAAATTACAGGCTAATCTGAATATGTATCTATAAAAACTTGGACTTCAGTGGGAGAGATTAGGACCGTAGTCAGCAACTCAGATCATTTCCAGAACTCTTACAAAATCTGGCTTCTGCTTTATTGTCTTTGCACAGCATGTCTGTTGTGAATTAGCCAGCTCTTTTGTAAAGGACATTTGATGTTGTGTTCACATTTTAGTTCTTGCAGCCACATAACTGATAGCTCACTATTTGTCAGCAGCATATATGACAGCACATGCCATAAATTTGATTCCTGTTATTGAAGTTTCCTAAAAGAATCTTTAGATTTGGCTTTTTACTCCTGACGTATTGGGTTAGACAAAAGTACCTTGTGAAGGTGATGATGATGATGAAGTAGTTCAAATGGACAAAATGCAATGGTGAGAACTTTCATAAGAATGGCCATACTGGGTCAGACCAAAGGTCCATCTAGCCCAGTATCCTATCTCCTGCCAGTAGCCAATGCCAGATGCCCTAGAGAGAGTGAACTCAACAAGTAATCTTCACAAGATCCTTCTATTATCACCCATTTCCAGACAAACAGAGGCTAGTAACACCATTCCTACTAATACTAGCTAATAGCCATTGATGGACCTAACCTCCATGAATTTATCTAGCTCTTTTTTGAACCTTGTTAAAGTCCTAGTCTTCACCTCATTCTCTGGCAAGGAGTGCCACAGATTGACTGTGCACTGTGTGAAGAAAAACTTCCTTTTGTTTGTTTTAAACCTGCTGGCTGTGTCTAGACTGGCAAGTTTTTCTGGAAAATCAGCCGCTTTTCCGGAAAAGCTTGCCAGCTGTCTACACTGGCCGCTTGAATTTCCAAAAAAGCGCTCACGATCTCATGTAAGATCATCAGTGCTTTTCTGGAAATAGTATGCTGCTCCCTTTAGGGCAAAAGTCTTTTTCCGAAAAACTTTTGCACAAAAGGGCCAGTGTAGACAGCACAGTACTGTTTTCCGCAAAAAAGCCCCAACTGAGAAAATGGCAATCGGGGCTTTTTTGTGGAAAAGCGTCCTGCCAATCTAGACGCGCTTTTCCGAAAATGCTTTTAACGGAAAACTTTTCCATTAAAAGCATTTCTGGAAATCATGCCAGTGTAGACGTAGCCGCTGTCTATTAATTTCATTTGGTGACCCCTAGTTCTCCTATTATGGGAACAATTATTATGGGAATTTTTCCTTATTCACTTTTTTCACACCAGTCATGATTTTAATAGACCTCTATTATATTCCCCCTTCAGTCTCTTCTTTTCTAAGCTGAAAAGTCCAAGTCTTTTTAAACCCTCTTCATATGGGACTTTTTCCAACCCTCCAATTATTTTTGTCACCCTTTCCTAAACTTTCTCCAATTTCAATATATCTTTTATGAGATGAGGCAAGCACATCTGTACACAGTATCAAGATGTGGGCGTACCATGATTTTATAGAGAGACAATAAGATATTCTCTGTCTTACTGTCTATCCCTTTTTAAATGATTCCTAACATTCTATTTGTTTTTTTGACTGCCGCTGCACACTGAGCGGATGTTTTCAGAGAACTATCCATAATGACTACATTTAGACTGCAAGCTTCTTTCAGAATAAGCTTTCCAGAAGAAATCTTCTGGAAAAGCTTATTTTGAAAGAGAGCAACCACATGCCAAAAGCACAATGAAATAGCGATTTGCTATTTTGAAAAATAACGTTAACACTGATTGGACACTATCCCGCATTTAAGGCCATCTAGAACCACTTCAGTCAGGGCATTAGAGGTGTATCTAAACTACAGGGTTTTTTGAAAAAAAGTGGCCTTTTTTTGAAAAAACTTCCCCTGCATCTAGACTGCTGTCACTTTCTTTCTAAAGTAAATCAAAAGAATGCGGCAGTTTTTTTGACAGCGGAAAACCTCATTTTGAGGAATAACGTCTTTTCTTGAAAGTGCTCTTTGAAAAAAGGCGTTACGTAATGCAAACTGTGCTTTTTCAAAAGAGAGCATCCAGAATGCCTGGGTGCTCTCTTTCAAAAAAGCGGCTTGCTTTTTCGAAAGTACAGGTTGTAGTCTAGACGCTCTTTTTTGAAAGAGGCTTTTTTGAAAGTATCTTTTGAAAAAGCCCCTTTCAAAAGAGGCTTGCAGTCTAGACGTAGCCTAGGTCAGCAGTTGCTTCCGCATGCTGTTGCCTAAGGCTGAGATACGTGCTTAAAGGGACCCCCTGGACAACCATTTCTCAGCTTCTTCTGCTTGCTTGCCTATCTGTCCAAAGGATGGCAAAGCATTTGCAGTGTGTGCTCTGGTTGCCCTGCTTCAGGACACCGCAGCGTACTCCAGCCATGGAGCTGGAGCTGCCTCTTGGCATGTAATGGCCCCACACTGCCATGCTGCAATTTCTGCAGCCGTTTCTATAGGCTGCCTTCAGGGATGGATGAGGGTTTTGTGGGGCTCAGGGCAGCACAATTTCGCGGGGCCCCCCTTTGACATGGCGCATGTGCCGTGACACCATGGTGCATGTGCGGGGCCTCTTGAAGCGCGGGGCCCAGGGCAGCCGCCCCGCTCACCCTGCCCTATATCGGCCACTGGCTGCCTTCATGGTCCTCCATGAGCTCAACTCAGAGCTCATCATTGAGAACCTCTGCCTGTGCGTGGGAGCAAGTCCTTTGCAACTGCACCCCACAGTAGAGAGATGTTTCTGGAGGCTGGACATCAATTCCGACTGGTGGAACTGGCTGGTGATGGAGTGGTGGGATGACCAGCAGTGGTTCCACAACTTCAGGATGAGGAAGAAGACATTCATGAAGCTGTGTGCCTGGCTCGCCCCCACCCTCCATCGACGTGACACCCAGATGTGACCTGCCACCCCCTGGAAAAGCAGGTCATCATCACTGTCTGGAAGTTCGGCATGACAGACAGTTACTGGTCTATGGGCAACCAGTTTGGCATGGGAAAGTCCACCGTCATGGCCCTCCTCATGGAAGTAAGGCACTCTCGGGCTGCAGTCCCTGCAGGAAGGAAGAAGTACTGGAAAGGGGGACCCTGGGGAAATGCGGCATTGGGATGCAAGGAGTGGGGGGGAAGCCCCATCTTTGGGGGTTCTGCAGTCCCACCCTCACACAGTCACGCAGAGGGGTGTGGGCTTGAGGGGGGTGGCTCCTGGGGTGTTTGGGGTTGGGGAGATTCAAGGACCTCCCAAGGGCTCAGGTATCCCCTTTGATTCTCTGTTTTGTTTGTTTGTTTGTCTCCTTCTGCAGGTGGTGAGGGCCATAAACACCATCCTGCTGCACAGGGTCATCTGCTTGGGAGACCTGGCCATGATCATGACCAGATTTGCTGCCTTGGGCTTCCCCAACTGCAGGGGGGTGATTAATGGAACCCACATCCCTATCTGGGTCCTGGAACACTGTGCTGCCCAGTGCATAAACCGTAAGGTATATTTTTCCATGGTCCTGCAAGCCCTGGTCAACCACTGTGGACAGTTCAGTGACATTTTCAGCGGCTGGCCGGGGAGGGCACACAATGCCCGCATCTTCCACAACTCCAGCCTCTACCAGAAGCTGGAGGTTGGCACTTTCTTCCTTGAGTGCAATGTCAGGGCCAGGGACATAGAGATGCCACTGTGCATTGTGGGGGGTGTGGCCTACCCCTCATGCTATGGCTTATGAAGCCATACACTGCCCACCTGGACCGAAGCAGGGACCATTTCAATACCCGCCTGGGCAGAGCCTGCAGCCAGGCCAAATGCACCTTCAGCCACTTGAAGGCATAGTGCAGGTGCCTCCTGACCTACCTCGACATGTGGGGAATACAATATCCCCCACGTAGTGTCAGCCTGTTGTGTTCTCTACAACATTGTGTAAGGGCCTTTCTTCCAGGGTAGGGGGCAAAGGCCAGCCGGGAAGGATGGGCCTTTGAGCAGTTGTGCACAGCTGCCATCCACCAGGCCCATCAACTAGGGAGGCGCATCCAGGAGACCCTGAGGGAGAGTTTCTCTGAAGGACCTCAGTAACTTTCCCCAGGGCCTCCCCACTAGGGGCCTGTGCCTTGTCCCTCTCTGCCTCTCACAACAACCCCTCCTCCTCGCCCCCCTCCCCCCAAACAAATTCCCTTACCTGCAGACAAAATAAAAACAACCATTTGGTTTAAAAAAAATAACTGTTTGCTTTTTTATTTGGGATAAAAGTAACTGGGAAGGAGTTAGGGAGGCTGAAAACCTGGATAGGAGGTGGAGGGGGGTCTTGGAGGGCGGGAGGAGATGCTCAGAGCTGGGGCTGAGACTGGTGCGTAGTTTGGGTGGTACTTCTACCTTATGTCCGGGGACCTTTGTGACCTTGGGAGTGGGGGGTCCTGGGAAAACAGGGGGATAGGCAGGAGGGAGGCTGGAGCAGAGTCAGGTATGGCAGTGGTGAGGGGCTGGCATGGCAGGGACAGGAGGCGGGCATGCCATCATCTCCTGGATGGTGGCAGAGATGTTGCAGCCCTGCTGGAGCAGCTTGGTCCCATCTGGGCCTGCCATTGTGCATTGTCCCGGACCTTCTGGGCCAGCGTCTGCTTCATGTCCCAGAGGATGGACACGTGCTCCCTCATTAGGTCCCTCTGGCGTCTGCGGCTCCCCTGGGGTCTGGCATCTGGCTCCCCTGGTGGCAATTGCCCCACAGTCATGGCAGGTCTGGCTGGGGAGAATAAAGAGAGGTGGTCAATCATCCCCGGAGACCTGTTCCTGAGGCCTGGCCCTCATCAGTGAGCAACAGTCCTCAGGACAGAGAATGGTGATGTCCCAGGAACAAGGCCATGTGTGGTCTGGAAAGCAGGCCCTGCCTCACAGGGGCCCAGAGGTGTCCAGGGGACTATGCTTCCCGCCACCCCCACTCCCTATCCCACATACAAGCAGGCAAGGGAAGTGTCCAGCCCCACTGGTATCCCATGCGTGGGAGAGGGACCTCGAGCAGCCTGGACTTATATCAGGGCTGCACACATACCTGTGCCTGGCAACGCAGTCCCCGGAAGCGGGTGGTGTCTCGAGCAGGCATGCCTGTGTGCCGTGTGCCGCACTCCAGAGTCTGTGTGTGGGCATGCGAGTGCCCTTGTCCCCAGTTTCCTTCCAGCAGTGGCTGGTGGTGGGAGGGCATTCCCCCATCTCCCAGGGTTCATAAGTGTATCTGGTCTCCCCAGAGCCTGTGAGCAGGAGCCGAGGGGTGGTCCAGGGCTGCTTCCTGGGGCTGAATGGAGCAGACTGGTGCTGCATGTGCTCCAGAGTGTGGTGCTGGCCCCTCATGGCCAGGCTCTCAGCCATCCAGCCGTAGATGTCTGCTTTGCCATCTGGAGTGGGGATCCTGGAGGGTCTCCTCTTCGCCCCATACCTCCAGGAGAGCCAGGAACTATAGAGTAGTGATGAGTACAGACAGAGTGGCCAGCACGGCACCTGTGTTATTTCCTGGGGTAAGGGTCTTTTTTTCCCCCAACAGAACTCCCTCTTCTGTGTCCACAGGCCCTTTTTTGGGAGGGATTGCATAACAGTCTGTAGACAAGATGGCTCTTGGACCTTCATTAATTTATCATGATAAATATCTCCTTACTCACAGCACCAAAGCCTTACAAAATTGGACAGATCCTTCTTTCAGTTCTCAGGCTGTTCATTGAAGCCTCCTACTGCTCGCACACTCATTAGGACACCCACATCTGTCTAAATGGCTATCTCTGATATAAAAACTATTAATCAAGAAGTTAGCAGCTCAAGCAAATATATCAGAAGATAATCAGAATTAAAAGCTGAACTAAACGCTGCAAATTATTTTGTGTGTTTATCATTAAAACCAAACTAGCTGAATTTATGCATGTTCAATTTTCACCATTGAAATTCTGAAATGACTATCTGTACAGCCAAATTATGTGCCGGTGCAAGATGATGCAGTGCTTTTGAGTTGAAGATAGTCATGCCAATTTACACTACTAGTAAACAGACCAATGTTACCTTGCCTTTAAATTGGCTAATTTATTTCCTCATGGCATTGATTTAAAAAAAAAAAAAAAAAAAAAAAACTAAACGTTTAAAATTAGATGCAAATGTAGTAGACAGTAGTTACTTTCAATTACAAACCTCAACTATTAGTGACCCTTATCCGAGATTATTTAAAATATAAAACCCCAGTAAGCATTACTACCCAGCACTAGACTTTTAACCTTTTGAATTTAAAGGGCTTTACAAAGGAAGTCAGTATCATCATCATCCCAACCTTAATGATCCATCCTGAATTGTTCTGATGGATCCAACTGCAGGCATTCCACCACTCAAGGCATGTCTACATTCCTCTTATTTCAAGCGGAACATACACACTATCAAACCCTTTATTTAGAAATAAGGGACTGGTTATGTCCAAATAACTCCTGGTTCAGAAGCCAGACACAAATAAAGACCAGAGGTTGATTAAGATATTATATTTTATTAAACATTTAGGAAGAAACTGTTTGACATGTTTGCCATCAGCTTCTTCTGTATAAAATGAAGCCTCTCTGTCTCGTGGTGCATTCCTTCTGTCCTATCTACTTCTGCTGCTACTACTTTATACAGTGCTCCCAGTAACTGGATTAAATCCTGACAGGTCTATCTTCTTGTGGAGCAACACGCAGCAAAGCTGATTCATCCCAGGTATGACTCCACCAGAGTCAACAGAGCTATATTTAGCTTACTGTGTTTTAATCTAGCTAGTGACCCTTCCACCCCACTTAACAGAGACTTTGTTACACTTTTTCTATCTGTGATCTTTATAATTTGAGAGACAATGTCTTAATTATGTTTCTACTCAATGCTATGGTAGCTGAAGCTTAAGAAAGCCAAGTGAACAGCCAAGGTCAGAGCAAGGGAATCAGTATGAGAGCTGAAATAAACTGATCTGCTAATGCTCAGTCTGTTCTTGTGTTGCATTCTTCTGTGCTATTACCTTATTCAAAAGACTGTTTGCTCTCACTGGATTTAATACAAAGCCTGGAATACCATTTCATGCACTTTGGGAGCCAATTACATGTAAGTAGGGGGTATTAAAATATTTATTACACATATTAACCAAAACTCCAACCCACATTTCTGATGTTGACACTTTCTGCAAATACTAAGAAATGGCGAACTTGTTGGCATTAGAGGTTTAGCAAAGCTCTTAAACTCATTTTCATATTAACTAAATAAGTGGTTCCTAAAATAATGTCTTTCGGTGATGAAAAACTCTGAACAATTGTTTTTCCATTTGATCAGAGAGCTTTCTGTTTATCACAATCAAAAGGAGAAGCAGCACTTGACAAACACACACATCCAAGTGCATTTAAAGGCAATGTTTGTACTTGTTTTCTGAGACTGAGAATGTAGCACAGGGATCACAGTTTGCATCACAAGAAATGGAGTGGAAACCTTGTGGAGAATTTAGGAGGTCCTCCCCTGGGAAATGCCTGAAGCCTCTTGCTGTGTGATGCAATGTGGTTGGTTCAAACAGCAGAACATCAGTAGAGATGTAAGTCCCAGGGACAAGTAATCTGGAGGCAGCATCCATCTAAGGGATGAACTGCCCTGAGAGCAAGGAAATTATCCCAACACTAGTTTCAAGGCAGTAGGAGAATGGTAACAAGAGGCTCCTGGGCGGCCCCCATTAGACAGAACTACTCAGAGTGAGTACTTCTATGCACATTCTTTGAAAACCCAGCAGGCATGTGGGTTCTGTATTGGCACCAACAATCATGAGGGGTGATTTGGTCAGCACAAGTGAGGAGGGACCGCCACCATAGAGGGGAAATAATGGCAAAAGTAGCAAAATTACATATGACCAGCATGTCAAATATAGATTTCTTAATCCGTTCAGTCAGGAAATATCATAGATCTCTCAAAATCTTGTTAGTTCTCTCTTCCCCCTCCTTAACGCTTCCACAGAGAGCAGTCCCAGACATACAGTACACTATAATAAATGCACAGTGGTAACAGAGTTGCTGCCATGTCCTCAGAACACCTCCATAAAACACTCCTTTGCGCTGATCACTACAAAAAACAAACAAAAAAGGTTCAGCAACAATTAACTGCTCTGCTGTGACCGCTCTGCTGAGCCATATCATCTTACATGCCTTGTGGTCCTCCATCTGTTTTAGCCGCCTACTGTCTCATGACTTATAGGTTGTAGGTACTTTGAGGGCAGAGACTATCTCTTTGCTTTGTGTTTTGTACAATACCTGCTATCAGGGTACAGTCGTCTCAGCATTGTGACTATTATGCTTTTGTACTATAGCAATCAAATCTGTGCTACAGGAAGCTGCAGAACAATCTGAGTACAACACAATTCAGTGGAGGCATGACAGTGATGCCATCATAGGATTGCCAAACCTGCTGGTTTCACAAGGAGTCTCCTGGAGGCTACTGCAGCCAAATCGGAGAGATTTTTGGCTGCTAAAAGTGCAGCAACTCTGCTGGGCAAAGGGCCTGTCTGCCCTGGCCCCACATCATTCCTGGAAGCGGCTGGCATGTCCCTGCAACCCCAGGCGGGGGGGGGGGGGGAGGGAGGCTGCACATGCTGCCACTTTCCCAAGCGCCAATTCCATGGCTTCCATTTGCCAGGAACAGGGAACTACAGCTAATGGGAGCTGTGGGGGCACTGCTTGCAGGGAGGGGCTGCACACAGAGCCACATGCTGGCTGCTTGTGAAAGCGCCATGGGGCCAGGGCAGGCAGGGAGGCTGCCTTAGCCCTGCTGCACAGTTGGCCAGGAATCTCCCGACACAAGCACTGCCCAGCCAGACTCACACCGGTCATCTCCTCCCACATGCACCCTAATCCCTTGCCCCAGCCTGGTGAAAGTGAGTCAAGATGGGAGAGAGGAAGCAACAGAGAGGTGGGGGATGGAGTGAGTGAGGTGGGGCTTTGGGGAACGGGTGGGGCAAGAGTGGGTGGGTTAGTGTGATTAGATAGTTGACAACCCTTTCCCATCATGCCATCAGATTTAAAGCATAAACCATGCACAGGACTGAGTCTCACTCTGCATTCTACAATTGATTCTTTACACATGCTGAAAGGAGATTGTTTTTGTAGGAAAAACACAAATGTGGGCTGTATAGATTGTGGAACTTAGTTCCTTGCCAGAAGAGAACACAGACCTTGCCACAGTGCACCTGTAGGCAGCCAGACCTAGCAGTCAGAGCCAGAGTCTGCAGTCACAAGGCACAAGCCAGCCATAGACTCATCGACTCATAGACTTTAAGGTCAGAAGAGACCATTATGATCATCTAGTCTGACCCCCTGCACGGTGCAGGCCACAGAATCTCACCCACCCCCTCCTAGAATAATCCTCTCACCTATATCTCAGATATTGAAGCCTTCAAATACTTTGAAGGCCCCAAGATGCAGAGAATCCTCCAGCTGTGATCTGTACCCCATGCTACAGAGGAAGGCGAAAAACCTCCAGGGCCTCTGCCAATCTACCCTGGAGGAAAATTCCTTCCCGACCCCAAATATGGTGATCAGCTAAACCCTGAGCAAGGAGGGGGGGGGGGAAGAGTCATCAGCCAGACACCCAGAAAGTTCTCTATAGTAACTCCTATCATCCTTCCACTGACGTATTTCCCACTGATAATGAATGGTCAATTAGTTACCAAGATCATGTTATCTCATCAAACCATCCCCTTCATAAACCCATCAGCTACGTCTACACTGGCCCCTTTTCCGGAAGGGGCATGTTAATTTCAGAAGCCCTAAGAGGGAAATCCGCGGGGGATTTAAATATCCCCGCGGCATTTAAATAAAAATGTCCGCAGCTTTTTTCCGGCTTTTTTAAAAGCCGGAAAAGAGCGTCTACACTGGCCCCGATCCTCCGGAAAAAGCGCCTACTTTGAATAAGATCCTCCGGAAAAGGGCGCTTTTTCCGGAGGATCGGGGCCAGTGTAGACGCTCTTTTCCGGCTTTTAAAAAAGCCGGAAAAAGCGGCGGACATTTTTATTTAAATGCCGCGGGGGATATTTAAATCCCCCGTGGATTTCCCTATTACGGCTTCTGAAATTAACATGCCCCTTCCGGAAAAGGGGCCAGTATAGACGTAGCCATCTAGTTTAATCTTGAAGCCAGATAGATCTTTTACCCCCACTACTTCCCTTGGAAGGCCATTCCAGAACCTCACTCCTCTAATGGTTAGAAACCTTCGTCTAATCTCAAGTCTAAACTTCCTTCTAGCCAGCTTATATCCATTTGTTCTTGTGTCCACATTGGTATTAAGCTTAAATAATTCCTCTCCCTCCCTGATATTTATCCCTCTAATATATTTAAAGAGTGCGATCATGTCCCCCCTCAGCCTTCTTTTGGTTAAGGTAAACAAGCCAAGTTCCTTGAGTCTCCTTTCGTAAGACAGGTTTTCCATTCCTCGGATCATCCTAGTGGCCCTTCTTTGTACCTGTTCCAGTTTGAATTCATCCTTCTTAAACATGGGAGACCAGAACTGCACACAGTATTCCAAATGAGGTCTCACCAATGCCTTGTATAATGGCACTAACACCTCCTTATCCCTACTGGAAATATCTCGCCTAATACATCCCAAGACCGTATTAGCCTTTTTCACGGCCATGTCACAATGGCGGCTCATAGTCATTCTATAATCAACCAGGACTCAAAGGTCCTTCTTCTCCTACGTTACTTCCAACTGATGTGTCCCCAGCTTATAACTAAAATTCTTGTTATTAATCCCTAAATGCATAACCTTACACTTCTCACTATTAAATTTCATCCTATTGCTATCACTCCAATTTACAAGATCATCCAGATCTTCCTGTATGATATCCCGATCCTTTTCTGAATTGGCAATAGCTCCCAACTTTGTGTCATCCGCAAATTTTATCAGGACACTTCCACTTTTGGTGCCAAGGTCAGCAATAAAAAGATTAAATAAAATTGGCCCCAAAACTGATCCCTGAGGAACTACGCTAGTAACCTTCCTCCAACCTGACAGTTCACCTTTCAGTATGACCCGCTGTAGTCTCCCCTTTAACCAGTTGCTTATCCACCTCTCAACTTTCATATTAATCCCTATCTTTTCCAATTTAACCAATAATTCCCCATGTGGTACTGTATCAAATGCCTTACTAAAGTCGAGGTAGATTAGATCCGCTGCATTTCCTTTATCTAAAAAATCTGTTACTTTCTCAACAAAGGAGATCAGGTTGGTTTGGCACGATCTACCTTTTGTAAAACCATGTTGTAATTTGTCCCAATTGCCATTAGCCTCAATGTCTCTAACTACTTTCTCCTTCAACATTTTTTCCAAGATCTTACATACTACAGATGTCAAACTAACAGGCCTATAGTTACCCGGGTCGCTTTTTTTCCCCCTTTCTTAAAAATAGGGACTATATTAGCAATTCTCTAGTCAAATGGTACAACCCCTGAGTTTAGAGATTTATTAAAAAATTTTGCTAATGGACTTGCAAGTTCATGTGCCAGTTCCTTTAATATTCTTGGATGAAGATTATCTGGGCCCCCTGATTTACTCCCATTAAGCTGTTCAAGTTTGGCTTTTACCTCGGATATGGTAATATCTGTCTCCATATCCTTAGTCCCATTTGTTATGCTACCATTATCCCTGAGCTCTTCATTAGCCTCATTAAAGACTGAAGCAAAGTATTTGTTTAGATATTGGGCCATTCCTAGATTATCCTTAACCTCTTCTCCATCCTTAGTAATTAGCGGTCCTACTTATATGGCTATAAAACCATTTATTATTGGTTTTAATTCCCTTCGCAAGGTCCAACTCTACCTGACTTTTAGCCTCTCTCACTTTGTCCCAACTTGCTCTAACCTCAATAAGGTAGCTTTCTTTACTGATCCCTCCCATTTTCCACTTCTTATATGCTTTCTGCTTTTTCTTAATCACCTCTCATAGGGTATGTCTACACTACCCTGCTAGTTCGAACTAGCGGGGGTAATGTAGTCATCCGCAGTTGCAAATGAAGCCCGGAATTTGAATTTCCCGGGCTTCATTTGCATGAAGCCGGCCGGCGCCATTTTTAAATGCTGGCTAGATCGGACCCCGTGCTGCGCGGCTACACGCGGCACGGACTAGCTAGTTCGGATTAGGCTTCTAATCCGAACTAGCTGTACGTGGAACGAGGTGTACAGCTAGTTTGGATTAGAAGCCTAATCCTAACTAGCCAGCATTTAAAAATGGCGCCAGCTTCATGCAAATGAAGCCCGGGAAATTCAAATCCCGTGCTTCATTTGCAACTGCGGATGACTACATTACCCCCGCTAGTTCGAACTAGTGGGGTAGTGTAGACATACCCTAAGATGCTTCCTCATCCAGCTTGGTCTAACATACCTGCCTATATATTTTTTCCCTTTTCTTGGGATACAGGCTTCTGACAGCTTCCGCAACTTTAACTTAAAATAATCCCATGCCTCCGCCACCTCAAGATCCATAATTTCTTTAGTCCAGTCAACTTCCCTAACTAATTTCCTTTATTTATTAAAGTTAGCCCTTTTGAAATCAAAAACCCTAGTCTCAGATTTATTTTTGTTTATCCTTCCATTTAATTTGAACTGAATTAGCTCATGATCACTCGAGCCAAGGTTGTCCCCTACAACCATTTCATCTATGAGGTCCTCGCTACTCACCAAAACCAAATCTAAAATAACATCCTCCCTTGTTGGTTCAGCAACTACTCGATGAAGAAATTCATCAGTTATCACATCTAGGAAAATCTGGGCCCTATTATTATTACTAGAACTTGTTCTCCAGTCTATCTGGAAAGTTGAAATCTCCCATGATTATGCAGTTTCCATGAGTATTTACTTCATTAAAAACATTAAAGAGGTCTCTATCCATATCCAAATTGGATCCTGGTGGTCTATAACATACCCCAAGTACTATCCCAGGGGAGGATCTGATAGTTTTCTTTCCCAATGTGATTTTTGCCCAAACAGACTCTGTCTTCTCCATTCCATCACTTTTTATTTCTTTACAATCTACCTCATCTTTGATATACAATGCGACTCCACCACCTTTACCCTTATTTCTGTCTTTCCTAAACCGCACATACCCTTCAATACCTGTACTCCAGTCATGCCTAGTATTCCACCATGTTTCTGTTATTCCTATAATATCTGGTTTCACTTCCTGGACCAATAGCTCTAGTTCCTCCTTTTTGTTACCTGGGCTCCTCACATTGTTGTACAAACATCTTAATTTTTGCTGTTTGGCCTCATTCACATTCTTTACCCAAATTTGGCACGGACGTTGTACCTCCAATATGACCTATTAGACTAGTATCCACCCTACCCTTCCTCATGTTCATTCTCCTACCCCCAGCTATATCCTTTCTTACTTCGTTTTCCTCATGTCAGAATCCTGGAAGGTCTGAAGGAAGGAGCTCAGGAACCAAAATGCAGATGCCAAGAGTCAAGCCATGTTGAGATTCCAGGAAATAAAACTGGGGGAGCAGGTAGCACAAGGCCCATAATCAGAATCCCAGACAGGGGGAGCGAGAAGGGGGCAAATGGGCAGCTCTCTCGGGGCCTAGCAATTCCAAAGGGCCCAGGGCTCCAGGCTGCCACCACCACCTCTGCAGCAGTGGCCAGAGCCCCAGAATCTTTAAACCACTGCCCTGGAGCCCCCCAAGGCACAGTCTAGGCATTGCTGGGGGTTCAGTGGGGGAGGCTAGTCCTGCTATCCTTACAGGGTGGGCCAGAGCCAAGCTCCCCTTCACCTTGCCCAGAGTCCGGTGAAGTCTGCTGCCAGCCCTGCCCTTGATTCAAAGCAGGGTGAAGCCCAATTGTCAAAGAGGTTCCTGCTCCTGCTTAAGTAGGGCCAGCAGGTCAATCAGGGACTCTACCCATTGGACTTCTTGAGTGGTGCCTCGCGCTGGGGCTGCACTTTCTGGTCCCAAGTAAGTTATTGTCAGTATGTTGCCATGTGGAGGGTTAGTACAGCTGTTCCGATGAACGTTATGAGCCCGGGTTTGAGATGTGTGGGTCATGGTTGATTAAAATAAATGGCAAGCTTTGTTTCCTTTAGGCAGAGTTGTGTTGCATTTGATTTCTATCAAATTAGTAACGTTCACCCAGAAAGCTACTAAGGGACCCCAGTACAAGGAAAGAGAGAAGAACTGTGACATTTATATCAGTTATACAAATAACATCACGTAATTGCCACAGTTTTAGAGCCACTGAAGTGCACCAGCAGCTTTACATCATTGTGACTTAATGTACAGATAACAGACAAGTTTCAACACAAGCAACACCTGTCTCTACAATTCCTCTTATGCTTCTTCAGAGGCTGTGATTGTACACCTTACATTGCACCTGGGCAATAGTTAGTTCAAATCAATCTGTTTCCACCAATACCAATATGTTTCCCAGGGACTAACTACTTACAGCCCCTTTGGTCCTGCAATCACTTTTAACTCCACAGAGCAGAGTTTTCAAGCTGTATTTTACCCATTTAATGCTGTAGGGCTTTAATTGCATGAAAACAGGTGTTCTGCTCATATTCATCCCCCAAGTAACTAAACTACAATTGTTAAAACCTACATTAAAAAGACATGATTAGCATACAGCACAATACAGTTTTTAAAACAGTAAGACAGAGCCTTGGAGCTGAACAGAGTGGGAGCTGAGCATTTTCAAACCTATAAACCAATAAATTAACAGAACATGAACTAAAAGAGAAATCTGATTACACCAAATTGCCACACAGATGCCAAGAATGTTATCATCATAGTTAACAAACATTTACTAACTTCATATCTTTGCTCTAAAAGCCATTTCATTTTTTAAAAACAACTATTTTTCCTCCAACTTCAGGGTATAGCTGGCCCACCAGGATGCCAGGCATGTTACAAGCAAGCTAGACTTACAGACCAGGGATGTTAAATATCGGTTAACTGAAAAGTCAATTAATCTCATGAATTAATATCAGGGTATGTCTACACTACCCTGCTAGTTCGAACTAGTGGGGTAATGTAGGCATACCGCACTTGCAAATGAAGCCCGGGATTTGAATTTCCCGGGCTTCATTTGCATAAGCGGGGAGCCGCCATTTTTAAATCCCCGCTTGTTCGAACCCCGTGTAGCGCGGCTACACGGGGCTCGAACTAGGTAGTTCGGACTAGGTTCCTGGAACGAGGTGTACCGGTAGTTCGGAATAGGAATCCTAGTCCGAACTACCTAGTTCGAGCCCCGTGTAGCCGCGCTACACGGGGTTCGAACAAGCGGGGATTTAAAAATGGCGGCTCCCCGCTTATGCAAATGAAGCCCGGGAAATTCAAATCCCGGGCTTCATTTGCAAGTGCGGTATGCCTACATTACCCCGCTAGTTCGAACTAGCGGGGTAGTGTAGACATACCCTCAGTTACTCAACTATTGATACAGAGGCAGCAGCTCAGAGTGCCAGGCAGGAGCTGGTCTGCAAGGGGAGCCAGTTTAAAAACCAGCTCCCCTCACAGACTAGATGCCTGTTGCCCCGTGCTGCTGCCTCTGATACAGCAGCCCTGTCCGGGTGAAGGACGACTGAGCTCCTAGACCCAGTGCAAGACGGAGCTGAGCTGGGCTGCCTGCTCGCCTGGTTCTTAATACACTTTAAATGCAGAGCTGCAGCAGGGGTAGTTTCCAGATCCAGTGAGAACCAGGACTAAGCCAGGCTGCTGACCAGCCAGCTAAAAAATTTATTGGCAAGGGTGGGGGAGAAATGCTTCTATGGCATTAACCTATAAGCTTTTGCATAATGATTATTCCGTTAATTGACTACACGATTACATCCCTGTTCCAGACACTGGTTAACATACCACATTATCCTAGCACAGGCAAGGCATTAAAGAATCCATGAAATTATTTTGATGCATGAGAAGATCATGAACCAGGTTAATCAAAAACTACCACAACCCAGCCAGGCTCGGACACCCAATTGTGTAGCACATCTTTATCTTCTTTGGAAAATATGGATTGTAGATGCAAATCAAGTTATGCACTTTTAAGTTCCTGCACTTGGATTAGAAGTGGATAGTGAAGAGAACAGAGTTAAGAGCAAAAGGCAAAATTCCCAGTTCCCAGCCTGACGATGTATCCTCACACCTTCGTAAGTCTCAATGTTTTCTGATAAGAGTAGAATCTTCTGAAAGAAATGATGATTCATGTGCACCACAAAAATATATAATGTATTTACAGACTGAGAATTAAGTTTCAACAATGTGTCTGTAAAGGAATTCCTGAAGGCATCATGCCTTAGGTAGCCATAGTGCTTCCTAAAGTGCAACTGGATCACTGCCACTGCAATACATTCAATGGGGAATAACCTGCACTCTGTATAGATTCTTATATTGTTCACATCACTTTAGTATCTGCTTCCCTCCCCAAGAGCCACTTCTGAGCCTGGGGGTGGACTATGGCTGTGGCTCCTCCCACCCACTTGGGGAATTCAAGTGCTATGAGAAGAAATTATCATGTCAAGTTTTCATGGAGTTAAAAGTATGCAGCTGATCTAGATCCCAGAAGTTTCTTTCACAAAAAGGCAACACAACAGCAATATCACTAGAAGAGTGTCATTGGCACAGTAGCTGTAGATTTTAGATTCTATTAAGCTAGCTATTTGAGTGCACTAGATCCTTTGCAGCAAGTCATGCTCAAAATAGTAATGACACATTTACTTATAAATGACTTTGGCTTTTTTTTTTTAATTACACATTAAGTTTGATAGAAGGTAGATGTTATATGCTGGTTATACCAACTACTTGTAATGTATTATTAAAACATAATACAAGATGGCTTCTTTTTATGGCGATAAAGCATTTTCTTTGAATTATATGTAAACCTCAAAATTACCTGCAGCTCTGTGTGTTTTTATTATAGCTGGAATAACCCTTATTATTTGAAACATTCTATAGCTCATCTTTCAGGAATTCTAAAAAAAGTCCCTAGACAGACAAATACTACCCGTATGTGACACAGGGCATGATTCCTGAATACTGACTTTTTCTTGGAGCTCCTGTAAGGATTGTCATTTGATGAAGACTCAGTTATACTTGAATCATAAAATACTAAAACTGGAAGGGACCTTGAGAGATCAAGTCCAGTCTCCTCCAGGGGGTCCTCATGGCAGTACCAAGCACCATCAAGATCATCCCTGATAGAGGTTTGTCTAACCTGCCCTTAAATATCTCCGGTGATGGAGATTTCACAGCCTCCCTAGGCAATTTATTCCAGTGTTTAACCACCCTGACCATTAGGACGTTTTTCCTAATGTCCAACCTAAACCTCCCTTGCTACAGTTTAAGCCCATTGCTTCTTGTCCTATCCTCAGAGGCCAAGGAGAACAATTTTTCTCCCTCCTCCTTGTGACTCCTTTTAGATACTTGAAACCTCTATCATGTCCCCTCTCAGTCTTTTTCTTTCCAAACTAAACAAGCCCAGTTCCTTCAGTCTTCCCTCATAGCTCATGTTTTCTAGGCCTTTAATCACTTTTGTTGCTCATTTCTGGACCGTCTCCAATTTCTCCACATCTTTCTTGAAATGTGGTGCCCAGAATTGGACACGCTATTCCAACTGAGACCTAATCAGTGCAGAGTAGAGCAGAAGAATTACTTCTCGTGTCTTGCTCACAACATTCTTGTTAATTCATCCCAGAATCATGTTTCCTTTTTTGGAACAGTTAGATCATATTTAGCTTGTGGTCCACTATGACCCCTAGAGCTCTTTCTGCCATACTCCTTCCTAGACAGTCACTTCCCATTCTGTATGTGTGAAACTGATTGTTCCTTCCTAAGTGGAGTACAAGTAGTTTGTCCTTATTAAACTTCATCCTATTTACCTTAGACCATTTCTCCAGTTTGTCCAGATCATTTTGAATTATGACCCTACCCTCCAGCCAGTTATGCACACACCTTATAGTAGCTCCATCTAAATTGTATTTCCCTAGGGGTACATCAACACTACAACGTTAATTCGAACTAACTTAGTTCGAATTAGTTAATTCGAACTAAGCTAATTTGAACTAACGGATCTAGACTAAAAAACTAGTTCGAATTAGCGTTTTGCTAATTCGAACTAGCATGTCCACACATAGTGGACCCTGAACTGGGCTTAAGGATGGCCGGAAGCAGTGCCGGCAGGGCATCAGAGGAGGACTTAGAGCGTGGAGATACCCACACTGGGCACATCACACCACTCGGCCATCAGCCCGGATGCACGTGCCGCAGGCTGCCATCTGGGGAGAGGAGGTAATTGGGGGGCTGCAGGAGAGCTTCCACCCCCAGAAGCCCGCAGAGCCAGCCCAGTCCTCCCCATCGGGGGCTCGTGCCCCAGTCCTCCCTCACCTCCTTCCACTTACCCTTCCCTAGCCCCTCTTCTTGATGTACAAAATAAAGGACACGTGTGTTCAAAAACAGAAACTCTGTTTATTTAACAAAACTCAGGGAAACTGGGAAAAGGAGGTGGGAGAGGGGAAGAGAGAGGGTGGGAGAGGGGAGGGGGAAAACTGGGAGGAGGGAGCTGAAAGGGGGAAGCAAAGGAAAGGAGGGGGTGGGGAAACTGAAGGATCAGGGGTGGGGGTCTCGCCGGGCCAACCGCCTCCCAGCACGGCGAGGGAAGGGGCCTCGGCGTCCCCGGGGGGATGGGGTGGAGGGTGTGGACATTGAGGAAGAGGTTGTGGAGGTTGAGGAGGGAGAGGTGGGAGGGGGAGCAGGAGTGGGAAGAGGGACAGCAGTTGGGGGGGCAGCAGGTGCAGGACCAGCACGGGGCACCATGCTCTGCAGCAGGAGCTGCAGGTTGGTGCTCAGCCCTCGGAGCTCAGCCAGCAGCTCGTGGCGGACCTGCAGGTCTTCCCTCATCCAGGCCTGTAGTGTGCAGTGCACGGCTCGCAGGGCCCCCAGGTGCTGGTCCCGGTACTCCTGCTCCGTGCTGGCGGTCCGGAGCAGGCCGCGGGTGCGGGAGCATGTCCCGGGCGGGGTGGTGCGCCCTGCACGA
Source organism: Pelodiscus sinensis (assembly GCF_052426305.1). Taxonomy (NCBI): domain Eukaryota; kingdom Metazoa; phylum Chordata; order Testudines; family Trionychidae; genus Pelodiscus; species Pelodiscus sinensis. The sequence goes on along the minus strand of NC_143053.1, from coordinate 43,098,280 downwards.
GCAGCTGGTGCAGCTGTAGAGAAAGAAGAGAAGTGGTCAGTTCTCCCTGGGGACGCAGAGGATGATGCCCAGCCTCCTCCCCAACTCCGCAACGTGAGGGTGACCATGTCCTGCACCGTCACAGCCGCTGTGCTTGTACAGAGGCCATGGTCAGGATGTCTGGCTCTCCCCGGGACTGGGAGCTGCCCCAAGACCGCACCCATGTCCCTGTGCCATGTATAGTGTGGCCGGGGCGGTGGGGGGGGAAGGGGAGATGTCCCCTGCCTCCATGTAGAGGGGACATGTGAAGGGAAATCATCCTGCTGGGTCCTGCCCCGGGGTCAGGAGCATGTCATGTCTCTTTGCACAAGCATGTGCCTATTGGGCAATGGCCCCTGGGTGTCACGCAGCTGGAGCCACCTGCCCAAGGGTGGCATGGCATGTGCTCGCACGTGCACAGGTGTCTGCGTGATCCGTGGAAGGCATGGCCCACGCGCGCGGTCTCTGGTCTCCCTCCCACCTCCCCCCCGAACTACTTAATTCAAACTACTTACCCGGTACGGTCTCCCTGGACGACCCTGCTGGCAGTGGCCCTTCTGGTGCGCCCAGGTCAGGGCCCTCTGGTCCCGGCTCGATGTCCCCTGGGCTGGCATGGACCGCCCTGCCCCCCAATAGTTGGTGGAGGGCAGCGAAGTAGGGGCAGGTGGCAGCCCCTGCAGCGGCACCGCCCCTTGTGGCCCTGGCGTACCCCTGCCGCAGCTGATTCACCTTAATGCGCACCTGCTCCTGGGTGCGCCTGTGTCCCCTGCTGGCCATGGCGGCTGCTATGCGGCCATAGACGGCCGCATTCCTCCTCCTAGTGCGGAGATCATGGATGTTGGGGGCCTGCCCCCAAACCTCAATGAGGTCCATGACCTCCGCACTAGACCAGGAGGCTGCGCGCCGTCTACGGCCCCTGGCTGGCCCCTGGGTGCTTAGGGACTGGGCAGGGGACGTCTCGCTGCCACTGGCTGACTGGCTCATCATGCAGCCACTGGCTCAGGGGCAGAGACTGCTGGCAGGGCTGGCTGCCTCTAGTGCCGTCTGGCCAGAGTCTACCCCTTTAAGGGCCCGGGGCTGGGGGAGAGGAGAAGAGTTTTCCTGGTTGTGCCCAGAGAGGCCACCAGGGGGAACCTGGGAAGGGCTAGCCTCCCACTAGTTCGAACTAAAGGGCTACACAGCCCTTAGTTCGAACTAGCTAGTTCGAACTAGGCTTAATCTTCGTAAAATGAGGTTTACCTAGTTCGAACTAAGCGCTCCGTTAGTTCGAATTAAGTTCGAACTAACGGAGCGCTAGTGTAGCGCCTATGAAAGTTAGTTCGAACTAACGTCCGTTAGTTCGAACTAACTTTGTAGTGTAGACATAAACTAGTTTATTAATAGGAAGGTCATGCAAGACAGTATCAAATGCCTTAATAAAGTCTAGATATACCATCAGCCACCACTTCTCCTTTATCCACAAGACTTGTTAGTCTATCAAAGAAAGCTATCAAATCGGTTTGACATGATTTGTTTTTACAAATCCATGCTGGCTGCTACCTATCACCTTATTTTCTTCCAGATGTTTGCAGGTGGATTCCTTAATTACCTATTCCATTTTCCTTCCTGGCACAGCACTTAAACTGACTGGTCAGTAGTTTCCTATGTTGTTTTTATTTCCCTTTTTATAGATAGGCACTATATTTTCTATTTTGCAGTCTTCTGGAGCCTCTCCCAACTTCCATGATTTTTCAAAGACAATAGTGAAAGACTCCCAGATTTACTTTCTACTTGAATATCAACCTCACCTCAAAAAGGAAGGAGCCATATCTTCACACATGCAGTAATGGTTATGTGTATGGATTTAGCATTTAGTGGATTTGAAAACCAATAGAGTAACTATTAGTCATCTGAATTATCATTTATTTTGGTAATAGAAGAACTTACCCTAACTAAATATTACATTTCTTATTATGACATATATTCTTCTTTTGATACTTTGTATTATATTCCTCCACAGAATGACCTGCTCAGGAGACTTGTAAGTACACTAACTTTTGTCTGGTTTTATTTATGAAGTCTATATTATGTGTATAAAACCATGAATACAAAATTCAGTAAATAAAAAGATCATAGCAAATATTGACATGGAACATAATCACTCTAAATCCACAGCAGTTTTCCCTGTCATGGGCATAAAACAAAGTTCTGTTCAAGTTTTAAAAGAAATTCTAGCTCATCTCAAGAGGAGGTAATATTCCATGATCTATAGCAGAATAAGTGAGGAGAATCCCTGGATTCTCGCCCAGGAGATACCTTTGTGTCAGGACTAGAGCATATAAATAGGTTGATATGGGGACACTTAAACATGTCTGTCCGTGTCAGACATCTGTATCACTAAACAGGATTTCAGCTTCCAGAATTACTCCTTTTGAAAGCACTATATTCACTTTTAAGAGAGTCATGCACAGGCTTAACTAGATTGTATTTAGAACTAGATCAGCCCAAAAAAACCCCAAAAATTACTTTCAGTATTTGAATGGAAGTAATTAAATAACAGTGTAGATCAGTTTCTTGTTACCAAGGAATGTTGCTCCCTATTAATATGCACTGAGCAGAGACAGTTGCATTGAAATCAGAGTAAATATCTCTGCCATGATATCTAGTCAGAAACTATATTTTCAGCTGGCTGGGAAAATGTAATACAGCTATGGGCATCACCACCTGGATAATAAAGGGAAACATTAGGGCCACCCCAAAAATATAACTCATTTGGAATTACCATAACAGCACAAGAACATATTCAGCCAGCCAAGGCATCAAAACTTTCTCATCCTTCTGGTTCTAAAAAGAACAGCTTCCTAGGCATTGCAATAATATCTATAGTACAGTGAGTTCATTACAGCCTAAGCAAAGCTTGCAAGCTCTGAAAAGCAAATGTAAATATATATATTTTTAGGGGTGAGGAAGAAGAGTGTGGAAAAAGTTCTAACCCTATTTCCATGAGGACTTGATAGTTAACTGTGTAAGTTTACTTAGGTTTATTGTTGCTATATTAATGCCTCCCAAAGACTTGCAAGCATTACACTAATCAGGTTGGTTTCAACATCCCAAACCTTTCTGGGACCTGATCAGGTAATACAATTGGAAACCAAATGAGGCAATATGATTGGAATCCTATCCAGTTTTGGTCAGAGTTTAGGTGTGGTTATAATAAAACCAAAATTGTACAAGCTATTTCCATGACTTCTTGAGTCTGGTGGGAATTTTGCAAGATCTACTGATCTGAGAGCGTGCTGGCCATATTCAAGGCAAAATTGAAAAACAGGTCCTTTCTTAACCAAGTCCACAGAGAGAAGTTTATATCCAGGGATTCAAATCTGAATACCCACACCTCAAGGGAGATAAAGGTTTCAAAATCAAAACTTTGAATCTGAATAATCTCCAATAAAGGATTCCCGTTTCTGCCCCAACTGAAATAAATATCAAAACAGCAACTGACTTCAGTGAGAGCAGGATTAGGCTCACAAGTAAAAGCTACTAATTGTATGACTATAGAGAGTACGCACTTGTCCCTCACTCATTAGGTAATAGGAGCATATACTAAGAAAGGGCAAAAAAGGAATATGAACTTCAGAAATGTGTAAAGGTCTAGCTATAGTTGTGTATCATGGCCTTGCCAGTTAAAAAGCGAGAGGAAATATTTGATTTCTGTGCTAAGCAAGAACTTTTGGCTGCATCTGGCATTGGACCATATAAACATTTTGAACTTCCAGTTTCCTTATTGAAGAGGGTTTGTACTTTAATTTCCTATTACTCTCTTTCAAGTTAAACACATGTACACTCACCTTTAAATCTTGAAGATATATTTTAATTTATTCTCTGAATATTTTAAGGTCAATTAATTCCATGGATGTTGCAAACACTGCATTTTCTTTATTCCAGCTGCTGTTCTAATCATGTTCATTAACAGGATTACTTTTACCTGCCACCTAATGTTGTACATTAAATTAATAAATCTTCTGCTCACTATCTGAGCTGAGTGGACAAATAAAATGAATTACCCAATTCTATGATTTTCCACATGAGTCTAGAACTATTCCATTATGTCATTCTATCAAGGGAATGAACTATATAAAGATGACAAAATGAAAAATGTATGCATATATATTTTATTTTAAAGGGTATTGTTCACACAACCCCTTTCCTGTTATAAGGCGGTTTTTCCTTGTTGTGGTGGAAATCTCATAGAATTATTAGCTTTCATTGTTTATTATAGCTGTCAATCATTCATATACTGTGCATGTTTATAGACATTATTTCCTGCTCATATTTTTAGGAAACACCAACAAAGTGAAAGAAAATACATCATGCCATCCTACTGATTGACTGTATAGATTATATTCTAGAAAGGCGTGCTGCAAAAATAACTTGCACTTGTACTATTTCCATGTAGTTCTAATTTAATTTTTAAAAGGCTTTGAACTTCTGCCAATAGCACATGTGTACTGAAGATAAAATGTAACTGTAATTAATCCAATCATTTCTGAATTAGTGTTAATTTAACCCAGTAGATTATGCTTTGTTTTACATGCAATTTTGTTGATCCTATCATATATCAGAGAGGTCCCAAATCAAACTAAAACCCGAAATTGGAATTAAAATAGGGAATCCTATTTCTCCTTCTCTATAGCATCTGTTTCTCCAAAGAAAGAATGGCATGTCATCAAGGGCGGTTCTTTAATAAGAGACTGATAAAATGACACCTGAAAAAACTGTGAAGATTTAGCAGTGAGGTTCAACAGAGCGTCTACCAACAGAGTCAATTGCACACTGGTCAGTCACAGATTAAATATGTCAAAATAAAAGAAGAAAATGGGATCTTCATACCAGACATACACTGTTAGTGCAGTAATCTGCCAGTCTAGTAAACATTAATGCTTGTACTTTATTGTGAGAGTTCCTTGGAGCACAATTGGGATTACTCATGATATTAATGTTAAATGCATCCACATGTGCTTGCAGGATCGGGGCCTGACTACTCAGTCCCCCTTTGTTTTCAAAAGAATACTAAAATGGTTCAAAACAATTCATTGTATTGCAATGGCAACCAAACAGTTAAGAACTATTAGGACTAAATCCATTCTAATACAATTCTGAAAATGCCGGACTAATTCAGATACTTGTTCTGGCCTATCTTATTAGTGTCAGGCTGCTTTATTTTTCTATTGAATGATGGTCACAGACAGCTTTCACTGCCATTTCAAGCATATAAAGGTTTTATGAACACACGTTCCTTCATTATACTCCCATCATCAGCATGTTTTGGAGTTAACAGGAAGGCCTAGATTCATAAATGATGTCATTTGTTCACATGGACACCAAGCAAAGTTCAACTGTAGTTCAGCCTTAGTTATGGACTCATTAATAGACACTTTACATAAAGTGCTACCATGTTCTCTTTCATATCCCCCCCACCTTTTTTTTTTTTTTTTTTTTTGCAGCTGAGAATAATTAACTGTTCCTTTGTGAATGTCATTTGTTCTCAAGGAATTAAATGCCACCTTATTTCCCAGAACAAGAATTCAACTGTCATAATTATAGCTTCATTTCATGAGAAAAAAATCATAATTTATTACAGATTGTTGAGCATGTGTGATAGGTTTAAATGTCTTTGAAAGTAAATTGTAGCATGTCATGAAGGGCTTTTGCCATTGCTGTAATTGATTTATAATTTTGCATTTAAAATTAACAACATTCACCCATTGTTCTTATATAATAAAAGACTCTGGCAGGGAATTTAGAAGTGTATGTTCAGCTCAGGTCACCACAGTATTGTTATCTTAATAATAAATTTAAAATAGTTAAAAAAATTAAAATTATACAGAAAGGGACATTGAGGTCAACACCAGTACTAAAAATATAAGCTTGAGGCCAATACCACCACTAAAAATATAAGCTTGCAATTTTAAGCAGTGTTAAAAAATGAAATCTCTGTGGCCTTGAAAAAAAGAGATTTAAGAGGGCATTTACTTGAATTACATTAACTTTAAAGTAGCCTTAGTTATTTGTGTTTTAATGTAAAGACTGTAATTTAACACCTCCACCCCACAAAAAAAAATAAAAATAGACAATTCAGAGTTATTGTTGAACCACTGGGACACATTCTCCACTCATATACACCTGTTTAAAGCCAAAGTCATTCTGTGGAATTACTCTGTGGGTACATCTACACAGCAGCGTTATTTTGGAGAAACTGGCGTTATTCGAAATAACAGTGCACGTCTACACTACAAGCCTTTATTTCAAAATAACTTCAAGCTGGAGGACTTCTTACTCTGACTCATAGTAACCCTCATTTCATGAGGAGCAAGGGAAGTTGAAGGAAGTGTGTTCTTCCTTTAACTTCCTGCTGTGTATATCGCACCAAAAGCCGAATAAACTATATTGACTTAAGCTACGCAATTGACGAGGCTGAAGTTGTGTAGTTTAATTCAACTTGAGCCCTGCTATGTAGACAAACCCTGTAGGTACACTGATACAACTGAAAAGAATTTGGCCTACCATTTTTACCATCTCATTATGGCAAAATATAGCTGTGCATTTGTATCCTTTCTATAATTCCTAAACTTACCCTGAGAAACTGAAATCACAGGCTTTGTCTACACTTGCACCCTCTTTTGAGAGAGGGATGCAAATGAAGACATTCGAAATTGCAAATGAAGCCGGGATTTAAATATCCCACACTTCATTTGCATATTCACATTATGGCGCTATTTCAAAATAACAGACGCTGTTATTTTGAGAGAAAACCCTTCTCTCGAAATAACTGGTAAACCTCATTGTATGAGGAATAAGGGTTATTTCGAGAGAAGGATTTTCTTTCGAAATAACCGCATCATAACAATGTCTTATTTTGAAATAGCACTATTTCAAAATAACGCTATAATGCGAATATGTAAATGAAGCATGGGATATTTAAATCCCAGCTTCATTTGCAATTTCGAATGTCTTCATTTGAATCCCTCTCTCGAAAGAGGGTGCAAGTGTAGACATATCCACAATATCGTCACTTTGCCCTGAACAATCCTATAATATTACACACTGTTACATGTCTAATGAATCCATCCTAGAAGTGGCTGTGTTTCTGTGGTGGCTACAATAATATGGGCAGAATTCTGATTTTTATTGTGCTCAAGTACGTAGGAGTAACTCTACTCGGTCAAACTGAATGTTCATGGAATGAAATGGATAGCTAAATCTGGGCCACTCATTAGACAGCATTTATTTTGCCATTTACAAGCACAGGCATTTATTCGAACCTCAGCAGTTTAATACCAGCATAACGCCATTAACATCAATTGGTTTCACACCTCACTTATACTAGTGTAAACAAAAACAAAATTAGTTCTTAACTCAGTATTCCTTGTACACCTATATGAGTAGAGTGCTATTGCTCAGTTTTTCTAGCTGTAAAAAAGAGATGAAGTGATTTATTTGGCAGAGGCCACAGAAAAAATATAGGATTAGAATTCAAGACTTACTGAAGCCCACAAGCACAAGCAATTAGATCCCAATGTCTTCCCAATGTCTCTGTATGCTCCATAGCACCCTAATGGAGGTACAAAAGGAATGGCTTATTTATATATTGTCTTTAAAGAAGGTTGACTGACTCTGCCATAACACTTAGAATCTTCTGGAATTCATCAGTTAAGGGGAGCCAGTCTGGCAGCAGACAGCCATGCCTCCAGCCTGAAGCGAATGATGATCATCATTCAACCATTGGTCCCCCTCACCCAAAAAAGAAACTTCTATTCTCTGCTTCCTCAGTTGCCTGTAATTCTCTAGTGCCTTGATAAAACATTCCACTTTCTAAGTTTGCTTGGAATGCTGGGGTTGCGTCATTCTTAACAGTTTCATTGTTTAAGAAAAAAAATAAGATAAACGTGGGTTTGTATTTTGCAGTTTTTCTTGCACATTGAAACAAAGCAGATGATTTAGCATCAGAATGGGTTTCTAGAAGGAAAGCCTAAAACTATAAAGTGAACCTCAGTTTTAGCACAGTTTAAATATTTAAATAGAAAGAGAGCTCTGTGGCCGATGGTTTCTCAAAAGGCGTCGCCTTTCCTGAGGCTGCTCGCAATATGCAATGCGCACTCTGTGCAATCGTTTGGGAGTCACACATTATCCCCTCCTAGAATGCACCAGAGAAGAGCAAGGCCATGCTACCATCTCCTCTGTAACTCCCTTCTGGACAATTCGCCTGCCAAGTGTTTTTGCTCAGAGGGCATTGGGCCTGGAACAAGTTGGGGAAGATTTCTTGTGTCCCATGCCACCTATACCTTCTTGTAAGAATAAATCTCAATCTACCCCCAGGCATGAAGGGGTAGAGTAAACGGAGCAACACAAATCTAGGACATGAGCTTGTCTTTGGGGTGCAAGGGAAGTCAAAGAACAAGAGAAGGGTTTGGTCCTGCACAGAGTACAATAATTTTTTCCACAGCCTACGCTAGATGGAACAAGAAATTGCACATTCATGATTCTGAAAAAGTGTCTAAGACTGTTGAGAAATTGTTTGAAGACAGTTCATGCTAGTGAAAATATCATCCTGTGATGCTGGCATGGTCAGTATCAGCCTGGTTTACTTGCCATGCAAGTACCAACCATGCAAGATTTATTTGCTTTGGGCATGTCTACCTTATGTTTCCAACTTTCCAAAGAGTTTCTTTTGTATCACTACTGGATTATACAGGACAAGGATAGCATAGTTCTATTGTATAAATACAGATTTTAGAGAATGGAATCTGACATAGCTCTGAACCCTTTCACCACATTAGAAGAACTATTTCCTTTGACTTTCTTCACATTTGTAAACCATGTGCAGATTTTCTTCATTCATCTTATCTACCCATACAGCAGAGCATCTTTTTGCTCACTGAAAAACCTATAGCAGCTTGGTGAAAGTTATAGCAGGCTGAGCAAGCCAATTCAAACACTACTCTGGTTCTCATTCACCACTCCCTTCACTGTGTGCTTCCAGGAGTGTTGGCAATCTCCTGTGCCAGGTGGCGTAAAGTTAAAGTGTATGTACAGAGGGAAGGAGGGGGGAGAGGGAAATATTTCCTGTTTACAATCAAGCCACTTGATTGCACCCCCACACAGCTGCCAGAGATGCCAATCATGGAAACAGGCATCCACAGCTGCAACCAATAGAAAAATATAGCCTGCTACAAAGGGAAGAGTACAGAGAAGGAAGGAGCAGCAGAAAGGTCTAGGATACCAGAGGGTGACAGCCCTGCACCACACTGCTTTCAAGAAAAGAGCCAGGAGATAGCAAGCCCTAAAATTGAGGACTGGTAGACTGAATTGGAGAGGAAAATCCAGGAGCTGTCCTAACTGAGAAAAATTAAGGAGGGTCAGTCAGGACAAACACAGACCCCTCCAAAGACTGCACTGAGAGATGATGAAAGTCACTATGAGCTCCTTGCAACATTGCAGAATTGCTTCAGTAAAGGGCTACCCTGACTCACCTGTAGCATGACTTCTCTAGCAAGGCACCAAGCTCATGGTATGTCCACACAGCAATATCATTTTGAAATAACTTAGTCCACATCTACAGAGCAGGCAGTTATTTCAAAATAATGTTGAAATACTGTCAAGCTAGAGGACTTCGTACTCCAACTCCTGTAACCCTCATTATATGAGGAATAAGGGAAGTCAAAGGAAGAATGCTCTGTTGCAAAATAAGTGCTATGTAGAAGCTTCCAATTTTGAAATAAGCTATGCAAATTGAGCTAAGCCCTGCTGTCTAGATGCACTCTCAGGCTATGTCTACATTCATGGCTTCTTGTGCCAGAAATATGCAAATGAGGCTAAGCATGGAATATTGCTGAGCCTCATTTGCATACCTAATGAGCCACCATTTTTGCAGAAGAGGTTCTTGCACCAGAAAAATGGTGGCTCATTAGGTATGCAAAGGAGGCTCAGCAATATTTCATGCTTAGTCTCATTTGCATATTTCTGGCACAAGAAGCCATGAGTGTAGACATAGCCTCACTGTTTTGTCCTTTAGCCATGTGGGGGCCTGGTGTGAATGAGTCCCATTCCACAATTCTTATTCCTCATTTGAGGGATATTTTTCCCAGTATTTTACAAGGTGGGCTACAATAGCCCTCTTCAAACAAACCAAAGAAACACAACACACAAAGAACATTCCTCTTCTTGCCTCCTGGCTAGGGCATTACACACACACACACACCCCTCTAATTCTAGCACTTATAAAGTCAATTGGCTTGGTTGCTTTCCCCCCCAAAGGGAGGAAAGCTCCCTTCCAGCTAGAAGCCTTTTCTCTTTGCTATTAGTAGCCTGCTGCAGCTTGTCACCCCATCTCTCTCTCTCACCAGAAGAGGGGTTTTTAAAGATCACAGGCAGCCTTCAATTGGACTTAGGTGTCCCTAATTGACCTGAACTGCAACAACCTCTTTTCAGTTCCTGGGGAAAGGGGTAACTCTCTCACTTGTTATTTTTTCCTGCTGTCCCACATACTTAACTTGTGTGTATCAGGCTCAATGGATCCTCCCCATAGGCTTGTGCCCACCCACTTCCCTGGAACCCAAAATGACCCTCTCTTTACAGCTCTCCAGTCTGACTTTATGAAGTTTCTTTTTGCCTTTCTGGCTGTGTCTAGACTGCATCCCTTTTTCGTAAAAGGGATGCAAATTAGACATATCGCAATTGTAAACGAAGCAGGGATTTAAATCCCCCCCGCTTCATTAGCATAAAAATGGCTGCCGCTTTTTTCCAGCTCGGAGCTTTGCTGGAAAAAAGCGCCAGTCTAGGCGCGGATCTTTCGGAAAATAAAGCCTTTTCTGAAAGCTCCTTTACCCCTCATTTTAAGAGGAATAAGGGATCTTTCGGAAAAGGCTTTATTTCCCGAAAGATCCGCGTCTAGACTGGCGCTTTTCTCCGGCAAAGCTCTGAGCCGGAAAAAAGAGGCAGCCATTTTTATGCTAATGAAGTGGGGGGGGATTTAAATCCCCACTTCATTTGCAATTGCAATGTGTCTAATTTGCATCCCTTTTACAAAAAAGGAATGCAGTTTAGACACAGCCTTTTTGTTTTTTGTTACTAGCCATGGCCTTCCCATACCTGGTTAAAGCCCAAGACTATCTACTGGCAGTTAAACCCAACTATTTCAAACTCTGAATTGATTTAAGCTTACTTTATCTTTGTATGCCCATTTTCTAAACAAATTTTCACCTAGTGGATGTCACATCAGACTGTCCCACTCCTGAGCACAAACAAGGCAATGAACAGAAGCTGGAAATCTGGATCAAAACTACACAGAGTTTGTACTCATTTTTTTTCCAGAGCTCGATCAAGTACCATTCTTAGAGGATATGTTTAGAAGTTGTTACTGAGGCTCATATTTTTGTCACTCCTGTTCTCGTGATTTAGACACCTGGATAGTTTTGTTTTCCACATAGTAATGGCACTAGCTCAATAGCCGTTTCTAATATTTTACTACCAATGGCACTCAGATGCTTTGGTGGTGATCCAGTATGGCTTAAGCATCTGAATACAGAAAGAAATGTAATTAGTCAATTTTTAATGGTAGCAAACCAAGGGTATGTCTACACCAGTGGTCCCCAACGCGGTGCCCGCGGGCGCCATGGCGCCCGCCGGGGCATTTGTGCGCGCCCGCCGACAACCTGGGCCGGCCCTGCCCCCGGCGCGCGGCGCACTGGAGGCGCCAGCCCCAGGCGTGCGACACGCACCGGTGCCTGGTGCGTGGCGCTCGGGCGGCCCCAGTGCCAGGGTACATTCGGGCGCACTGCGCCAGTGCTGGCCCCAGGCGCGCGGCTCGGGCGGCGGCGCCGGCCCTGGGCCCACGGCACTAGGCGCTCGGGTGGCCTCGGCCCCAGCGCACATGCCGGCGCCGGGTGCAAGGGCATCCCCACCCCTGGCGTGCCCCAGGATACGCGGCCCCGCCCCCGGGCGCCCAGCGCATGAGTGGCCCCGCTCCCAGGCGCCCGGGAGCCTCTTCAGGTTGGGGACCACTGGTCTACACTGCCACCCTAGTTCGAACTAGGGTGGCTAATGTGGAACGAGGTATACTGGTAGTTTGAATTAGAGAGCCTAATTCAAGCTACCTACTCCGTGCCGCATGTAGCCGCGGGAACAGAGTCCGCACTAACGGGGATTTAAAAATGGAGGCGCCTGGCAAGATGCAAATGAAGCCCAGGATATTTAAATCCCAGGCTTCATTTGCAACTTTGAATGCCTACATTAGCCACCCTAGTTCGAACTAGGGTGGCAGTGTAGACATACCCCAAAATATTTAAGTTAATTCTGTGTCCTTTGAGCATTATAAAGGGTGAGGGTACTGACTATAAACTGGACCAAAATCAACAAAATAATTAAGTAATACACAAAATTTACCAAATAGAAAAAGCTTTTACCCACAACAAAACTGGATGAGATTCAAACCAGGTACCTAAAAGTGAAGCTTGGATTGCCTGTGTCATCCAAGACCTAGTGCTCGCATTTTTGGAGCTCTACTACCTTGATAAGAGTTTTATAATGGATTAGATTTATGGGGTTTTCACACTCTAAAATAAATAACATACATAACAGCAGGATCTACATTTTATACCAATTTTATGAACCATATTCTTTGTTCTTTTATTTCACACGATTTTTTTGCAACTTGTCATTCAACAAGGGATTTATTATTATTTCCCTTTTGTCTAGAGAGACAATGTAGTGTGATGGGACATTGGTTTTGTAGTGATCAAAAATCATCTTCTAGATAGCCATAAAAATTCATTTCAATTTGATCAACCTCAGGCAAAGGTTATCACCTACTCTAGCTTATGCTTATTTTAATAGTAACAAGTGACTTTTTTAATCTTCAGTAATATGAAATTACTGTCATTTGAAAGAAGTGTTTAGGTTCCTTGACCAGAAGAGGCATTTAACTGTGTCATGTGTGATGTATGACACGTTTAATTGCTCTATGCAGCTATTCAAAAAGCATTCAGAAGTAATCATTTAGCATTAATATCCTGGGGCACTTTGAGGTCACAGTACATTAAATACTAATTCAAACTGGTTCAAGAATGCATTTTTCATATAGAGAGTAACATAATTCTTTTAGAATAAAAGTGATAGTGGCTCAGAGACAGGGTGATCTACATATCTATCAGTGGTATTGTTGTAAAAGTAGCAAGTCAGACATTTTTCTCATCATAACTCAAACTTGTGATGAATAAATATAGTCATGTCTAAAATAGCTTCTGTAGCAATTTGTTTTATAATGTATTTTTAACGCAAAACATTTGGTCCATCTTTTGTTATTTTCCTACCGATCAACCTGCCTGTTATCTTTTCCTGGACAGACCATCAACTAGTAATTCTAACTGGTCTGTAGATAGTTGTAGGTGTTGAGTTTCCATACAAAAAAGCACCCCAAAAAATTAAATACTTTTAGCCTAGATTATGGAATATGGCAAGAAAGCATAGATAATTCCTCTGAAGGAGGTAGCGGTGTATGTATGTGTATGTTTTCTCTGTGCATGTTTTCTCTGTGCATAATACATCAATCTCTCTATTTTAAGAATGCCATACACCGACAAATTAAACACCAGGTATATGCATCATAAAGTGCTGTTCGGTGTAAAATATATTCAGTGCGGCTACTTTATTATCCTTACAATACACACGGGCTGTGTCTAGACTGGCCAGTTTTTCCGGAAAATCAGCCGCTTTTCCGGAAAAACTTGCCAGCTGTCTACACTGGCCGCTTGAATTTCCGCAAAAGCACTGACTTCCTACTGTAAGAAATCAGTGGAAATACTATGCTGAAATACTATGCTGCTCCTGTTCAGGCAAAAGTCCCTTTTATGCAAAACTTTTGCACAAAAGGGCCAGTGTAGAGCGCTCAGATTTGTTTTGCGCAAAAAAGCCCCAATCGCAAAAATGGCAATCAGGGCTTTTTGTGCAAAAGCGCGTCTAGATTGGCCACGGACACTTTTCCACAAAAAGTGCTTTTGCGGAAAAGCGTCCGTGCCAATCTAGAAGCTCTTTTCCGAAAATGCTTTTAACAGAAAACTTTTCCATTAAAAGCATTTCCAGAAAATCATGCAAGTCTAGACGTAGCCAAGAGATGTGCCACCAGATCACAAGTCACGACTAACTGGAAAAAGCAGTGGTGACACTCATCCAAGGATGGCCCATAAACCATACCCCACATGTTGGTTTCACTTGTAGCAGACTGTGGAAATCTTCCCCAGAAAGTTAGGCACTCGGTTGGCAACAGACCCCACACTGACCAACATCAAGGATTGAGCCAGGATTTCCACTACTAAAGGGGTAGGTTTCTACAGTTTGAGCTAAAGAGCTAGCCACTTTGCCTGAGTGCAGTACAGCAAAACTAAATCATAACAGCCACAAGCTACATGCACCAGAGAATTCTATTGTGTGTGTGCTAATAATGCTCTTTAGTGTAACAGACTTCCATCATCTATGACTCAGGCACATGGTACAACACAATGCACATTGACCAGTCACAGCTCCTAGTGGTCCATTCCTTCCTTCTCAGTGAGATTTGGTTAATGCTTCGGTTCTCGGTGAGGTTAAGGCATAGGGCACAACAGCAGCTATGTTACCAAGCCAATGGCTTCCAGGGTCTGACATCAGAATCTCTATGCTCCTTTTTTAGAAATTGTGTCTAGAACATAAGAAGGTCCATACTGGGTCAGACCAATGGTGCATCTAGCCCAGTATCCTGTCTGCCGATTGTGGCCAATACCAAATGCTCTAGTGGACGGGAACACAACAGGTAATCCTCACGTGATCCCTCTCCTGTCACCCATTTACAGACAAACGGAGGCTAGGGACACCATTCCTACCCATGATGGCTAAGCACCATTGATAGACCTAATCTCGATGAATCTATCTAGCTCTTTTTTGAACCCTGTTAAAGTCCCAGCCTTCATTGCATCCTCTAGCAAGGAGTTCCAAAGGTTCACTGTGCGCTAAGTGAAGAAAAACTTCCTTTTGTTTGTTTTTAACCTGCTGCTTGTTGATTTCATTTGGTGACCCCTAGTCTAGCCCTCATGGTTACAAAATAACAGGCTTGCTGATGGGGCGGGGAGGGGAAGGACCAGTTGCTGTAGGGCCCAGTGATTCAAAGGGACCAAGGGCTCCCCACCACCACTGCTGCTACAGTGGCAACAGCGGTGGCTCTTTAGATTGTGCTCCTGGTGGATCTGTGAGAGGGGGCACAACACTCCAGGCAGAGTGGAGGACTAGCTGCTGCTTGCCCCCATCTGTTGGGATATGTAAAAATTAATAGGTCTGAAATGGCTCTACATTAGTTGTTCAGAGGTCAGCCACAGCATTACCCTGTAAACATGCTTTTTCCTTTTGTTTTGTAGTTTGGGAAGGTAGATTAAGGGTCCAGTTGAGACCAGTATTATCCTTTGATGTATAAACATGCTCGCTCTCTGTTCTGTAGCCTAGGAAACCAGGTAAGTATGGAGTTGCTCTATTTCGTTATGTCTCTTGCTTATGTTATCCAGAGCCAATCAAGATATCTTCAAGGTCAAATTCCTTGTAATCTCTGTAACCTGTTAGTTTGTAGCACAGGAGTGTGTTGATTTAATTAGAAATTCTGTAAATAGTAATTCGGGGCGGGTATCATTGTATTCATTAATTGCTTATTAATATTCATTTTATGGGAGTTAACATTACTAAATAAGGCTTTAGGAAAAGTAGTAATAGACATGTGAATTAACATACTAAAACACATAAAAGGATGTAATCGGCACCAGGTTGTTGCCACTCGGACATTGTGTTGAATGTCCAAGGTAAACGTGTGTGGGCAATAAAGCAGTTCCTTTTACCCCATCTGCTCCTGGGTTGCCTGTTTCTCCTCTAACACCATCCCTTCTGGGAAAGCAGAGGTAGGCCCCGCCCACTTTGCCCAGGGGACCGTGGAGGCAGTTGGTTCCCCTGCGAAGAAATGCTTGAAAATATGAACCCAGTGTAACCAATGAAGTGATGTCTGCTTCTGTCAAGCCAGCACACAGCATCCAGCAGAGGAAGGAGCAGCAGACTTCAGAGGTGGGGATGAAGCTGCCAGTCCTCTCACACAGCACATGCCTGGTTTCTGCTGCTATTGCAGTGGGACTAGCCAGTCAGGAGCTTTGAATCCCTCATTGCAAGGACTTAAATGTACCCTAGAACCAGGGATCCAGGGCCCCCATGGGGGCACAAACAGGTTAACTGGGACCCAGAAATCTGAAGCCCCACATCAGGGGCTGGGGCAAAAACCTGAGCAATGTTGATTTGTGAGGAATTCTGTGGAATATGGCTCCAGGTGACTGCTTTGCTTGCTACCCCCTTGTGATGGCCTGAGATTTTACATACAGAAAAAACACTGTTGTGGCACAGTTGTCCTGTGGTTTTTTTTTTTTTTTACAGCATTTGCGGGGGGGGGGGGGGGGTAAGAGGGTTCAGAAAGGAAAAGGTTGAGAACCCCTGTCCTAGAGCTCCCCCCCACCTTCACTATTTGGGGGTGGGATGTCCAAAGCTCAGACAGAAACAAAATGATGGTTCCCCTTTCTATTACCCAACCAGTCATGGCATCAAAATGAAACACCACTTACAATAGACTATGCAGATCTGCGTCCTCCCCTCTTTACTTTCATGAGCAGTAAAATAGTAAACAGTGTAGGCATGTACTGGCATCTGAGATACCTAGGGAATGGAGCAGTTTGTGTCTCTCTGAGCTAACATTTCCAACACCCCGGCACCGGGTTACTCATTTCACATTGTTAAGGTTCTCTCTGCAACTATAACAGCTAAAGACTGAACGTAAATAAATAAAGGTCAATGGAAGGGTCTGGAGTACGAGATGGCAGCCTCAAAAAAAATGTCAGGTCACAGACCTGGTGACACAAAACCAGGCCCGTAGATGAGTGGGGAGCTAAGAGGGCAACTGCTGTGGCAGCAATGATGGCCAGAGCTGTCATCTCTTTAAATTGCCACTGGAGCCTCATGGGAGCTCTGTACAACCCCAGGCAGTGCACTCTGGACAGCACTAGGCAAATGGGGAGGGGGTAAAGCTAGACTGCGAGAATCTATCGGAAAAAGATATGCAAAATGTGCTTTGCATTTTGCTTTTCTTTTTCCGATATTTTTGTTGGAAGAGGCTTTTCCGAAAATTGGCCCATCTAGACTGGGACAAATTTTGGAAAAAGCCCTCTTTTGAAAGCCCCTTCTTCCTTGTGGAACGAGGAATACAAGGGCTTCCAAAAGACCGTGTTTGCTTTTCCAGAAGAAAAAAAAAAAAGCAGAAGAGCAAATGCGTTCCCTGGACACAGCAGAGTATTTTTGGGATACCTCTGGTATCCTGAAAAAACCCCACAGTCTAGCCATACCCAGGGAAGTGTAGTCTACATAGTGCTGAGGGCCAGCTGCCCCAGCTCCACCCCAAGCACCCTTCTGGAAGAGACCCAATTTGGTTGCAAAGCAAATAAAAATTTCCAAAACTATCACTTCCTCACCATGTCTTTTATTACAGAAAAAGAATCATACAAGATTAGGGTTGGAAGAGACCTCAGGAAGTCATCTAGTCCAACTCCCAGCTCAAAGCAGGACCAACCCCAATTAAACCATCCCAGACAGGGCTTTCTGTCAAGCCTGGTCTTAAAAACCTCTAAGGATGGAAATTCCACTACCTCCTTCACTACCCCATTCCAGTCCTTCATCATCCTCCTAGTGAAATAGGTTATTCTTACATAACGAATTCTTTACATCACTACTCTTTCATTAGGGAAAAATTAAAATTTTATGTGAATATCCTCCAAGACCTTGACTAAAAAGGGCAAGGGGTTCTGTGGTCACTTTTCAAGGGAAGAATTGATCTCTTTTTTAAAGTGTTTCTTTTAAAAGTAATGCTTTGAGCTCTGCTACTTGTAAAAACTTGAATGGTTTCAGCTGTCCTAACAAGTCCTTCTGTCAGCACAATGCGAAATAGGTAAATATAACTCATATGAATAAAACACTTTACATATCCATTGGGGCACTCTTAGGGCATGTCTATACAGCAGGGCTTGAGCCAAAATAAGCTACACAACTTGAGCTACATCACTCGTGTAGCTTAAGTCGAAATAGCTTATTTTGGCTTTTGGCGCTGTCTACACAGCAGGTGGTCCGAGGTAGAACACTCTTCCTCTGACTTCCCTTACTCCTTGTAAAATGAGGGTTACAGGAGTCAGAGTAAGAAGTTCTCCAGCTCGCCATAATTTCAACATGAAATGCTGTGTGAAGCCTGGGGCCAGCAGGGAGTCCCCTGCTAACTCCAGGGTCCACGTTGACACTTCCACTTTGAAATGTACAAGATATCCAGCAGGGCTGGGGCACTTGTACATTTCAAAGAGGAAGCACGGCATGGAGCCTGGGGCCAGCGGGGGATTCCCCATTGGCCCTGGGCTCCACACAGCATTTCAATCTTTGAAATGCACAAGTGCCCCTACTGGGACTCTTGTTCATTTCAAAGGCACTAGTCCTTATCAACTAAACAAATAGTGTAAATCCCATCAACTATTCGATTAGTTAATTAATCAAAATTTAATATCCCTAACGTGTATACATATTTTTTAATTGTATAGATATATATTGCATTTTTGCAATTATACAAAAGGTACAAAGATCACCACCAGGCAGGTCCTTACTGAAGTGTATGAAAAAAATATACTGCCTCTCTCCAATGAACAGTTTAAAGACATCACATAATTTTGATGTTCCCCTTCATTTTAACTTGCCTAGGCACTCAGTGGATTTAAGAGTAGCCATTCTTCTAAAAAGGAATTTCACAAGCCAACTACATTCTTCATGTTCAGAATTGACCTTCATATGCAAATTTGACGCTGTTTCTTAGGGCTTGAACAAAGACTTGAACTAGATGGCCCATTATAAAACCAGCTTTCCATACATTCAACAGCCCCATTTACATCAAAATCTAAATATGGGAGCCTTCCAGTTCATTCAACTAGCCTCATTAGCACTAGCACTACGAATGACAGTTACTTTTTTTCCCCCCTCTCCCTTCTTTTTCTGTTATAAATTGTGAGGGTCCCCCCTTTTTTCTCCACACAAGTTCATCCAAAGAAGTGGGTTTTGCCCACAAAAGCTCAGGATACTTATATATATTTGTTTGACTCTAAGGTGCCACGTGACTAAGGTGCCACATTGAATTCAAAATATGTATGATTTAATGAAATATTTCAAAGAATTGAAACGTTTCCATTTCTCAGAGTTTCTATTTTGTATGACTTTTTGTGATATTTTTCCTGACAGCACTTCAAAAATGTTTGTATTTACTAAAATCTGATTTTCAGTATGAAATAACATTTTTCGTTAAATAAAAAAAAACAATTATTCCAAAAATGATAAGCAAAAAATTCATTAACAAAAATACAAAATTTAGTAAAAAATTGAAGATTTCAAATAATAGTCCACAATTTTCCTGGAAAGTTACATTTTTGAAAAAGCTTATCATCACACACACACACACACACACACACACACACACACACACACACACACACACACACACACACACACACACACACACCAAAAATGTTGACTAGCTCTAATTAAAATACAAGCATAAAATTCTTTAGGATTTTTAAATAGTTTTCAATTTATTTCATGTAATAGTTTAATATATTAGTTTATGTAACTGGGCTTCTGGGGAGTGGAGAGAAGAGAACATCAGGGACTGGAATATTAATAATGATAATATTTCACAATTGTGAAGCTTCTGAACAGGTTACTACCTAATAGAAGGCAAACCATGAGAGTTACAAACAAGGGAAAGAAATGGAGAAGAATGGTTACAAACAGATTATGCAGTTGGGCCCTGGTCCTGCAAATACTTATGTGCATGCTTAACTTTACTACCATCATTTTTTCATTATTAGGCCTTAGACCCTAATAGCTTTGAAACACATAGTTAAACCTAAGTAGGTACTTAAATGGCCTTCCTTGGGTACACTGAGCACCTACACATCCCGGAGTATATTAAGCTGACATTTATTATTGAATTTGAAGGGACATGACCCCCATATACATATTCTTCATAAAATCTGTTTACTGTTAAACAGATTTAAAAATTGGTCTTTTATAAAAATGCCACTTGCTGTACACCTTAATACAAACTTTTCCTAGAATATCACAATCACTGTAGCACCATGGAAAACAAAAATTGTGCCAAAGGAATCAGCATTTCCAGTCACAGAACTTGGACTTGGGGAACCGTGGCATTCTATGGACTCTGACAATAGTCCCCTAGCACTTCTGACAATGGAGCAAGCTTTTAGGCTGATTCTGCTCCAGTTGAACTCCCTGGCAAAGCTTCCACTTGATTTAATAAGAGCAGGCTAATGAATCTTATATGCTTTCTCTACAAGGCAGAATGGTGAGTCAGGTGGTGTGGTGGTGAATGAATTCTAATGGCCTTATCCTCAAGTATGGTGCCTCCTTTCTCCTCTCCAATTCTGGACTCAGCTGGATACTGGTTCAGCTCCCAGCAGGACAACTGGAGATTCCTCATCAACAGGGAACTCCAGCTGCCATGCTAGGACAGCTCTCTATCCCTTTTGCACTGCCAAAGTGGCACAAAAGAGATGGAGGCATGGGTCACAATCTGTCCATATTTACTTAAAATGCAGTTCTATCTTAAAATGTAATTTAATCAAAATGAAACCCTTGGCTCTCCACGTACATTGTGCTTTACATATGTAATTCCTTGTAAAATGTGTTTAGTTTATACATATGTTGTGTTTCTAACTGACAGCTCTTCAAATTCAACCTGTACTCAGTCAAGCTGTGTTATTTCTACCCTGTGTATCATCAGCAGTAAAAAACATCCTGCAAGTCCAGCCCTGCCTTTGGCGATCTCTATGCAACCCAATTGGAAGCTACAGAACAAATATATGGAAAGAGAAAGACAAAATATAAAACCCTCTTTTGTCACTTGTATACTGTCTTTCCAAGCAAAAAAAAAAAAAAAAAAAAAAAAAACACATTTTAAGCAAATCCTATCAAAAACATTAATAAATTAATTAAATCTTATTGCTAGCCTCCCCACTTTTGAGTCCCAGTGATGGAACAAAGTCCCGCTCAACTGCATTTTAACTCAATGACAGGCAAGATCCACCTTGAAAGTTCAGTAAAATTTAAAAATAAATCCTTAAAGAAAAACAAACAAACAGAAACGGGAAAGGAGTGTAGAAATTGTCCTGTTCAAACTATTATGGATAGCATTCCCAGGCACAATTTTTCGTATGCTTATTAAGTTGCCTACCCAACATTTGGTATTCAGTTCAGGCAGTCCATTGTCAGAAAATACTATACAGATAGTGTGATAAACCTTTTACAGTGTAAAGGCAATGAAGTCAAAGCCTGTTTGCTGCAGCTGGTGTTGCTCACCACAGAGGACAAAATAGATGGGATTAGTTTGGATACACAGCAATTGTCTTTGCATTTATATTGCTCACTGTTTCCAAATGGTAATCTGGGTCCTACTTGCCATGTTTTATAATTAGTTACTAGGCCTTTTCCAATGCGTGACTTTGAACTCACATAATGGAATGGAGCTGGAAGGGAAGAGAATGATGGAAGCCTGTCAGGCCAAAGACTTCCACACAGCTGGAGAGCAAGAGAGGTAACATAGCCCCCTGCAGTCCTTACCATCCACACTTGCCTATTTATCAGGGTCTCTGAATCATAGAACACTAGAACTGGAAGGGACCTCAAGAGATCATCAAGTCCAGTCCCCTGCCCTCGTGGCAGGGTTTTTTTTAGCTTTATTTATTTACACACAGAGGTTTCTCTCATGATTTTACAGTGCTGTATATTTTAGGAGGACTGAACAAGAAGGGCATCTGCAGTGCCCATTTTCAACCCTGATACAAAAATGCTTTGCATTGTTGCTAGATGATGCCAGAACAGACTGTTGTCACAGAGCACTGGCTGCTGCTCAGTCTCTGGTTTCACAATAAAAGAAGTGTCCCGTTCTAAATCTGCATCTTGCATGAGGGAGCAGCCCTCTCCCAGATTGTGCTGACCTTCAGCCTTTGGAAAGGAAGTGTCTTTACTCATTGCTCTCCCTGCTACCGAGGCTCCATCCCTGATCTCAAGTGATTCTTACACATCCCAAGCTCCTCGCCAGGCCACCTCATGCTCATTCGGTGTAGTGCCCCTGCTTTGATTTCCCAGCGTAGCCTGCCAGGGGTGGAAGGGCTGGGATGACTGATTAGGAAATGAGGCTCACCTGTGCGGATTGAGGCCCACTCAGAAAGCAAGCCAGCTGTTCAACCCTCAGGATTCCAAAGGGGCAGCAGCCCTATAGAATGATCCTACTCACTCCGTGTCCTCTGACTCCCCACCCCTCCTACCATAAGTGCTTCTACATGTGTTGCATTAGCCACTGAGATTTCTGTGTGGAGGAGATGCTAGGGATGGGGATGCATAACAGGGTCTGTGGATCTACCTTGCAGAGAGGCTGAACAGCTACTCAGTGACCCTTGATGTACCCACCTGACTGCCCTCAGAATGATGAAGGCTAAGCACAGCTCCCTTATAGATGCTTAAGAAGCATCTATAGCACTCACAAATCTGGTCTTCAGCTCATGCTAAGCAGCATATAAGTTGTTATTTCAGAAAGTTTCTTGCACTTCTCAGGAACTACTTTCAATGCTGGCCAGGGGTACTTCCACTGTGCATCACGTGCTAACTTTTCTTTTCACCCACACTTGATAGAATACAGTGATACCCAAAGATGTATTTGATACCTCAGCAGCAAACAGATGAAGTCACTCCCCAATGACCTTACAATTTAGAATGTAAAATATGAATCAGAGGAAGGGAGAGAATCAATAAAAGGTAGGCTAGGGAAGACGTCACATAAATAAGATCCCCGCTTCTGTACATGTTTGGATAACTTTATCAGTTTAATTTAATTAGCTCACTCCTTGCCTATAATGCATTTGACTAGCCTAACTAGAAACTGAATCTGTGTGTCAGAGGGCAACAGTCTATGCATTAATTCACTGCACCTTCCAGCCCCTATATAGATCCTACTTTAAACACAAGAGAACCAAATAAAATTTTCTGTGTTAATAAACACACTCAGGAATTGTATCACAAAAGTAACAGAACAGCAAATTTAATGACTTAATATTGTACAATATAAAATCATTCCAGTTGAATAACTTTTAATTTATTAAAATACAGAGATGTCAATTATGCCTGATTTAGGAGAAGTTCAGCAGTACCAAGGCCCTATGTTTGACTCGTTGCCATGGCATCAAGCTTTTACAAGGACAACTTAAGAATCATTAAAGTGTCAAGGTGACAAGTCTGACAGTGGATTTAACGATGGATGCTAATAATGTTACTTCTTCACTTCATAATCATTTAGGATTCAAGGTAGGTGACAAATTTTATATATTTATCTTTTTTATTTTAGATGTTATAAAAAAGGAAGCCAGCTGAGGCTAGCAGAAGATGCCACAAGACTACTTGTTGAATACAGTATTTTTCATCCTACATTTTTCTCCCTCATGTGATCGCCTGATTGTCAGGTTTCCTAATGGTTTTAAGTTCCAATTTGTAATCATCTCACACTGCCTTGTGATTTTATCAGAACTTATAGCTAACACAGTACTGAGCTTGGCCAAAACTTACTAACAAGGTCTCCTATGAAAGGAAGTGATTTGGTGGTACTCTTTACCCCTGTGAATCAGTAATATCTAACCAATGCCCAGCAAATTGTTAAGGGGACACTGATCTGTGGAACACTGTACACAGGAAATATAACATGAAGTTCTTGACTTGTGTTCACTAAAGATGTCTTGAGAATATGTTCAATATGTAAAAATGGAATTGCATCCCAGCTGACAATAAGCACCACAAACTTGTTTCTCACAGGTCATAGAAGAATCTTTGGCTGATAACATCTTCCAGTCAGTTGTATAGACCTGTGCCTGATTCAGGCCAATAACTCAGAATTACCCAATGCCTAAATGAGCACTATCTGGGTGAAACTCGTTACAAGTCTGTTGGTGGCTGTGCAATTCAGTGCATGCATAAGTTTTAAGGAAGCATGCACAAGAACAGCTGTGACACCCCTTTAAAAGGCACATCTGTCAATTCGTCCATCTGCTTCCCCTAGCCCTACCAATATTATCTTAGTCTTCTGTGGAATGAATCTCAGCCAACTATTGCTCATGCAGGCCCCAAGATCATGAAAGACAGGTTAATCATGCCACTGTTACAGTCACACATGCTGGAGACGTGGAATCGTGTGTCACCAGCATATTGAAAACTCTGCAGCCCTTGTCTTCCATAGCCCTTCTAGCAGTTTCGTGAAAACATTGAACATGTGCATGGGCACCATTTAGGGATGTCAGCTGGATCCTTTCCCATCCCTGTGCATCACGCCATGTGTTAATTTTAGGACTGATATGTGCGTCTCACTACTACCGTGCGAGAGCTCAGCCCCAACCTTGGCAGAGGGAAACTAACATTGAATGACCGAAGGCAGGAGAAGAAGAAGCAGGAGTGGGGGAGACAGGAGCTCATGAACACTGGAGACAGAGGCCAGATCCTGTAGCCTCCTGAAAAGGGAGGTCAATAGTAAAGGGGACAGGACCCCAAAAGACCCTGAGGCAGCTTCACTGTGTGGTAACAGGTTTTTCTGTCCCATAATCTGAGCCTCTCACCATTGTCATCACCAGTCTACCCCTATGTCACATGGAAACCAGAAACCCACGTCATTTGTCAGGACCCTTACCACTGGAAACAATTCCACACTATACAGTGAGAAACTAAATGGAGTCCTATAGGAACTATGCCCTTGGATGACTGTGGAAGAGCAGGAAACTACTCTCCTTACAGTCTAAGTGGCCCCTGAGCCTAAGTTGCCCTCTCCTGAATAAAATCTGAAATAGCGCCACTGAATAAGAGAGGCAACACTATCAACCTATGTGGTTCTCACCCCAACACCACTTGGGACAGAGGAACCATGATGTACAGATACCAGTTCTCAAAAAGATATAAACAGGGATTCAAAAGCAGTTCTGTGCTACTCCTGCTGGAGCCAGAAGTGACCCAACAAAATACAACAGCAGATGTGTGACCTCAAAGAGTCAGCATGGACACTTTATCTATTAGTGCTACCAATGCAGTTTCTACCCTGTGCCTAGGTCTATAATCATACCAAGGAAATCTGGAGAATTAAGAAACTGTCAGAGTTGCTGTGCCACAACCTACAAATTACCAACATCAAGAGATGGTTTTCTGAGCATGAGTCTCAAAAAGTTCTTAAAAATCTACTAGAGCTCTGCCTCAAAGGGAAACACTGACTATCTTGACCAGAAATGAACTCTCTGCCTCCAACTGGCCTTCAACAGCCAGGAAGTACAAGAGTCCAATGTGCAGAGTGCAGCATTAAACTGCCCCAGCACCTCCCTACCTTTCAGGAGCGATACTAACTGAAACTCAACAAGACCACATATCCCCAACACTTCCACTTAAGGCTGAAATTCTGGTCCCATCTAAGTCTATGACAAAACTCCCATTGACTTCATTCAGTGGCATCAGAATTTCACCAAGAGTATTTAGTGCACTAAAGCTCTCCTCTCACATTCACAGAGCATAAATTGTTTGCCCCCTGCACAAGCCTACTAGTTCCCCCTGCACAAGCCTACTAGTTCTCTATGCCTGTTACTTCATTGAGCACCTGAAGAAAAAAAGCTAGGATCTTGCCCAGCTGCATTTTAATGGGATAGTCATGACCTGATCAGGCTTCAGCAGTTACTAATAGTAGAGACACAAAATGACGAATGAAGAAATTCAAAACTAAGATTCACATCCTAAACTCAGCCTATTATGCTCAGTTAGTATAAAAATAACAGTGATGCAATGTGTCTCGCACTGCATTCAGGTCACAAGAAATGGCTACAAAGGCCAGAGTGTCCATGCTAACTTTTGAATTCCTGGCATTTCTTCCCCATCGTGCATGTAATCAGTCCCCTTCTGAAGTGTGCATTAAACTTCTTACAGCAGCTTGCATTGACAAAATTGTATACATTTCCATTGAAAAGATTTTTCTTATCTCTGTTTATAGGGTATTCATTGTTTGACTCTGTATTCACACAGACTCTCAAATAGCCAATGAACTAGAGTTCTAGCAGGGTTTTCGTCTCACTACAGCATAAAAATTGCCAGATATTTCAAGCATGCTTGGCCGAAATCAAGGGGTTTAACCATAATTTTGGTGTATTCCACTTATCACATCCCTTCAGAAATATATACACCTTTCATGCTGGCCATGTATTTGGCTCCAGATTAAGTCATGCCCTTTGAAAGGTATTTTGCAATCTAAGCCCTCTCTGTAAATATCATGTTAAAAATCACCAGCCATATTCTTCACCATGAATTTTTTAAAGAGGCAAGGGGAGTGGAGTTTGAGGAAGTACCTCTCATAAATTTGGTTACGTGTTTTTAATTAATTTGAACTTTTAAATTAATTTACTTTGGCACTTTTGGCATAGGGGACTGTACTTGACCTCTCTAGGTTCCTTCCAGTTCTAGTATTCCATGATTTGCATTTTTTCTCTATTCGTTTTCAAACATCTGAGCAACCAAATTTATTAGCACAAATATTTTCCAGTTTAGAACTTCAAACTCCAAGGACAATTATTTGTGCCAAAAGTGCTTATTTGCTCACCAAGTCAATGTACAGAAACAATGTAATTTAGGGCAGAGGTGAAAGTAAGCAGATGCACCCTGGTATGCAGATCAGGCAAGAACTGTCTGAGTTGCAGCAAAAGCCTGCAGGTAACTATTTAAAGAGCTGGCAGGGACCTGAGTTGCAATAGGATAGTACCTGTAGGTAATTTTACGTTACTTTCAACCTCTGATTTAGGATCATGTGATTTATGACCTATCACAACAAATTACTACAACTCAAATTCTGAATACTCAGTTAAATCACAATATACCAGAAATTTGGTTAGAGAATAAGTCTGAGGAAATAGCAGTTGTCTCCTAGATGTTCAGTGAACAGAAAGAGAAGCCAAATCTATTGAACAAATTGTTTAAGAGTTATTTGCTCACCTCTACCTATCACCATCTTTGCCAAAAGCCTTCAATGGCACTCAGAGCTACTAGATCAGCACTAAACGCATGCTTCATAGTGTAATGACTGGAAGAGAAGTAATAAAAATGTACTCATTTCTGTCAAAACTAATCTGTTAATAGGAAAGTTTGTGGCAAGCATCCTGTAATTCATTTCTGTGGGGAAATGGATTCCCCGTTTAGAGAAAACGGAGCTGTTTTTTTCTTAAGCAGTGAGATGCCTATTGTGCAGGTAATTACAAGAAGGCCTATGTTGACCTGGCAATGAGGTAGTGTATCTAAATACCTGAAGAGAAGGAGAAAAAACAGAAATGAAAGCTGAGGCCCCATCTGTTAGGCTGTAATGATTGTGCTATTTGAAGGCAGAAAGGTTTGTCTGAAGCAGCTGGTTTCTCTCCAAGTGACCTTTTAGCATTTCTGCTTTTGCCGTCTGACAGATGTGTCAACTCAATAATTTCAAAAGCCCCTGAGTAAATAACCAATTGTGAGCAAGGATGACCCAAAGCGATGACAAAATGGGTGCACACAGCACATTATAGAACATAATACCTATTGAAAGAACTAGGAACATTATCGAAGGGGAAAAAACATTTTACTCTTTATTCTTGAGTAAATGATTTTCCTGCCCACAGATCAGTTGTTTTCAAGGGGAAAAAGGGATTGTGAAATGAATGGAAGGATATTGTGATGTGTTTGCCCTTGGAACACTTCTATAACCTGGTTGCAGGACTCAGGTGGTGTCTCAGAGCTCAAAATGGACTCCTGCTCCCTCACTCAGCTCACAGCTGGGAAGAAAGACTGAAGGCCAAAGCTAATTGGCTTGGTGAATGATTGGGGAACTGCAGAGAAGTGATTGCAATCAGACCAGGTCTGATAGAGTTTAAAGTCTTCTGAAGAGTTTTCAAAAAAGTGATGCAGATGCTGCTTTTAACTCTAACTTGAAGGTGAATGTCAAAGCAATATTGAGACTACTGAGCGTGCTCTGTTTTGATAATGCACCAGAGATTCTGCTTTCGATTCACACCATTATATTCTTCATCTTCCACAGTGCTGGAGAGTGCGCTCAGATAAGAGCCACATCTACTAAGTTTAGCCATATTTAGCACCGTTCCATTTAAAATTGAAAGGGGCATACAGCCACATGCCCATTGCCAAATCAGCCTGTACATCACTGACAGAGCAATATTACAAAGAGAGAATTACAGCAATGTCAGTTCCTGCTGGAAATGTACCCAGTTCCATTTACTCTTTCATCGTGACGTGACAAAAGTGTTAGCCAAACAAATGCTTTCTCTGTACCATTGTTACCAGTTAGAAAGTGTTAATATCCCTTTCAGTCCAAGGAGACCACAGGCTGAACCTCTCTAGTCTGGCACCCGCAGGACCTGACTGGTGCTGAACCAGAGAATTTGCCAAACCACAGGAGGTCAATATTGTCTAGTATGGAGCTGGGCAAGATGCGGCCCAGGGGCCCGATCCAGCCAACCTAACACTTTGATCCCGCCTGAGGATTGTATATGGCCGCTTTCTATTAATATCCTGCTGCCCATACCAATGAATTTCCAGGCAGTGGCTCAGGCAGCAGAATCCTATTTAAATGGCTCACAGCTCCTACTTGTGACACTTCTGGCAGGAGCCAGAGCCATGACCCTTTAAATAGTCACAGCAACTCTGGGTGGCTTCCAGGCAACACAGTAGCAGCAAGGCAGGGAGCCCTTTGCTGTGTTTTTAATTCAAAGCCCCTAGCCCCAGACAACTCTGAGGGGAGGCTATCCTCCAGCCCCACCCCTTCTGCCTTAGGTCCTGCCCCCTCAGGGATTGGAGCCAGCCTGTGACCACATACCAAAATTCATTAAGTTGCCCCTCCATGAAAATTGACTACCCCTGGTCTAGCAGCATTACCAACATTTTCTCTGCTTTCTGGGCTCTTAGAAGACATTTAGGGGTAAATCAGAGCTACATAACACATAAAAGTTGGCCATATCCATGGTAAGAGGACATCTAGCTAACTAAAATCATGCTGGACCATGGATGTTGCCGGACCAAAGAGCGTCAGACTAGAGAGGTTCAACCTGTAGCATTGTGGCTGTGTCCAACTGGTACTAGCTGTCAGGAGAGCTGAACCCTGTTAAATACTGACTCTTCCATAGACCTCTATTAATCTTTGCTCACCTGTTTCGTCAGATGTAAGACAGGGCAATATTGTAAGCCCTATATCACAATGCTGCTGTGAAGCCTAGCTCCTTTGTATGATCTTTGGAAGGCTCGCAATAAGTGAAAAGGGTAATATTTTCTTTAAAGATACTATAGTGCTGGATGCATGTAAAGATACAGTAACTGTACCTGACCTAAACAGATTGAAACTCAAATTAAAAGTCATTTAAGAAGTTTGGTGGTATTAGTAGTGAAAACCCATCTTACAGATAATATAGAGCTGCTATAAGTAAGCAGGTGCCAACTTCATTTACACTGAATTAGGAATCACAAATGTCTGGACAGATACCAAGTCAAAATCTCACTTCCCTGCTCATCAGAAATTATAAACACAAAGCTCCTACACAATGATATAGGATGCAAAATGTTCATTTGTTTAAGAAAGGTTTAGGGATTCTTAAAATTCAACATTAAGTTTATCAGAAAATTTAAAGATTTGAATTAAAATTTAACACTGTAAATAGTAATCATTCCTGAAAAGATACTGCTAGGATAAAAAAAAAAATTGATCTAGTCTCTTATATCATTCTCACCACCATGATATCTGAGTGCTTTTATAGGTCTGCTAAATCGGTAGTATTTAAATCCATATTGCAAGTATGAGGCAACAGAAAACTGGACCCGCAAAGAAAATTTTAGGTTCAGGATTTAAGATTCTTTTTCAAGTTGCCTCTAATTTTATCCTTAATAGATTTGTCCACTTTGTGTACAGTATCTAATATGCCTGCAAAAATGTTCACACGTACACCTGGGCAACAGAACCAAGCTTTGATTATGTAAGGAGAGTTTTTAAATCTAGAATCATAGAAATATAGGGTCCAATGGAACCTCAAGAGGTCATCTAGACCAGCCTCCTGTGCTAAGGTGGAACCAAATATACAAAGGTCATCTCCGACTTGTGTTTGTCAAACCTGTTCTTAAAAACCTCTAATAATGAGGATTCCACAACTCTTCATAGAAGCCTATTCGAGTGCTTAGCAACCCTTATTGTCAGAAAGGTTTTCCTAATATCTAACTTAAATAGCCCTTGCTACAGATTAAACCCACTATTTATTATAACTTCAGAGCACACAGAGAACAATTAATTGTTGTCTTCTTTATAACAGCCCTTAAGAAATGTGAAGTTTCCTCCTCAGCCTTCTTTTCTGAAGTATGCATATGCCCTGGTTTTTTAAAAACTCTTTCCTCCTGGAACAGGTTAACTAAACTTATTGTCATTTTTGCTGCTCTCTCAACTCTCTCCAATTTGTCCACAGTGCCAACCAGAACAAGACAGTAATCCCCTGTGTTTTGCACACAATACTCTGGTTAATGTGCTCCTGAATATTAGCCTTTTTTGCAACCACATTACACAGTTGACTCATATTCTATTTGTGAGCCACTATAAGCCCCAGATCTTTCAGTGCCTAGCCAATTATTCCCCATTTTGTAGATGCACGTTTGATTTTTCCTTCCTAAGTGCAATATTTTTATTTGTCTTTATTAAATTTAATCTTGTTAATTTCTGACAGATTCTTCAATTTGTCAAGGTCATTAGGAATTCTAATTTTAACTGCCAAAGTGCTAGCAATCCCTCCCAGCTTGGTTTCATCTGCAGATTTTATAAGCATACTCACCACTTCATTTTTCAAGTCATTAATGAACATATTGAATAATACCGGACCAGAACTGTTTTGTCCTCCTGTTTTGACAGTGAATCATTGGTAACTACTCTTTAAGTATGGTATTTCAACCAGTTTTTCCACCTATTTTACAGTACTTTCACCTAGACCACATTTTCCTAGTTTGTTTATGAGAAGGTGGGACTGTCTCAAATGCCTTTCTTTTAAAAAAAAAAACACCAAGATATAACAAATCTGCAGGCACCCACCTCACAGTAGGCTCATCTTCCAGTCAGAGAAAGAAATTAAGTTGATTTGCCACAGTTTCTTCTTGAAAAATCCACGTTGGCAATTACTTATCTTCTAAGGCTTTCAAATTGATTGTTTAATCCTTTGTTCCAGTAGCTTTCCAGGTATTGTCACTAGGCCCTGGGCAATTGGAAGGAAGAGGTTCAGCTTTGGCCTCTTGGAAGGGGTGGGGCCTCAGGCAGAAGGAGTGGAGCTAGGGGCAGCCATGCCTCTCCCACCCAGCCTTCAGCACCACCCTGATCATGCTGCACAGGGCTCCAGAGGTGATTTAAAAGGCCTGGAGCTCTGGGCCCTTTTAAAATCACTGGACCTGGAGCAACTGCCTCCTTCCCCTCAACCCGTGGTTGTGGCTCTGTTCATTAGGTTGCAGGGCTGAAGACTGACATTCTCTTGTTTGCTGGTGCACAAGTCAGGTATGTTAAGCCAACCTCCATGTGCGCATTCCTACATTACTCTGCCTCTCTCTGATCTGGGTGGTTTCTTCAGCGAGAACTAACACATGATTTACCATTTCAGTTATAGTGGTGACTCAGTCCAGGATTTCTCTAGCACTGGAGGTTACATACAGGCAGCTATCTACCTTAGCTATGTGATGTGAACTGCTATGGACCAAGACAAAAAAACTATCATCCTTGCAGCTCTGGCTATACAATTTTCCCCAGCTCACCAAACTTTTCAAATGCTTTACTGGATCTTACATTAAATCTTGGGACATCTTCATGGGCCAGCTCCACAGATTAGCTAATCTGCCTCTGTACAATTCCAGGTAGTAGAAGCTGGTGAATGAGGGCTGCTGACTTGGAGGAGCTGTGTTAAAAGGGACTCTTTCAATCACTTGCTCAGATGTCAGGTTACATCCCTGAGCTTTGTAATGATCAATGTGTCCCAAATGGAGTTTTCAGTTCTGTGTTCCCCCCCCAAAAGCAAACTTCTTATATCACCTGATTTCAACCCAATTTTCATTCCTTTACTTTTCTCCTCCTACTAATATATTCCAAATCACATTCCTATAAGCAAGAGGCTATTTTTCATTAAACCTTTTAATGTCAAACATTTTGAGATAGCATACTGATACTACATATAATGTGCAAAATTACACAATTTGGACCTTATAACCTTATTCTTTAAGATTCCATAACCTTGATCTGATTTCTGTAGCTGTCATCTTTGTCCCCCACTTTGTTCATTGTCCTTGAGTGGGTAAAAATTGTAATGTAATATTGATGAGTCAAGGACCTGTTACCCTGTTTTATTTTAAAGCGCCATGCAAAACTCCTGTGCCATAGAAATAATAGACAATAAAAGATGAAAAACCAATGTGTGTAATTTAGTTCAAATACACGATCCCTCACTACTATATTTAGAACAGCAGTGTGTCTCCATTAGGGATGTCAGACAGGTCTTATAAAAATCACATTATAAAATGTGGGTCAGTAACCACTGAGTCATGTAATTTATCAAGACAATAGCCAGATGTAATGTTTGACATTAGTTGTTTTGTGATGCAATCTGCCGGTAACACAGCAACTTCCTGCATTACTGAGACAGAAAGCATGTTTTTCACCAATAACTACAGTGTCAAGCCAAAACCCTCAGATTACCTTTTCAATCCTGAAGATATGATATGGAAAGAGGTGACAGAACAGTCAAAATGTTTACAAGATCCCATCAACTCTGGGAAAGGCAGTGGTTTCAGAATGGTTTATTTATTTTTAATTTATGCTTTAATTGCTTTTCTCCTGCCCTTATCTTAAAACACCCTCTTATAAGAGAGGAAAAAGTGTTTTCCAGCTATTCTTACTTCTTGGGTCCTTTTCTCTCTAGCAGACAGGTTAGTCTACCTTGACTAAGAGCAAACATACTGCAGAACAACACAGCAGTTACAGAGTGATTTGATTCGCAACACCAAGTGACTGGATTAGCACAGTGATTGGATTATCTGATGTGGAGTGGTTATAACTCAGGTTATTGCATCCCCACAACATGATTAGCACAATCATCAGCATCACTCCAGCTTTAACCCTTCTCCATCAGCTGGCTAACTAACTTGAGCTTAAAGCACTGTTTAACTTGAGAGAGGACAAAGAAATGGTCACAATGGTAAGGGATTGACTTTTTGTTATGTGTTTTTCCAGTGCCTAACACAGTGGGGCTGGGGCAACTAGGCACTACATCCATGATAATAAATAATCTGTTCAAGTTTTGAATTCTAATCGGCAATTCAATACCCAGCATTGGAGTAACCATTTAACTGGCAAAAAAAAAAAAAAAAACACACATGGTAACATAAGAGCCCAGTGTTGAGATTGTGAGTCAGTTTCCAAAATACTATTAACTTCAATTTTTTTTTATAATCCAGACTTGGGCCTAAACTAAAACCTCAGTTCTGAACTATCCTAGAGTTTGTGGGGCAGGTGTCAAAATCTGAACCTGATCAGCTTTGGAGGGCACAATGTATGCTGCACCTTCCTACAGGCTGATGCAGTAAGAACACTCCATATGCTCTGAAAAGCCCTGGAAGGCAAGTTGAATGTCTGAAGGACAGTGATTCCCAAAGCTCCCTGTGGGGATCTCACCCCACACAGCACTCCCGAGGTAGCTTGGGTCTTTAAGTCATAATATATATTTCTTACTTCACTCAAGCAATGTCTGCAGAAGAAATTAAATTATATAAATCAAATATTAAAATTATATCATGCTGAATGAGGAGCGGCCCTTGAAAGCTGGCATAATGCCACACAGCTAGCTACCTGAGTTTAATCCCTTAGTTGCGGGGTGCGAAGATCAGCACTCTCCCTGTCCATTGCATGGCCTCTGGAAGGCATTTACTACAGGCAGTTCCTTGAAGCAGGATCATGTCCCTGTGAACAGCTTCTAGTTCTCAGCATGACCAGATGGCTCTGCACTCTGCCCCTATCCACAGGCACCATCCCTGCATCTCCCATTGGTCATGGTTCCCAATCAATGGGAGTCTGACTACCCCTGTGCCTAGGAGCCACAAAACATGACACTACTTCTAGGAGCTGTGTGGATCCAAGGCAGGCAGGGAGCCCCACTGTGCTGCCAACTAGACATATAGCATCCATGTCAGCAGTGCTGACTGGAGCCGCCAAGGACCCTTTTTGACTTGGTATTCTGGTCAAAAACTGAATGTCTGGCAACCCTAGGTCTCCTACTGACCTATAGGACTGGGAGCTGGGTTTCCACCACCAATGGGAGCTGGGAAGCTGCTGGGGATCCCTGAACAGTCAGGGGAGTGGGGAGCTGCAGAAGGCCACTTGCTGCCACGGTGACTAGACTGCTGGAGGCCCTAATATAATAGAATCCATGACTTCTGCGAGCTCTGTGACATACTCACAAACTTTGCCATAAATGGCTACACTGAATAGAGGGCCTGTTAGACTTCCATCCAAAACTCAAAGTCTGCTGGGAGAAATACACTATACTACCTTCAAAGAAGGCTTGATTTTGATCTCTTGTTCAGTGTTTTTTCCTAATCTGAAACAAGTCATTCAGACCCAAAGCACATTGTTATTAAGCTTTGTACATGAAAAAGAAGGTATTTCCCGCTGCTGAACATGCAAAGTGCATCCACTGATTACATGAGCAATAACAGTTTCTGGAACCTTCATTTTAAAATATTATTGTCAGTTGGGAAGACCAAAACATGCTAATTTTAAGTAATCCCCATTATTTTTATACCATGGATTCAGTCATCAGGTATGCTGACCAGTGTTCAGTGCATCTGAAGAAGAATTAAAGGCACACTTAGCTTTTTTTTTTCCTGTCTTTCTATTCTTCTTATACTGAATTGATTCAGCTATAGGGGCCCCGAAGATTCTCTAGTTTGAGCTGGCAGTAACTGGCCACCTGAAGTTGTTCTGGTCCCAAATTTCTAGGGGACAACATGCCTTATCAAGACTGCCTCCTCTGCCACACAGTATTTAAGGGGGAGCAGGAACTGGTGGCACCATGTCATCTATGCCAACTTTTATCACCCAGAAATTCTCCCCCAAAAGTGAACATTAAGCTGCCGTATAATATCAGCTTCCCATCTCCTTTGCTCCACAGAGCAGGCCTAAAAAACCAGATTGATGCCCAGGATCTGGCCATTTTGTCTAGTTTTGAATTATATAAAATTCACCATGTTCCATGTATGAATCCTTCCTAAATAAAGATACACAAACACAATGGCTGTGTCTAGACTGCATCCCTTTTCCCTAAAAGGGATGCAAATTAGACACATCGCAATTGCAAATGAAGCAGGGATTTAAATCCCCCCCGCTTCATTTGCATAAACATAGCTGTTGCTTTTTTCCGGCTCGGCTTTGCTGGAAAAAAGCGCCAGTCTAGATGGGGATCTTTCAGAAAATAAAGCATTTTCCAAGGAATAAGGGAATTCCAAGGAATAAGGGATCTTTTGGAAAAGGCTTTATTTTCTGAAAGATCCCCATCTAGACTGGCGCTTTTTTCCGGCAAAGCCCCGAGCCGGAAAAAAGCGGCAGCCATGTTTATGCAAATGAAGCGGGGGGATTTAAATCCCCGCTTCATTTGCAATTGCGATGTGTCTAATCTGCATCCCTTTTCCGTAAAAGGGATGCAGTCTAGACACAGCCAATGAGTTTCTGCAGACATGGTTCTAGGAATTCCCTTACATGCTACTGTAACACCAACAGGCAGAACCTGTCCTGGGACCTTTGAAGCTTAGCACATGAGCCTATACAGCTTGAGCTATAAAGTCAGCTGGCACTCAGCTAAGGCTGTAAAGAACACTGGTTCTTTCTCTCTGTAGGTAGTCTTAGTGCCACTAGATGGGACAGTGCACCACACCCAGCAGGTATGAGGGTTACACTACCATTCTATCCAAGAAGATATATCTATTTTCCTCCAGAAGCCAGTTTATCCCATTGCATTAAAAATACTCATATATGCCCCAATCTCCGATGCCTGCCAGCTTGATCTTCCTTTATTTTTTTAAAGCTACTCCTATGTAAAGACAGTGAGAATAAGAGAGAGAGAATGCACACTCTCTCTCTTCACAGGAGCTTCAGGGGGTAGCCGAGTTAGTCTGTTACAGAAAAAAACAACAAATGCTCTGGTAGCACTTTATAGACTAACAAAACATGTAGATACCATGGTATCTACATGTTTTGTTAGTCTATAAAGTGCTACCAGAGCATTTGTTGTTTTTCTCTCTCTTCACAGTCAGGCCCAGCTCATCTCTGTACTCTCTTTCGCTCCGCTGAACCCTCTGGAGGTGGCCAGCACTGTAAATGAGACTAATTTACTTTCAAACTTCTTTCTTCTTGTTGATTCTCTAAAGTTTCTCCTGGATTTTTATGGCCAATTCTTGATAACCCTGTTACACCTTGAGCCAGACACCATCCTGTATTAAATAAGCCATACACAGGATTACAAGACATTATTCTGTACACCATCAGTTCTCCTAGAGCAATTTCACTGCAGGACTGCATAAACAATAATCGCCTTCTGAAGTGAAGGGAGAGAATACTCCATGCAGACAGCTCTGCAGAATGCAAGGTAAGCTCATTTCTGTGTCCCTACACCATTAGCCTCTCTAGCAATAAACAAAAGACAGCTTTCATGCTAAAATGTAAGCAGGCACATACCCTGGCAGGCAGGATGTTCAAAGACACTTTTCAGAATCAGACAAGTAGAGCTTCAGACTGGGAAAGTAATCAAAGGGAATAGTTGCCATATTTCATCCCAGAGACAGATACAATTTAGTACCAGGTGAAATGGATTCCTAGAGAGTAAGTATTTTATAAAGCATTTTCAGATATTTCTGGATAAAATTCCCTGAAGAAATCTGAGGTCATGATTACGAAAAGGGCTATGACATAGCTATCTCAGATTCCACTTTTCTTTATCTATTTTAGATATTTCTAGGCCACCAATCACTGTAATAACCAGCTTTGTCTTGCTCATGATTTTAGAGAGACAAAGATAAATTAATATTTTCATCCTTTGGCAGATGACCTAACCTTCACAGATTTCCACCACAACTTCCTCAATCACCATCCATCCACCACACTCTCTTTCTGTCATAGGGTTCACTCACCATTGGAATGTCTCCTCCTGGCTGACCTGCGGATTAGCTCCTTCCAGGTCTGATGGCCCCTTCTGTCACTTGTTTATATGCCTGGCTATCTGTCTGAATCAGGGTGCTCTCTCTTCGTGACTTGGATGCTCCATTTTTTTTACATAGCCCTCTAGCCAGGTCACTGTGCGTTTTTCCCCTTATAGAGTATCAGTGTCTCACCACATAAACTGAGACAGTCACCGCATTCACTGCCCAGACCATGCCTCTTCCCCAGTGGCTGGTAAGGGACCCCAAGTCTACTCTCCAGCCTAGGAGCCCTTTGATCAGCAACCAATGTCTACTGTGTTCCACCCCGCTGCCATTCCCCTGAGCCTTTTCCCACTCTGTCTCAACACTTCTGGCTAAGCCCTTCCTTCAGGATCTGAATCCCCGGGGTTTCTACCCTATCTCTCTATTTCCTGCCTTCCCTCTAACTTCCAGAAAGAAGCCACATGCTCCCTCACTAATGCCTTTTTCTGCTGCCATCTTCCTGACTTTATACTAGCCCTACCTGTTCCTTCTCTGCTGGGCTCCATCATGAGTTCAGGTTACTTAAGCCACCTAATTCCCCTCAGGTTTAGGTCTACCTGATTAATTGGTAAAAGGTAATTAATTAATAACCTTTTCAGCCTTATTAACTGGTTTACTTCCTAGGCTAGTGCTGAGTAAATAGCCCAGTGAATTCCCATCCCCACATCAACTTCCTACACACCACGATCAGCTTCAGCAATATAACTCTACAGATAGCTACATTCAAAATACTCATGGATTCCCACACTTGCCTTCACAGATCCTGTAACCATCCCAAACACACCGGCTGTGTCTACATTGGCATCCTTTTCCGGAAAAGGGATGCTGATGAGACACTTCGGAATTGCAAATCCACGAGGGATTTAAATATCCCCCGTGGCATTTGCATTTACATGGCTGTCGCTTTTTTCCGGCTCGGGGTTTTTGCCAGAGAAAAGCGCCAGTCTAGACGCGATTCTCCGGAAAATAAGCCCTTTTCCGGAGGATTTCTTATTCCTGCTTTCAAGGAATATGCTGTCTAAATACCCTAAAAGAACCTATTTCAGGGGAGAAAAAAACTTCCAACTATATGCAGAGTGCACCTCCCAAAACTGGAACTCTCTCGTCCAGCAACATCCAGGCCAGCAGCTAAGAGCCTGTGCACAGCGAGGCTGGTGGTATCAGGGCCAGGGCCTCAGCAGCCCGGGATGGTAGCAGGGCCATGGTAGCAGAGCAAGGGCAGCCTGGCAATTCTGCTGGGACTAGGGCAGTCCATGCATGTGTAACCCACACACCTAGTGTGGTTACTGAGTACTGCAAGTGTCACCTAGACCACTGCAACAGTTAAGATCAAGAGACCTCTACAGCATGGGCTGGGAGCCAGCTGCCTTTTAGAGGGTAGAGGCACCCTAGAGACAGCTCCCAGGTTCAAATCTGCCTTGGTGGTGGTTACGCATGCAGGTCCAGCAGCAGGGCTGTGCTGCAGCAACCTGATTGGGTCGGTGTTCTGGCCTGGCAGAGGGGGCAGAGCTGCGGCAGCCTGGCTGACGTAGGAGTAATGGTAGTTCTAATTAGGAGCTTTAATTCGAACTACCTAGTCCGTGTTGCGTGTAGCTGCGGGCAGGGAGTTCAAACTACGGGGGATTTAAAAATGGCGGCGCCCGGGAACATGCAAATAAAGCCCGGGATATTTAAATCCCAGGCTTCATTTGCAAGTTCAAATGCCTACATTAGCCGAACTAGTTCGAATTAGGGTGGCAGTGTAGACATACCCTGGACATACCCTGAGGGGAGTAGCTAACACTGCTGGGAGTGCAGCTCCCGGTGCTGTACCCTGGTTCACACTGGCACTTTACAGTGCTGTACCTTACTGTACTCGGGGAAGGGTTCACATCCCTGACCCAGAAAATTACAGCGCTATGAAGTGCCAATGTAGACTTAGCCCTTAGTAACTTTCGCAGATCCGAAGAACACGCTGTGTATCTTGAAACTCTTTTCTCCCACACCAATAGAAGTTGGTTAATTAAAAGATATGACCTCACCCACCTTGCTTCATTACTATCCTGGGACCAACACAGCTGCAACAACCCTGCAAACATCTCTTGTCTTTATCCTTTCCTTGATGGTGCACTTTTGTTGGCTGTCTCTGTTTGCAGGGTAAGAGAATTAGGAGCAAAGTGGCTTGTTGGATTTGGATGTGTAACAAATATGTGGTTTTAATTATGTGAATAGTCCCCAGATACCATAGTGAGAAGTGCTCAGCAAGCTTCTATAGCAATCAGTTAAAAGTAAAGCCATATTCCATATTTTATGCATTGTATCCCTTGCCATAGTACTGGCATGTAGGTATCATTCTTATCTCATACACACACACAATGAGAGAGAGGGAAGGAAGTTTTCAGAAATGTTGCACAATTGTAACTTTACATACTTAGAAAATAAATGGCTCTGAATAAAGATCAAGTTGTGACAGATGCCTAATGGATTCAAGTAGTAAGGTTATTAAAATAAATATATACAAAGAATAATATTCTATTTAAAGTAAATAGGCCACCATTTTATGCAGACTGACTATTTTGCAAACCTCTAGCTAATTTAAGACTTCAATTAATTTATATGGCTCTCATATTTCACGATTGTACTACAGTAGAGCTTTATTTAAGACTATAGTAATTCTGTTTGAAATACTGATTCCAAGAAGAACTGTATGTTTTTAATCAAATAAATACACTGGTGCATTATTATTATAGTAATTAATTGCATGCCCATCATGTAAGCACTTCAGTGCCATCAACAAAAATTAAGACACTAAGAAATATTTCCCCTCTTATTGTTTTAATAGCTTCAACCAAACCAACATGAAATATCACACCTTTTTAAGATGGATAATTTTAAATACTTTTACTTTTTTAAGGCTTGATTTTCAGAAGAGAAATACATCTGATGCAGACACTGTGGAAACCTGCACAAGCTGTGGGGAATCTCAGGAGAATGGAGCTTTGGGTTGAGTAACGCGTGTGGGCTTCCAGAGCTCATAAACCAGCCATCATTTTTATATTGAATTGTACCCTTGTGGATTGTGGGATGCTATGGTAAAAATTATTGCATAAAGTCTATTTTTGAGTATGTGTGTCTGTGTCTAATAAACATCTCCTCTAGATAAATCCCAATACTTGGGATACTAATAAATGCAGGCCTATGAAGAACAGAGAAACAATGTATCCAAATCCATTAAAGACCTTCAGAAGACAGAAAGCTTTTTCAAGGAAGACGGTTAGCTGATTTTTATTTTTTAAGAAGCCCTTCTCTGAGTTGAAGAGGACAAGTGACTATAAAAATGTAAGCAGTCAACCCCCGGCTGAGAAATAAAAATAGAAAAAGGGCCATTAGGCCCAGAGATGTCATCTGTGTCCCTCTTCTATATGTCTGTGCAGGGGATGTGAGGCAAGGAAAAAAAGCAATGAACTGGCTCACCTCCCTGCACAAAAGCATATTATGTTATCATACCATCTGTTTTTCAGTCAATACTACGCTTTCTTACCCCTCAGTGCCTACACATTGTCTTTGCAGAGTATGATTATAACATGGACACTGAATCAGTATTTTCTTTTAATATTCATGGCTAAATGAGCAGAGAAGAATAGTTCTAAATTAACTGAAATTATAACAGAATAATGGTAAAGAATCATCAGTATGTTTTATGTCTATGTCTGAGGTCTTGCGATAGCCCCATCGCTGAAGCATCTGAGTGCTTTTTGGGCTCTGATGCTGTAAGTGGACCCCTTTGAGTGCCTTCCATATGGATCTTATTGTAGAATTGGGCCATAGAAAAATTAACATATACTAGCGGTCATCATCCTCTTCCATCCTGAAACCCCCTTTTCCCTTCCATGATACTGTTTTCATCTATGGAACCTTCTCTGGGAAAGGAAGGGTAATTAGAACCCCCTGAGACCTGTTTGTAACCCCAGGTTCAGAACCCCCTCTCATATAGACAGTTTTGATGTGTTCCTTCACTACATATCCCAGTTCACTTTTGTCTACATAGTCGGAGCATACTCCCAGAACTATTTATAATGGTTTTGCTTCCCTTGTAACCTTTTCAGGATGTGTATGTGTAATATTTAATATTATGTCTTGAAAAAACTACTTTAAAAATAGACAGAGGTTTCTGAATGGATAACAAGTAATTTTTCTGACAGATTTGACTGAAAATAAACACATACTCATATGCATTACACTCATCTCAAATAATATTATTTCTGGAATCTTCTTTTTTAAAATACTGAAAATGGTCAGAGAAAATTATTTTCTCACAACTGCTAATATACATGGCCCTCCTCTAGTTGGCTCAAAGACTACAATACACCTGGAAAAAAATCATAAGCTACTGCCAATTTTGAGGAACATAAAACAACATTTTATACTGTTAGTTTCTGTAATAAAAATTAAGTTGCTCTTATAAAGTCATACAAAATTATAGACGTAAGAATGAACAAATGAAAGCTGAAGTTTTACAAGGTTCTGAATATGGGGAACTTTCACATCAATAGAATTTTTATTTAAAATGTTTATTTATAAAGGGGGCTAAGTACAAAATAAGAAACTTCTACAAAAATATAATGGAAAATAGAAGATTATTTAAATGAAAAACTTAAAAAACAACAAATAGTTTAGTAGCACTTTAAAGACTAACAAAACATGTAGCGTACATCTAGACTGAAAGTTCTTTAGAAAGAAGCTCTTTCTTCCAAAAAAACTTCTTCCAAAAAAGAGCGTCCATACTTAAAAAGCAGATTGAAAAAGCGATCAGCTTTTTCAAAAGAGAGCATCAATACTTATTGGATGCTCTCTCACATGTAAGCTGTGATTACTATGGGTGGAATGGCCACCAGGGCACCTGTGCTTTTTCCTCTTTCCTCTTCTTTCAAAAAAACTCCCTCTTCCCCATCCACACATGCCTTTTTCCAAAAGGGGTTTACCAATGTCAGGAAAACCCCTGCATT
Organism: Pelodiscus sinensis; assembly: GCF_052426305.1. Lineage (NCBI taxonomy): Eukaryota > Metazoa > Chordata > Testudines > Trionychidae > Pelodiscus > Pelodiscus sinensis. The sequence continues at coordinate 43,055,822 of NC_143053.1, read as the reverse complement.
CTTTTGATTTTCTTTCAAAAGAACACGATTGTTCTCCAACAGGTACCAGGAACTCACCCCTGAAATCAACCCCGGTGCCAACTCTGCCCACAAATCTATACAAGCTATTTCATCGCTGGACCCAACCACATCAGCCACCAAATCAGAGGCTCATTTAGCTGCACATCCAGTAATGTGATCTATGCCATCAAATGCCACCAAGGCCCCACTGCAATATAAATTGGACAAACTGGACAGTCCCTACAGGAAAGAATTAATGGACACAAACCAGATATCCGCAAAGGCAACACACAAAAACCTGTTGAGGAACATTTTAATCTTCCCTGACACTCATTAATAGATCTCCAAGTTGCTGTTTTGTTTCAGACCAATTCCACAAGCCAAATACACAGCGAAGGATTGGAACTCCACTTCATTCACAAGTTTAATTCTCATGCTAATGGTCTAAATCACGATATTGGATGGCTCACACATTATCAACCAATCTAACAATGAAGGTGCCAATGGTTCTTCATGTCTGTGTAGAATCTGGTGTTAGTACTCTTCCTTTCCTAGTGCATACTAATGGTTCTTATCAGCCTCTTTTAATTATTTAGTCTTTAAGATGCTAATAGATTATTGGTTGTTTTTTAAGTTTTTCCTGTTACAGACTGGCTCAGCTATCCCTTTAAAACTTATCCACTCGCAGTCTTTCTCCCCCCCCTTCCAATTTTTTTCCTTCTCCCTCCCTCCCCCTTCCCTTATTTATTCTTGGTTCTGGATTTCCAACACTCTGGTCATCTGAAAAAGTGGGCTGTGCCCACGAAAGCTCATGATACCATCTACACGGACTTTTGCCCGAACGGGCAGCTGCTTTTGCGGAAAAACTTGCCAGTCTAGACACAGCCAAACAGTATTGCTGGGCAAACTATCCATTGCAAATAGTGTTTATTCAGCACACGTATTTTTTCTGTACATGAAGCTTCCTTGAACAGATTTTGAAATTTATAAATTTGTTAAGTCGCAGTTGTTCAATGAAATGAATTATGAAAATGTTACACATACTTTTCTGCCTCTGGGTTGGGGTATGCACAAAATATTCACTTTGACTTTTTTGACCATTCTTTATTAGAGTTGAAGTGTGACTAATCAGATAGATCACAAGTATATTGTTTTGAGATGGTTGACAAACTTTCACAAACAGAAATCAAAGAGACATCAAGATGGCCATCAAGAGCTTTCCAACATAAGTCTTCTCACAAACAAATATTCAGATAAGTATGTCTGGATTTTAGACAAAAAAATACATGAATATACAGCAAAAGCTTTGTTATCCAGTACTCATGGGGAAGGGGAGTTGCGGTTAAATAAATGTACCAGATAACAAAGTTTATTGCTCTGGCCCTGCTCCCTATCAGCAGATCTGGCTCCTGACAGCTCAAGACAGGCCAATGGAGAAGGAGGCACCTGCTGATGACGTTGGAAAGCCCTCAATGGCTGGCTGGACAGAAGGGAGTCAGGCATGCATGCCTGAAGATGCAGCAGTATTGTGGCTGGGATCAATGCTGGTTAACAAAGTTTTCTGGTTAACAAATTGCCAGATTACAAAGCTTTCACTGTACATGGAAACTTTCAGGTTTTTAGGAAAACACATGCTTATTTATAGTTTGGGGTTTTTTGTTTTGTTTTTGTTTTAATTCACCCAGATCAGAACTATATGAATGATTTAATTCCCTATTCCATTTTACTTGGTTTTAAACTAATTTCTATAGAATATTGTTAGTTTCACCCCCATCAGAGCCTTACAACATTTTCAAAGAGATATTTCTCCATGTGAAATCCAAAATTAAAAAGATACACTCAAGCATTCATTCATCATTTTTTCCATTCTCATTTCATTCCAGCATAGTAATTACTAGGAACTTGCTTTTAAGAATGCCATTAGGGATTATAATATTTTTCAAAATGTTTTTCAAGGTAAGAAAGAATTTCACATCCTTTTGAACTTTCAGGCAAAAAATGATGTATCTTATGAGACTGCCCATTAAAGTAACATGTAGCCTTATTTATCTGCCATGCCACTTTAAAATGACTGGCAGAATTCACATTGTCTTAGCAAGATAGAGATTTTGCATATCTCTAATGTAGGAGGTTAACTTCTTTATGGATCTGGATAAGTATTTATTTGAAATAATAATAAATATTTATTATTAATATTAGAGTACTTAGGCTCTCTAACCATCATCCAGGACCTGATTGTGCTAGGTGCTGTGGAAATACAAGATGAAAAGACAATCCTGCCCCAAAACTTACTATCTACATATATGAACCACGCACACACATTAAAAAAAAAGATGGATACATACAGACCCATAGGGGATTACAAAAAAAAACCAATGAAACATCGGTCAAAATGATAGGCAGTGGTATCATTGCACCAGCTGTCTAATTGATGTCAAGTTTTTTGTAGGCATCATGACAAAGGAGAGTTTTGCAAAGGGATTTGGAGGAGAATAATTAGTTCATTTTGTATATGTTGATGGGGAGCTGCTAGAAAGTGTGAGGAGCAGCATGGGAATTTTAAAAACTAAATGAGGGATATGTTTGAAGACTACTTAAATTATATCAAGAACACTGATTGGGAAATTACCTTAAGAAATAAGAATGTCACAGTTAATATCAGAATACAAATCTCTTCATAACATTTATTTACCTTTCTATAGCTACATCCATAGATATAACATATGTGAAGCAACCACACAGTACTTGTTTGCAGCACATGGCTGCTTGTTAGTTTGTTTTTTGTTTTGGTTGCATCTCTAAGAGAAACTAATGAGTTTCCAGAAGAGGTCTGAATGCTTTGGGGCTGACTGTGATTTAAAACTGGCAGTAAAAGAAAAGAAGACAGGGAAGGTAGTTGGTTAATTGACCTTTATTGTGCCTTCTGGTTCATTTAGAAATGGAAATTAAATTAACATGATAATTCAGTCCTACTGTGTTAAGACTGCTATAAACCCATTAAATTTTATGGCCATTGATTTAGCATTTTTTTCTATTAACTGAGTTTAATTTTCAATATTGTCATGCAGGTTCTGAAAAGTGGTTAATTCACTCTGGTTCTTTTAAGTTACCAATGTGTAGCTGTTTTATGATAGTAGCTTAATTATTGAAGAGCACAGGCTCTAACCATCAAAATGCATGTACTAATTTTGAAACTGATGCTGTACAAAATACATTGGAAACTAGGAGAGCCCAGAAATACATAGACTCTCTTAAAATCATTAGAAAAACTCAGCATGACCTTACACCCATCACCACAAATATCTGACGCTGAAATATAGCACCAAAGGCACAAAGGAAGAAGAAAAGATCTCTCTTGCAATATTCTCTGTGTCAAGCTAACAGACGCCTTAAAAAAACATGTTTGATTTCCCTATGATATTAGTGATAGTGTGGATTGCTTAAATATCCTAAAGTGCAGCGGCTCATCCATTACTTACTTCCAAACATGTAATTTTAGCTGAACAGGATTTTCTCCCTAATGCTTATTTTTTTCTCTGCTCACTATGCCCTTCTGAAAAAAATATGCAAATACACCCCCTGCTCATAGAAAAGATTAACTGAATTAGACCCATGCATTTGTTGTTTGGCTAGGCTGAACCTCATAAACCCATGCTTGACAGGGACCTTCCACAGATGTTCAGCCCCTAGACACAGAGAGGACCTCCATTCCTCCAGGTGTCATGCATGGGGAGAGGTATAGATGTCAGTGCATCATCCCTGTAAGAAATATTCTATGAGAAAGTGAATTTAGCATAAAGCTTTATTTAACTTTTTTATGGAGCACTCTCCATGCTTAGGAGGAGGATTAGTGGCTGCAGAAGATGGGAGAAGCAGTCATGAAGGGACCTTATGTATTAATACACGTGTCCAACAGAGCCCAAGGCAGTTGCAGTGTTTAAAAGCTGTTTCTTCTGTGATAAATCTTAGGCCATAATAAAATTGTCGTCTTTAGGATGCTACCAGATTCCTTCTTGTTTTTGCTGAAACAGATTAACATGGCTACTCCGAAACCTGTCTTCTGTGGTAGGAAAGGATGATCCAGTGTTGAGGGAACAAGTCAGGAGCCCAGGATTCAATTCAAAACTAAATCACAAATAAGCAGGTGGAGGGGTACACCTTAGACCTGGTGCAGGGAGAGTGGTGAGGGGAAAGACAGTGCAGAGGGTGTACAGACAGTGAGGTTCCCTGCTACCCACTGAAATCACTAGTGATCTTAGTTGAGCAATGGAACCTCAGGACATGGCATTGCTGAAGTGGCATTGAGTGTCCAGCAGTGGCAGCCTTTGGCCCACTGCAACAATCAACCAGAGGCAGCATCAAAGAGCCGTTAAAGAGTTACACAGCAGCCACAGAAACATTGCTCTATGCTCCTACTTTCTGGGGTAGGCAGGGGACCCCTTGAACACACATTTGAACTTGGGCTCTTTGCTAACCCAGGACAGACAACTGCAAGTGGGATGCAGCAGAGAAAAAAGGGAATGGTGTGTCAAAGGGACATATATTTGTTAGACTTTCAAACCTCAAGGTGGGAAACTGAGGCAAAGAACACTGCCTAGGGGGTGGGTTTTACTAATGGTTGCATATATTTGAATGTGGTTGTGGTGTTTTCCCCAATGCATGGTTCCCTTTCCCTATTAATAGAAATTATCTTTTGTTATACACAGACTTAACACTCACAATTGGGGAGGATTGCCTCCCAGAAGTACCGGGGGCGGTGTTACATTTTCCCAGATTACTGAATGGAGGCTTGAGCCGGTTCTGTTTTGCACTGTTAAGTGGAGCATCTAGGTACTGCCAGCTCAGCCTTGCAGAAGGATCGCAAACACATAAATGCAAAATTCATATTATGAGTATCCTGTCAGGTATAACTTTTTCAATTATGAAATAAAATTACTGATCACCACTAGTTTCCCATAATAAAATGCTCTCCTGTGTTCTACAGTAACATGGGCAGTATCTGAATGTATGGACACCAGGTTACCTCAATCACAAAAAAATTAAGGGAACTCTGATACTGACACAAATCCTGCCAGCCACTAAAAATACAACTGGCCTAAATTGTTTTCAAAGCCTAGAGGCATGCACTGAACTCCCCATGCACCAACAATGTTCTAATATGATATGAGGCTCCTTAACACATCAGAGTTAGCAGCAAATAGAGGAATAAAATTGTTTCATGCCATTGTTGGCAATAAAAACCCATCTATGTTAATTACACTTTATGTTTGATAGTCATTATTTAGTCAACATTTACTACACTGTAGTCTCTTCACAAATGACTACGTACAAATAGCCTACATACAAATAATAAATCTGGGAATAGCAGTAAGTTCCAAATAGTGGCTGGTCTCACCTGCCAGAAAAATGTTGTATCATATAGTCACAAAAGGCCATGTTCACCCCTTCTGTAACTCCAGTAAGCTCAAAGAGTTTACGCTAAATCAGAATTTGGCCCAGTGTGTGCATTTGTTTGCTTGCAGTGTGTTTGCTGGATTGAAGTTTGGGTGGGCTGTTTGGGTGGCTGTGTGCTGAGCTTTGCAACATGCTAATCAAGGCAGACAGCTTCCTAATGAGGTCCTTCAACCTGCCATCCTTTGATTCCTAATTGCTTAAGGATCCATTCACAAAGTGTTAGGCTTAACTTGGGGAGACCAAGGATTTTAAACTTCAGCTTGTAAGCAAGCAGAGGAGCTAGCAAAAAGGAGCAGCAAATGAGGGAGTTTTGCGAGGGATTTTGAAGAGGGAACAAGTAATAAACAGTGACCCCTAGTAAATAGTCTCTAAACTTAAGCCAAAAACACTCCCCCCAAAAAAACTACATAACAACAAAAGTAAAAAAAATAATGCAGGCAGAAGTCCAGAAGCAGAATGGGGACTATGCAGTTTATGCACTGAATGATTACCTGCCTCATATGTGCATTCAATGCAAACAGCTCATGGCCCTCAGAGACTGAATATGAGCTCTTGAGACAGGAGCGGCTGACCTGGAAAAGCTAAGGGAGACGGAGAGGGTAAATAGACAAGATTTTGACAGAGTCTGTACTATAGAGGAGGAGGAGGTTAGTCTCAGAGAAGGACAACATCAAGCTGGAGAGGAGGGAAACAATCCCATAATTAGGACTCTCCTTCTAGATGATGATGTGATATCCTCTCACATTGAGGATCCCCCTCCAGATGAAGGGACCTGTATTATTATTATTAAGAGACAGGTAATATTAATGAGGGGTTCAGTTATTAGATAAGTGGGTTTGTGATGACCAGGAGAACACGGGATAGGAGAGAGATCCTGGAGGCCAAATTTGGGCTGGTAGGTAAGAGATTAAAGACCTCCATGATAGCATTTTTTGAAATGCTTCCAGTTGCACATGCAGAATTCCAGTCTTAGTGCATGGAGGAGATGATGGTGTTTGCATGAAGAATTTAGATTTATTGGGAACAGCAAACTAGAAGAGGTGGTTAGAGGCAAAATAGCATCCTTTAGAAATTGGAAATCAAATAGAAAGGGGTATAAATTCTGGCAAATCAAATGTAAAATTATAATTAATTTTACAAGAAAGAATCTGAAGAGCAGCCAACTAAAGACACAAAAGCTAACTCCACAGGTTTTTTTTAAGTATCTCAGAAGCAGGAAGGTGTCTGGAGCTCAGGAAAGGAGGAGGGTAGGATTCAGGGCAGAGGGCTAGGGACTTGGGGCAAGGAGCTAGAAGGGGCTCATCAGGGCCATCCATAGTGGTGAGGACAGCATTGCAGCTGTCACCCTCCACAACTCTTCCTGTTGTGGAGCTGGTGCTGCAATGCCTGGTCCTGGCCATTGGCTCCTGCAGGGGAGGAGATGGAGCTGTGGTGCATAGTTCTGTCCAGCAGCTCCTAGGGAAGGGGACCAGCGCTATGAGTCCTGGCCCCAGCCCCAGTGGCTGGCTCCTACAGAGGGGGCTGAGCTGCCCCACCTGGTCCAGCAGCAGCCCTAGTCCCATCCCTCCAGGTATTGGGGGGCTGCGCAGGCTGGCCCCAGCCTCAGTGATGCTCCTACAGGGTGAGGGGCTGCATAAGTTGGCCCTGGACTCCAGCTTGTCTGGGGGGATGGGAATCCACTGCCTGGTCCTGGTCTGTAGCTTCTTGGTGGGAGTGGAGGACAGGACTCCATTGCCTGGCCCCAGTCTGCAGTTCTGGGGTTGCTGCCTGGCAGGGCTGCTGGATGCCAGGACTCTCCCACCCCTACAATCCGGCACTGTGGTCAAAGGTTGAGGGAAGGGGTTGGGCGGGGGGGGCACTTACCTGGGCCATGATAATATGCCCTGGTCCCCACTGGCCACTCTTTTCCTGGTGTAGCCATTCCCCAGTGGTCACTCTGCAGTATAACTGTCCCTCCTATCATCCCCCTCCCTTTCTGTGTTATGGAAAACAATCCCATTCCATACACATCCCATTTTCCTGGCACAACCAAACCCTGACCTTGCTTTAATTAAGGATAAGAGGAAGCTGCATACCAAATTTGATGGTCCTAGCTCTTAGTGTGTAGGAGGAGTTCTTGAATAAATGGACTCATGGACGGACAGATGGAATGACAAACTCATGGACAGGCAGAAGGATGCACAAACTCTCTAAGAGAGATAGATAAATAGAATGCTCACACTTTGAATAATGTGTACAATTATGTGTACAATTCTGGTCATTCTTTATCAACAAAGATGTATTAATACTGGAAAAAATATACATAAGGGCAACTAAAATGATTAAAGGTATCAAACAGCTTCCATATGAAGAGATTAAAAAGACTGGGACTGTTCAGCCTAGAAAAGAGATGACTAGGGGGGATGTAACAGAGTTTTATAAAATCATGACCAGTGTGGGGAAAATGAATAGGCAAGTGTTATCACCTTCTTCACATAACACAAGAACCAGGCATCACCCAATTAAATTAATAGGCAGCAGGTTTAAAATAAACATAAGGAAGTACTTCTTCGTATAGTTCATAGTCAACCTGTGGAACTCATTTCCTGAGGATGTTATGGTGGGCAAAAGCTTTGTGGGACTGAGTTCAAAAAGAATTAAATGAGTTCCTAGAGGACAGATCCATCAGATATTAGCCAAGATAGTCAGGGATGCGCCCCATACCAAGGGTGTCCCTAATTCTCTAACTTCCAGAAGCTGGGATAGGATGACACAAGATGGATCACTCAATAAAGTGCCCTATTCTTTCCATTCCCTCTGCAGCATCTGGCACAGGCCACTACCGGAAGGAGAGTGGGCTAGCTGGACCCCTGTTCTGAATGCTTATGTTCATTTAATGTTACCATACTATATTTTAATTTGTATAATGTTTTTCATACATACTGTTCCTTAAAACATGGCCCTGCTATAAATAACATAACTGCAGAGTTAAATGACAAATAATAGCAAAGCAAGGGAGGAATTAATGAGCATAGGCCTCAGAAAAAAGTAGGTTTTGCTAGCTGAGCCTACTGAAGAAACTAAATGATACAAGGCATCCTTTTACCAGTGTTGCTCATTCTCCTTTATTGCCCAGCTTCACTCAATTTTCTGTCTTCAAAGGCCCTCTATCAGTCTCTCCAATGAATGGGAAGGTTATGGCCACTTTCTTCCAACACAATGTCCCTGGATGCACTTTTGACCCTGGCAGCGTTGAGACTGGGTTTCTTCTGGCAAAAGCCAACGTGAACCTGAACTGGACCTGGTCTTTTGAGCAGAGCTATGAAATAAAACTGTTAGAAACAGGGGACCAGCTACAACAAGTCTCTTCACTGAATGCACAATAAGAATAGCTCATTCAGTCCACAAACACTGCTCCTGAAATATTACACCATTAACTACGGTGGAGGGAGAAGTATACAACAGAACTCAATGAGAAAAAAGGACTGGATACAGTTTTGATTGAAGCAAACCAATTCCATCATCCCACACATATTTTCAAACAGGCCTCACCAAATAAAGGGCAAATTTTATCCTCTCTATTGTTAGAAAAAGTTTTAAACCACCAGAACCCATTGCATAGAGCTGTTCAAAAATTTACCTGCAAACTGGGTTGTTGCTTTTTTTCATATTTGGAGCTAGGGATGGCTACTGAAAAACTGAACACCCAAAACCTGAAAACTAAATCCCAAAACTTTTGCTGAAAATGTTGATGAAAAATAAAGAGAAATCTTGTGAAACTTTAGGGCATGTCTAAGCTACATCCCTCTTTCAAAAGAGGGATGTAAATTAGACAGATCAAAATTGCAAATGAAGCCAGGATTTGAATTTCCTGCACTTCATTTGCATAAAGGCAGTCACATGATCTTTTGAAAACGAGTATTTCAAAAGTGAAACCGCCATCTATATGCGGTTCTTTCGAAAAAAGCCCTCTTTTCTAAAAGATCCTGTACTCCTCAAAAAATGAGGTTTACAGAATCTTTCGAAAAAGGTTTTTTTTTTAAAGAACTGTGTCTAGACGGAGGTTTCACATTCGAAATACCTGATTTCGAAAGAACGCGTGGCCACCATTATGCAAATAAAGCATGGGAAATTCAAATCCTGGCTTCATTTGCAATTTCGATTTGTCTAATTTACATCCCTCTTTCAAAAGAGGGATGTAGTTTAGACCTAATCTTAATCCCTTAATCCAAGACCAGAGACTAAGGCTATGTCTAGTCTACGCTCTATTTTCGAAAACGGATATGCAAATTCCATGTTCTTCTTCCGATCTCACTTTTGAAAGCAGAGCTTTCGAAAGTGAAAGTAGTCTGGTCGCGGGTTTTTTTTTTTTTTTTAAAAAAACCTTTTTCGAAAAAAATGCTCTTCCTTAAAAAATGAGGTTTACGCGGTTTTTTCGAAAACTGGGTTTTTCCTGAAAAAAACACATCCAGACTACTTTCACTTTTGAAAGTGGAGCTTTCAAAAGTGAGATTGGAAGAAGATATTCAAATTCCCACAGAATTTGCATATCCTCTTTCGAAAATAGTGCGTAGTTTAGATGAACCGTAACAGATTTCTTCATGCATAAGCTTTCATGGATAAAGACCCATTTAGTCAGATGCATGGAGTGGAAATTATAGAAGCAGACAAATATACCAGCACATGAGAAAAATGGGAACCTTACCAAGTGGAGGACCAGTACTAACTAAGCTAATTAAGTCAAAGGGGATGTGGCCGACTCCTAACAGTTGATGAGGTGTGAATACCAAGAGAGGAAAAATTGCTTCTGTAGTGAGCTAATGTTTCTATGCTATGCATCTGATGAAGTGGGTCTTTGCCCATGAAAGCTTATGCCCAAAGAAATCTGTTAGTTTTTAAGGTTTCACAAGACTCCTCTTTATTTTTGTTCAACATTTTCAGCAAAAGTTTTGGGATTTTAGTTTTCATGTTTTGAGTATTTAGTTTTTCAATAGCCATCTCCAGCTTCCCCCCCCCCCCCCCCTTTGTTAAAAAAAAAAAAACAGAAAATCTCAACCTTCTTTGTTATGGTTGTATGATAACTTTATATACTATATGCTCACTGTGTTTCTGGAAACTGATTACAACAACATACTTTCAGCCTATGTCTAGGATTACCTTATTTAATCTGTTTAGGGTGGTCACATGAAGGCCTGCAATGAAATGAATGGTTCTGGAAAGTGGATTAATGTTAAAATTGTAGCAAGCAATTATTTTTAATTAATCCTTTTCATGACTGAATTTTCAGAATAAGACTACACAGTCTGAAACCAAATTACTTTAATAAAAAACACAGCTGCTTTATTCTGTAACCCAGGTGTATAGGCAGCCTATGGTAGCATATTTCTTATCTCAAACATTGCAGATCAATACAAATCTTATTCCAGATTAAAAATGATTAATATTAGTCACATCCTAACTGTAAAATGACCATTGTACAAATAATCCTCCCTTTGCGACAAAGAACCCATCTATTTAGAGGCAACACTTCAACGATTGTTTCACTAGCTTTAACCAAAACTTCAGTAAGATGAAAATAGTTTAACTTGGATTCTCAGATAAATGTAAAACCAAATAGAATAGGACCAGCAGAAAACATTTGCTTTGCTTGATCTTAGTGACTTATGATTGAAGCCTGATTTCTGCATTACACAGTAAATATTTCTTCTGAAACATGCCAGTTTCATGCTGCAGTGGCCCTGCTTGCTTAAAGTGTTTGCTTGTAGGGTTCAAAAAGACTCTCTGTTAAAAAGAAGAAAGATGTGTAACTTTAAATTCTAGCAATCACTTGTTTGATATCTGTCCAATTTGTTTTTTACATTAATATCAATCAATATTAAAAGCAAAGAAACTGCTATAGACAAGATCTAAAAAGTCATGATCTTCTACAAGAGTTTCTTCCAGTGCATATCTGGATTGTGATAGTTTTTGTTTCAGGATATTTATGTCAAGCTTTGCAATATAAGTGTAGTGACTCAAATTATGTTGTTGGCTAAATACGTTGCTTTAAAAATACCCTCCTGTTTCACTCCTCAAATGAAAAATTTTGCTGAACAAGATAGGTCTGGCCTGCACAAGTGCTAGTTGTTGTTTTAAATCTCCATCCGTAGCTATTTTGAAAAGAACAGATATGTTTTTGCACTATTACTGACCAATGACACATGGACAATATGTGGCTGACAATTGTGGTGTGCCCTGTTGCAGCCAGCGGTTCTTACAGGCAACATTATTAGGGCATGTCTACACAGAAGCCCTCTTCGGGCTCTAATTCGAAGCAGCACATTCATATTAGGGAAACCTGCCTCAGACTAATTTTGAGGCTTCCCTGTAGTGTAGACATGCTATTTTGAAATAAGCTATTTTGGAAAAACAATTCCGAAATAGCTTATTTTGAAATAAGTGTTCTGTGTAGACATACCCTTAGATACTTAGAGTGTGAGAGGGAGGGGAAAACACAGATTATAAACTAAAAGATTGAAGCTTTGAGCCCCACAGTCTGGAACCTAGATCCTATGCCCAGAAGGCACAGAAGTCATAAGGAGAACCAGATCATAGCTTGCAGGGATGACAAAGTGTGACATGAAAAAAAATGCTTATTCCTATAGATACCACCAGAATCATCCTTAGTGCTGCATTCTGGGTGAATAAAGCTGGCAAAGCTGCAAACACAGAACTGAGCAATCCAAAGTATGTACGAGAAAAACAGGCAAAACAGTCTGCACAACCACAGAAGTGAGGCAGGATTTCAGTCCCACTATGTTTTTCTGATAATACAACTTTTTTTTAACAATATTTTAATGTTTATCAAAGAGAATCTGCAAATTCAACATTAACCTCCCAAATTCCTCACAGACAGAGAAATGGGAATCAGAAAACATTGCACAGAAATCTGCCAAAGTTTTTGGTTAGACAGTAACTCCCGCTGAGAATCAAAAACTGGCTCCTTCAGTTTTAACTTGGATTGAGCTGTAGACACTGCAAATCATCCATCTTTGAAAACCACACGGGAAACAGATAAGTGTGTTCTGTAAGGGACAAGTTTGACCCTCTCCTCTGTGGCTGCAAAAATAGTGCAGTTTCACTGCTCAGTAGGTAGTCAAGATTTGAGGAGCCCATGCAAGGAGACTCTCTCATGGCTCCCTATGTAGACAGAGGTACATGAAGAATCTGCTGATGTGCTAAGAAAAGTAAGGCTGGGTTCGTGGAAGCTACTCCTTTCCCCTGCTGGATTTTTCAGTGTCTAGCACAACTACTGAACTAGGAATCAATAAAAGAATTGTGGGCAATTACAACAACAGGACACACATCTTTTGCACCATGGATCCAAATCATAAATGGTCAATGTCTTTTCCAGGAATCTGATCAACCACTTCTTTGAACTGCCCAGTGAATTCTCAAAATCACTGTCAGGGTGGGAGGTAGGGTTGAGTTACGTGATTAATTTACAGGAAACCCTTGCCATTTGCAGTTTTGCCATTCGCAGTTTTGCATATTTGCAGTGCTCTGCACCGCACCAGCCCAAGCACATGACGCAGCACAATGACACTTTTTCAGTGTGTTTAACAGAGCCATAGAATACCAGGAAATTTCACTGGGAATATGATACTGTGACACATAATCCTAGATATAAATATCACGAGAATCACAGCTCACCACTATTGTATGTGGTTACTGACAGAAATTAGAAGTAGGTGAAAAAGTGTGGTTTTGTCTTGGAAACACCCCCCACCTGCGTTCCTCATTATTCATATGTTTCACCAATCATAGTGATCTCAAGAATGTATCCCTCATGAATGGTGAGGGCTCCCTGTAATCATATGTCTGGTTGCAATTCTCCAAAGGTAATATCTGTTCCTTCTAGCTGCATGAGATATTTGTAATTGGCTGATGAATACTTTATGCAAAATACATCCCAGCCTAAGAGATGGTCTCAAACTGATCAGTAGTCACATGACCACCACTTATACTGGACTGAACTGTCTCATTACATTGCCTACCACAATATATTAACACCATTCTTTATAGTGCAGCCGTTTGTTATTCTTGGGGGGGGAACTGGTCACCTAAATCTATGGTTTTCTAACTTTTTCTCATGACCCAGTTGAAAATTGTTGACACCTGTGACACAACATAATTTGACTAGAGCAGTGGTCACCAACCAGTAGATTGGGATCTACTGGTAGATCTTGGAGCCTCTGACAGTTGAACCTGACTGGTTTGGCCAAGAGGCTACCAAGCACAGCACTTCAGCTGCCCCTTCCCCCATTGCTGCGCATCTCCTGCCCTTTGCCTTGGAGCTGTCCCCTCAGGAGTCTCCAGCTTTCTGTGCAGGGCAAGGGGGTAATGGGTGCTCATGCCAAGGTGCCCCCTCTCCCACCCTCTGTCCTGTCTCCACAGAACAGAGAGGGGGCACAGCAGGACTTGGGATGGAGTTTGCTGGCTACTTTTGGGAGTGGTGCAGGGCCTGGGCAGGGGTGAGCCTGCCTTAGCCCCACTGCACCACCACCCAGGAGCCACCTGAGGTAAGCAGTGCCCAGCTGGAGCCCACATCCCAAACTCCTATCCCAGTCATGAACCCCCTCCTGCACCCCAAACCCCTGCCGCAGCCCCGAGCACCCCTGCATCCAAACGCCTTCCCAGAGCCTGCACCTAGAACCCCCTCTGACACCCCAACTGCCTGCCCCAGGCTCCTCTCAGAGCCCCTCTCGCACTCCATATCCCTTAATCCAAGACCAGAGCCTGCACCCCGACCTGCTGCCCCTGCCTGGTGAAACTGAGTGAGGATGGGGGAGGGAGGGAGGGAGGATGGAGTGAGCAGGGGCAGGACCTTGGAGAAGAGGCACAAAGGAGGTGGGGCAGTTGGGTCTTAGGTAGATCCTGGGTTGCACTTAAATTCAAAAAGTGATCTTGTGCTTAAAAAGGTTGGAGACCACTGGACTAAAGTATAGGCCCCAGGTGAGGCTGAGGATCAGAGCTTTGGGCTGTAGGAGGGGGCTCCAGCTTTGAGGGCAGTCAGGGCTGAGGCAGGAGGGTTTACCTTGAGCAGCTCCCAGTCAGAGGTGCAGCGGGGGATGATAATGCAGGGGGTGCTAATGCAGGCTTCCTGCCTCTCCTAGCACTGCAGACCATGCTGTGCCCCACAAGCATCCAGCAGCAGGCTCCCTGCAGATGGGCGTGTGGAACTAGTGCTCAAGGCAGGGGCAGTGCCTTCTCCCAAGTGCTTCTGGGCCCCCACACAATCTAGGTGCCAGGACAGGCAGGTAATCTGCCTTCACACCCCTACTGGTCACCTGACCCCCCAGAGCCAGCCCACAACATTTTAACACCTGAGGCGGGGAGCTCAAATGATGCCTCCATGCCCCCTCGCCTGGGCCAAAACTTTGAAAGGTCTCAATTCTGCCTTCTTCCTGTTCTCCTCCTCTCATGGCACTCCACCATCTCTGTGCATCTAGACCAGAGAGAATACATATGCCCCAGCAGCAAACACAATTTTCTACACACTGGGTCCTAGTGGCGCCCGCCCGCCCGCCCGCCCTCACAGTCTGGCACCTGAGGCAGCCACCTCAGTTCACCTCATGGTAAGGCCAGCCCTGGGACCCTCCCTGCAGCAAGGAGACCCAGTGCCTGACATTCCGCAACCCAGTATGGGGTCGCAGCCCATAGTTTGAAAACCCAGTGACCTAAATCACAGGGAATATACTTCAGCTTCCAAATTGAAACTTTACAAATAAACAGCAAATAGAGAATCCCCATATTCACATATAAATGGTCTTGGTTAGATGTGAATATAGGTAATTCACGAGAAGATTAGCTATTTCTCTGTTTGTTGCAATGTTTGTGAAACAGTAAGTAAAAGAGGCTATAAAACAGGCTTATGTTAAAAAGTAATTCAGAATTCACAAGACTGTATGTGAATTACTTTTCCTCCATTTCACTCAGCTCCAGTCAGGAGTATCACTCTATAAGCAACATCCTGTATTGTATAGATGTGAGTGCAGCAGAGGGTCTGGATTTTGCATAAGAGGGATATGCAACAGATATAACAAATATTTAATTGTCATGTAAAATACTATTCACGATAGCTGCGTATTTACGAAAGCGACCTAATGCTTCACACAAATAATAACAACCAGTAATTCCATGCTGTCAGACTATAAAATTCCCCCTTTAAAAAAAAAGCCAACTTAGTTTGAACCAATTGTTTTTCTCGGTTTTCTATTGAAAATCCATGTTCATGGGGAAAACATTTCATTTTTAAAATGATAAATTATTCTGCCATGCTATGGTTTTTCCTTTTAAAAGTAAAATCAAACAAGTACCAATTACACTAAACAAGCTTTCAATTTATACTTGAAAAAACAGGCTAGTTATAAATATTTCCTTTTTTTAATAGCATAAATAAAATTGTGACTAAACCACAAAGCAATCAGAAAAGAAGCAACGAGGGAGTTAGCATGACCTGGAAAATAGTGCATTGGAGTGGGTTTCAGGACACCTGATTTTATTTCTGACTCTACTACTTCCTTCTGGGCAAAATCACTTTACCTCCCTGTACCTGTTTCCTTATCTATAAAATGGGAATAATAATATTGACCTTCTTCATAAAGTCCTTTGAGATATACAGAACCTTTTAACAGAACAAAAGGCAGATTTTATTGTTATTAAAATTCTCAAATAAAAATAACGTGCTGGCCACAAACAAAATGCTTCTTGTAAAAATAAAGGTATGATTGGCAAAATACAACTTTTCCCCTTTTAAAAATGATTGAATGGGCTGGGGAGTCACTCTGGCCCCAGTCCTTCAAATTTACAAGTGCTCAACTTTAAGCACAAGCAGTTCAATTAATTTCAATGGGGCTACCCATGTCAGTAAATTTAAGCAGGAGTAATGTTTGTAGGATTTGGCCCTTCATTTTTTGCCACATTCTGCTGTCTTTCCAGTTATTTTGGGCAAGAAGGGGAGAAGAGAGAAATCACAAATTCACTAGAGTGGAAGTGAAGCCTTCAGCAGTCCCCAGACATCTGGTTTATTTGAAAAGTTGTCCCTTGAAAGCATTTTGCTGCTGTTTCCTCACAGCTCCCCCATGACTCCTAGTTCCTCTCTTTCCCCTCTCCATTTCCTCCTTCCTCCTCCCATAGCCATGAACTATACTAGGGAGTTCTTTCAAAATAACTCCCCTTATTTCAAAATACCAAGTGGAGCATCCACACTACCAAGACCATTATTTCGAAAAAACTGGGTAGTTATTTCGAAACCTGTACTCCTGCTTTCTACAAGGAATAATGCTTATTTCAAAATAGCATTAGTGTGGATGCTCAGCTGCTCCTATATTGAAATAATTGGCCTCCAGAGGCTTCTCTCAGCTGCACTTGAGGCTGGCCACACCTGCCAGCTCCACTACTGTCCTTCTCCTATGGAGCTTTAAAGCAGCAGGCTGCAGGAGAAGGGCTTGTGGCATGAGGGCAGCCTTGCCAGTCCTGTGCCACACCACAAGCACAGTGGCCATGGCCAGCCCCAGTGCTCCCTCTTAGCTCCACGCCATGGCCAGCACTCCCACAGCACCCTCAGCTGCAAGTGGCCAGGGATTCAAGAGAGCACCAGCCTGGACTGGTGTGAAGATCCTGGATCTCATTGAGCTCCGGGGCAAGGAGGCCAACCTCCAGAACCTCTGCATCAGAAGGCGCAATGCTGATGTCTATGGTGGATGGCCACCAGCCTGGCCGAGAAGGGATACATGCAGACCCTTGACCAGATCCGCATGAAGATAAAGGAACTCCAACAGGAGTACAATAAGGCCAGGGAGCAGAGTGGACACTCTAGGGCAGCACTGCACATGTGCCGGTACTATGACTAGCTTGAGGCCACCCTGGAAGGATGACTGGTCACCTTCCCCCCACCCCCATCATTGTCAAGTCCTATTTGGCTTGGAGGTCACACAACAGCCTGTGCACTTGGGTGCACATGGAGTGCCACTCCGGAGCACTCAGCTCTATGCGGCTCTCACATAGGAGCCGCTCAATCCTTCTCACAAGGTTCCTGAAGATGCCTGCCTTACTCCAGACTCCGCGGTAGAACTCCTTCCCATGACAAGCCACAACGAAGGAGGCTGGGGTCATGGAACCACACACAGTGCCACACATGGCCCAGACTCATGCCTGCACTCAGGCACCATCCACTCCCAGTCAAACACAGAGATACAGAGGAGACTAATACCCTGCATGGGAACTTGCCAGGGGGAAGAAAAGGAGGGGACCCCAGTAGCACTTTCTCTGGCAAGTGAGCTGTGCCGCTCACACCTATCCCAACACACCCCTCCTTCTCCAGTGGGCAGGGATAGAAGTTCTTCTTCTGCCACCAATGCCAGACCCATCATGCGCGGGATACAGAGGGAGGCCAAGCCACCCTGTCTTCTCCTCTTGCCTGAGGTTCCTGGCCTGGCTGGAACCTTCCCATGCCTATTTGTCCCCAGGCCATGAGGGTAGCAATGCACCCCTGGGATGTCTGTGCCCCTTCAGGAAAGTGCCCCCTGTCTAGGCAACAAATGGCCTTGCTTGAAGCACATCACCATCCTCTGAATCAAGACCTTTGGGGTTGGCTCAGAGAGTAGAACTAGGCTTCATGCACAGAGTCTCCTGGGATGTCTCCCCTTGTAACTTTGCTTCACAGCTGGGCCAGCTGTGAGCATGGCGCTTCCACTACCTCCTATGCCCGTGGTCACCAACCAGTAGATCGTGAGCTACCGGTAGATCTCAGGGGCTCTAAGAGTAGCTCTTGAGCCCTCTCTGAACTGCGCGTCTGCGCAGTACATTTACATAGATTTCCTCATTTGAGGAGCAGCTACTCACCGAGCAACAACACAGGTGAGTAGCTGCGAGGAATGGTGGGAGCTGGGAGGTCGGGAGGGCTGAAACACCCCAGCCAGCTGACTGTGGCTTTCACAGCTGGAGCTAGGCGCAGCCTCCCTGGGCTGAGCGCAGGGCAGCCGGGCTGGAGGAAAGAGAAGCAGCTGCCTGGGCAGCTGGCCATGGCACTCAGCTCCAGCTGATCGGGCGGCTTCCCCTCTGTGCCTGCCCACGTGGAGCTTGGTGCACCCTGGCTGAGCACCATGGCCAGCTGGCTGGGCAGCCACTTTTCTTCACTCCAGCCCGGCTGCCCTGCAGTCAATCCGGAGGGAGCACAGGTTGGAGGCTTCCCTCCGTGGCTGGTGTAGGGAACTCCCTGCCCCCAACCTTGTTCCCTCTCCTCTGCCCCAAACTTGTCCCCCGCCCTCCTGGCTCCCTGTTCCCTTTCCCTTGCCCCCCCGACCCCGCTGCAGAAACCTGCCCCCCCCTGCAGAAACTTGTCCCCCGGCACCCTGCCCCCCCTGCAGAAACCAGTTCCTTCTGGCACCCTGTCTCCTACTACAGAAACCTGTCCCCCTGCTTCCCTCTGCAGAAACCTGTCTCCCCCCCCCCCCAGCACCCTGTCCCCTGCTGCAGAAACCTGTCCTGGCACCCTGCCCTCTCTCTCCTGCCTCCACTGGCATCCTGTTCCCTGCTCCAGAACCCACTAGGACCCATCCCCAGTACTGTGTCCCCTGCTCCCAAATGACTTTTCTATGGGTCAGTGACCCCTGACTCAAGGCAGGTTCCCTGCCATTCTCATAAATAAAGACAATGCAGAAACTTTTTGTGTTTAATATAGTATTTTATTTAAAAATGAAGCCTGGCCAACAAACCCCCAATTGGGGCCAAGCCTCCATCTGGCCACAACCACTCCTGCACTCCCCCTTCCCCAGACCCTAGATCTGAGCCTATCAAACACTGAAACCTCATGCCCTCAGCCCCTCACATACCCCAACCCAAATTCCTGCACCCTCACATCCGCAAGACTGTGGCTTGCTTAGTATCCCAACACTGCGCAGCCTGGAGCCTCCTCCCCGAGCCAGTGTCCCCTTCTCCACCTCCTCCTGCATCCAGATTTCCTTCCAGAGCTTGCATCTCTCACCCCTTCCCACACCCAAATCCCTCATTCCCACCCCAGAGCCTACACATCCTGTCTCAACACAGCAAGGGTCCAGCTAGACTGCAGGAGTTTTTCAGGATTCTGGAGATATCCCAGAAAAACTCTTCTGCATCCAGGGTTGCGTTTGTTCTTCCGCTTTTTTAGTGGAAGAGCAAACAGGCTCTTTTGGTCACCCCTATATTCCTCTTTCCACAAGGAATAAGGTGGCTTCCAAAAGAAGGGTTTTTTTCTGACATTTGGTCCAGTGTAGACAGGCCAAATGTTGGAAAAACCTCTTCCTACAGAATAATAATAATAAAAAAAAATAAGCAGCAGTATAAGGATTGGGGATAGCAAGTGATGGAGAGGAGGAGAATAGAGAGGGCGGGGCTTCAAGGAAGGGGCGGGGCTTCACAAAAGGGGCGGGGCGGTAGATCTTGGCTTGGTCTGTCATTTAAAAAGTGATCTTGGGTGTAAAAAGGTTGGAGACCACTGTCCTATGCCATCATCCCAACTTTGCGGGATCCACCAGAGAAAACAAACCCTGGAAGACCTGCTGCAGGAGTAGATGGCCTCCCTCCAGTCCCTCATCCAGGGACTTGATGACAAGTGCCAGGAGCAGACCACTGACCAGGAGGAGCGCCAGGTTGACTGGGAGCAGCAGAAGACAGCCTGGGATTAGCTGGAGAGCCAGCATGAGGCCACCTGCTCCTCCATCATCTCAGAGATGGAGTTCATGGACTTGTGCATAGAGTGGGCCATCAGTCACCTGTCCACTCCCACCCAGTGGCTTCCCCTCCTAGCCCTACCAGGGTATGTCTACACTACCACCCTAGTTCAAACTAGGGTGGTAATGTAGGCAACCGGAGTTGCAAATGAAGCCCGGGATTTGAATTTCCCGGGCTTCATTTGCATCTTGCCAGGCGCCGCCATTTTTAAATGTCCACTAGTGTGGACTCCGTGCCGCGCGGCTACACGCGGCACGGACTAGGTAGTTCAGACTAGGCTTCCTATTCCAAACTACCGTTACTCCTCATGAAATTCAAATCCCGGGCTTCATTTGCAACTCCGGTTGCCTACATTACCACCCTAGTTTGAACTAGGGTGGTAGTGTAGACATACCCCCAGGGGCCACCGGAGCCCCCAAACATGGGGCGGTGGGACCTCAAGGGCAGCCAAAGCCTTCAGAGCTGACTGAGGCAGGGTCCAGTCTCAGCCTCATCCTGGAGTCTCCCCCTTCAAGGTTCTTTCCCCAGTCCCGCCCCTGCTTTATATCCCCCAAATAAAGAGGCTTGTTTGTTTTTTAAAAGGCTTTTTTATTTGTTCTGCGGGAGGAGGGGGAGCTAGGAAGGCAGGGCAGGGGAATGGAGGAAAGGCACCGAAACTCTCCCTCAAGGCCTTCCAGATGAGCAAGGCTCTTTGATGTGCTCATTGAATTGCAATGGTATCCAGCTGCTTATAAGCCCTGGTTAGCCTCTGCCTACCCACCACCACCATCACCACCTACCTCCCAGCCTGGCAGAAAAGTCTTCCCCTTGCTCTTGCAAAGGTTGTGGAGCACACAGCAGGCCACCACCACAAAGGGGATGTTGTGTTCGCTGAGGTCCAGGCAGGTGAGGAGACTCCTAAACCTCCCCTTCAAGTAGCCAAATGAATGCTCCACCACTACGTGGCTCACCTGGCATTGAAATTTTCCCTGGTGAGTATCGGCTTCCCAGGTAGGGTTTCATCAGCCAGGAGAGCAAGGGCTAGGCTGCATCACTCAGCATGCAGATGGGCATGTCCACACCCCTGACCCTGATGGTGTGATTGGGGGAAAAAGTGTCAGCGTGCATCTTCTGGAACAGGCAGGAGTTCTGGAAGATGCAGGCATCATGTGAGTTCCCCCACCACCCAAGTTTGATGTCCATGAACTGGCCCTTGTGGTCCACCAGGCCTGCAGCACCATCGAGAAGTTCCCCTTCCCATTTATATAGTCCAAGGCATGGTGGTCAGGGACCAGGATGAAGATGTGCATGCCAACAATGCCCCCTCTACACACAGTTGGAAAAGCCCATGGCAGTAAAGCCACCCACAATGGCGTTGACATTCCCCAGAGTGACAACCCTCTGTAGCAGCACATTGTTGATGGCCTTGGCTACTTGTAGGAGTACAGTCCTGACTGTGGATTTCTCCATGCCATACTGGCTCCTGATGGAGAAGTAGCTGGCCGGTGTGGTGAGCTGCCACAGGGTGATGGCAACATGCTTCTGCAGAGGCATGACAGGTCCAGTTGGGTGTCCTGTCACCTGAGGGCAAGGATGATCCATTCACAGAGCTCTAGCAAGATGGCCTTCCACATGCAGAAGTTCTGGAGACACTGCTAGTCATCCCATCACTGCAGAATGATGCACTGCCAGCAGTTGGAACTGGTCTCACTCTGACAGAAGCGGCATTACATGGATTCCAGTGGGTTTAGGGAAATCTCCAGCAGTAGGAGCACCAGGGCCTGAGTGAAGGATCCTCTGGTTCGGGCTGCTGGAGCAGCATGTGGGCAGTGTGGATGAACTGTACCACGAGGCCCATGAGCATGGCACTACTCTCATGGCACAAGGCCCATGAGCATGGCACTACTTTGCAGCTGCTCCTGCTCCATGATGTTAGTGCTGTGGCATCCACAAGGGCAACTAGAGCACATTGCATCAGTGTGGAACCCTGCGAGGGGGAGGCAGTGGAGAAGTGATGTGTGAGACATGCCCATGGAGAGGAAGCCCTAAAAGCATGTCTCAGCTTGCCTGACCAAACAGCCACCGGCAGGGGCAGATGAACATTTTGCGGGGCCCAGGGCAGCACAATTTCGCAGGGCCCCCCTTTGCCACCGCGCATGCGTGGGGCTTCTTGAAGCACGGGGCCCAGGGCGGCTGCCCCGCTCTATATCCGTCCCTGGCCACAGGAAGTATCTGCCCTCCTCGTGCCCTCTATAGAGTGCTTCTGGGGGCTGAAAGTCTGAGGCAGTCTGGATCCAATCAGTCTGGATGTGCTATCTCAATGTTATTTCAATTTCACTTATTTTGAATTTCCTAGTGTAGACGTGCCTCTGATGGCCCATCTACTCCTACTTATGGTTTCCCCTAAAAGACTGACCTCTGCTTTCAGATTCCATGGAAGCATCTTGCTGAGTCTGGTAGAGAGGTAGACTTGAGATGGAGCCAGCTGCCTAAAGGTAAGAAAGCAGGATGACAGGACAAGAGGAGTGGGATGCTGAACAGCTGGGTTGCCTGTCTGTCCCAGGAACTTGACTAGCATAGCAGTTTATGATGTGACTTTTCAAAAACTGACACGGTCAGAACCAAACTAGGGCTGTTGGCAGTTCTGCTGGAGAGAATTGTTTTAAGCCCTGGGGTCTCTTGCCTTGCAGTCATTAAAGGTACAAAGAGATTGAATGTATCAGACTTGCTAGCAGGGAGAAAGAATTCAGTAAGCAGCAACCAGTTACAAAATGGCCACTTCAGGCTCACAGATATAAAAGGTTAGAACCTGAAACACGTGCTGGGAAAGAGCATTTCTTTAAGGCAATCTTGCACTAGGGAGAGAGTTCATGAGGGTTGTTATCACTGCAATATCTACATCCCTTTGTGGATCCCACCTCCTATATCCAATTTGCTATATTAATTGTACGTTGCAAGAATTTTTAACACTGTTTAAGCATTTCACTAACTGCCGTGCAGGGGACTCAAACTATCTTACAATTGTGTTTGACTGTAAATTTGTTTGAAAACTTTCAGTCACAGTTTCAAGTTCTAATGTGCACAAGTCCCTTGCAGGACACAACTATGTGTAAGGGGACTGTTAGCCCCTTACTAAAACTCAGTGGGAGTTTTTGTCTGGCCATCTCCCAGTACCAAAAGGAGAAGGATCCATGAGAAACCAGGGCCCTGAGACTGACAGACCCCAGGGACAATGGAAAGAGGCCAACACACCAGCTCAGCCTGATTGACAGATTGGACAGGCAAATGAGGAAATTAGGAGGCCAGGTCCCAATCCTGAGCTAGGATTTTCTGGGTCTCTCTGAGAAAAGGGGAGAGAGCTAAGAAAAGCAAGCTGTACTGAGGGGCAGTCCTGCAGTGACAGAGCCAAAGGCCCATACAGCCCACAGAGAGCAGACCCTGTGCTAAGAAGCAGACCTGCAGTGTCAGAGCCAGACACACACAGCTCAAGGAGTGCAAGCTGTGCTGAAGGGCAGTCCTGCAGCAACGGAGCCAGGCACACACAGCCCAAGTAGCACAGAACCTGTGGTGAGCAGCAGACCTGTAGTGACCAGAGAGCCAAAGGGGTCAGAAAAGCAATGCAAGGAGTTGGAGGCTGGCAAAGCAGCACAGTCTGCAGCTGGGTGTGGTGAGCAGCTGGGACCAGCAAAGTGCAGGGAGAGGCTCTGGGTAGGGACACACCACCAGCCAAGAGGCCCTGCAGGCCAGACTTGGAGAGGGATTGTAACTCAACTGGGAGAGGGTTCCTGCCACCTAAAGCCTGAAGTCGTGTGGTCACTGCCAGAGCAAGCATGTCCAACCTGCAGCCCCCCTGTAGCACAGACAGGGCCTGAGAGAGAGCCCTGGGACCCATAAGGAACAGACTGTGAACTGTCCTCACACTCTGCAAACTGCTGTTTGTGATGTCCCCGTGTTTTCATTTAACCTTTCTCATTTTTCCTTATTCTTTTCTTTTTAATCAGTTGCTGTTTAATAAATTGTATTCACTTTGAACTGTATGAAATGATCACTGGGTCAAGAAAGCACGTGATTTGAAGAGAGCACCCCAGGGTGGGGACACCCTAGCCCCTTTCCTAAGTGACTACAAGGTCGGGGATTAAGCCCCAGAAAACCTGGGCCCAGCCTTGTTGGGATTTTGAGGTCTCTGCTACTCAGGAGGGTGGACAGGGAGCCCTCAGAGTCAGGGAGGCCTTTGGGTAAAAGAAATGGGAGCAGGGACTCAGATCCTTTCACTGGTCCATTTCACCAGGGTAGTATAGAAACCAGGAAAGTTCCCCACAATAGCGGGACCATTCCCCCGCTTACATATGCCAAATTCCCAGCATGCTTGCTGATCACTGTGCTACATGACTTCATGCATCCAACCATCCTCTTGGCCTTCTCAGCCAAACTGAGAAGTTTGTTGTTCAATCCTGACCTCCTTTGCCATGAGAATGATGAGATGCATGCAGCGGAGAATCAAGGAAGCCTCCAGAGATGCTATTTCACTAGCTACAGACCCATGTTCATTTATCCTACACCAATCAACTTTTTCAAGTGATATTTATTTGCACCCTATGCACCTGAAAAACTCATGGTAGCAGAGTTTGAAGCTACCTGGTGTCCACACAGACCCATGGCTGGAGATACCTCTCCCATCTTTCGTATTCACTGTGAATGAGTTTACTGGCAGGAATATTCACAACAGAAGGAGTTTTGAAGCAAATATTAAATATTGCAGAATCTTCATAGAAAGTGAATTTTAAGTTCACTTCTGTTGACACCTCATTGGATGACTATAACTCACACATTCAGCGGACAGGAGCTGCAGACAGAGGAGTTTGAGAGGGAGTTTGGCAGAGGGAGGCCTACGATGGTCAGGAAGACCCGCAACACCTGTGCCAGCACTGCTTCTGTCTTCTCCACCGGCGCCTGTAGCCAGACAGAGCACCTGAGCATGGATGCCTCTACCCAGATCCTGGTGTGGTTTTGCTGGGACTGTGGATTGCAATTCCCACTTATTGATATCCAGGCTGGGGAGATCATCCAATGCAAAAGGTGCCTGCTGGTGGAATCTCTCAGGCAGCAAGTGGCAGAGCTACAGGAGGAGGTGGCCAGGTTGAGGAGCACCCACATCCATGAGAAATTCCTGGACAGTGATCATGAGGAGACAGCTGAGGTAGCTGTCCCGGTACACAGGACTGTGGACACACCACTGGTGGAGGAGGAGATGGCTCAGGGTGGACAGTGGCAGCTGGTTACTTCTGGCAGCAGGCACTGCTCCACCCCTGCTCCGAACCCTCCCGCCGTGGTACTAGGAAAACGTTATGCTCTTCTTTATCCAGGAGATAAGCAATCACCCCCTACACTGGAGGAGGAGAAGCCCTGTGCCCTCAAGGCTGGGGGGGGGGGGGGGCTGTTGCCACCACTGTGAATAGGAAAAGTAGGGCAATGGTGGTCAGAGACTGTCTTCTGAGGGGGATGGAGGCACCCATATGTTGCCCTGATATTTCATCTCAGGAGGTATGCTGTCTGCTGGGGGCCCGTATCCGAGATGTTACAGAGGCATTGTCGAGGATTATCCGGCCCTCTGACTACTACCCCATACTACTCATGTGGGCACTAATGATACTGCAAGGTGTGACACTGAGCAGATCAAGAGTGACTGCAGGGATCTGGGAGTATGGGTAAAGGAGTTTGGAGCGCAGGTGGTATTCTCTTCGATCCTTCCTGTCGAAGGTAGGGGCCCAGGCAGAGACAGGTGAATCCTGGAGGTGAATGCCTGGCTGCGAAGATGGTGTCTCCAGGAGGTTTTGGCTTCCTTGACCATGGGATGCTATTCAAGGAAGGACTGCTATGCAGGGATGGCATCCACCTTTTGAGGAGGGGGAAGACCCTATTTGGACAGAGAATGGCTAACCTAGTGAGGAGGGCTTTAAACTAGGTTCAACGGGGACAGGAGAGCAAAGCCTACAGGTAAATGGAGAACATGGGGACCTGGGAAATGGGTTGCAAATGGGAGGGAGCGTGGGCTACAATGGCAGAGAGAAAGGAAGGTCAGGGCAAAACTGGGAGGCAAGGTCAAATCAGGATCTTTGATGCCTATATACAAATGCGACAAATATGGGAAATAAGCAGGAAGAACTGGAAGTGCTAATAAATAAGTACAATTATGACATTGCTGGCATCACAGAGACTTGGTGGGATAATACACATGATTAGAATGTTTGTATAGAAGGGTACAGCGGATAGACAGGGAAAAAGAGAGGAGGTGTTGCTTTATACATTAAAAATGAACACACTTGGAGTGAGGTAGAGATGGACATAGGAGACGGAAGTGTTGAGAGTCTCTGGGTTAGGTTAAAAGGGATTAAAAACAAAGGTGATGTCATGCTAGGAGTCTACTACAGGCCACCTACCCAGGTGGAAGAAGTGGATGAGGCTTTTTTTAAACAACTAACAAAATCATCCAAAGCCCAAGATTTGGTGGTGATGGGGGACTTCAACTATCCAAATATATGTTGGGAAAATAACACTGCAGAGCACAGACTATCCAATAAGTTCTTGGACTGCATTGGAGACAACTTTTTATTTCAGAAGGCTGAAAAAGCTACCAGGGGGGAAGCTGTTCTAGATTTGATCCTAACAAATAGGGAGGAACTGGTTGAGAATTTGAAAGTGGAAGGCAGCATGGGTGAAAGTGATCATGAAATCACAGAGTTCACAATTCTGAGGAAGAGTAGAAGGGAGAACAGCAAAATAGAGACAATGGATTTCAGGAAAGCAGATTTTTGGTAAGCTCAGAGAGCTGATAGGTAAGGTTCCATGGGAATTGAGACTGAGGGGAAAAACAACTGAGAAGAGTTGGCAGTTTTTCAAAGGGACATTGTTAAGGGTCCAAAAGCAAACTATTCCGATGTGTCGGAAAGATAGAAAATATGGCAAAAGACCACCTTGGCTTAACCACAAGATCTTGCATGATCTAAAAATAAAAAAGGAGTCATATAAAAAATGGAAAGTAGGACGAATTACAAAGAATGAATATAGGCAAACAGCATAGGAATGCAGGGGCAAGATTAGAAAGGCAAAGGCACAGAATGAGCTCAAACTAGCTGTTGTAAAGCAGGCTTTTACTGACCATGGCCTTCGCGTATAGCCCATCCTGCCACACTTGGCCCCTCAATGAAACCAGACCGTGAAATACTCAGAGGAGCATGGGAAGCACAATGCAGCTTTCTGTAAACTGAATTTACCCTTACAGGCATCCTGGGACTTACAGGCTCTGAAAAATAGGGAGGTGAGCATGAAAAGATAGAACACAGCTGCAAGAGATAAATAAGACTCTCTTGACCTGTCCTTGAAGGAAGGGAGGTAGGCATAGGGAGATAAGACACAACTGCCATGCACACTGACCATGCTCACACCCGTCACTGTCCACGGGGCCGTCAGGCGGGCATCATGAAAAATCCTATAGGGCAATATTTCACATTACCTCATTACCAGCTGTGACAGGGCGCTCGCCCTGCACTGGCCCTTTAAGGGCAGACCCCGGCCTGAACCAGGGCCGGGGAATTTAGCCCGGCTGAGGCTGTACTAGCCCATTAGGGCCTAGCTGGGCGCTATAATAGAGGATGGGCTGCTGCTGTGGAGGGAAGCAGTGAGAACCTGGCTGCTGAGGGAGGAGGAGGCTCCCTGGAGCTAGGGCAGGGCTGGGGAGGCCAGGCAGGGCTAGGGGAGCTCTGGCCCGCAAATCCCCAGACTGCAGGGCTTGAAAGAAGGCCCGCTGGAGGAACATCAACCCCCGGAAGGGGGGCTCAGAGACAGACTTGGGCACTGCCGGAGGGCAGTGTGGCGAAGAGGACGCCGCAGCCGGGAGTAAAGAGGGGAGACACCACCCCAGAGAAGGCACCCTACCCGCCGAGGGAGCCAATTCCTGAGGACAGACGGCAGGGGGGTCACGGTGGTGAGTGAACCCCCTCACACCAGCCTATCAGGCCCAGCCAGGGAACAAATCCTAATAAGGTATCGGATATCAGGTTATGTTATAAAAGACCCTCGACCCCTTTGTTCAGCGAGGTACCGAGTGTTGAGGGCACATGTCTTTTTTTTGCCCGGCTGAAGGATTGATCACTCTGAGGCTGCCTCCCCACCCTTCGAGTCAAAGATAGGGGCGTACGAATCCTGACCATGCTCCAAGTTTTTGTGTGTCTTCATGTTGTTATGGTTTCTGGATTTGTAAGTATTGCTTAAATATATTAGGGTACGTCTACACTGCCACCCTAATTCGAACTAGGGTGGCTAATGTAGGCATTCGAATTTGCAAATGAAGCCCGGGATTTAAATATCCCGGGCTTCATTTGCATGTTTCCGGGCACCGCCATTTTTAAATGCCCCGTAGTTCGAACTACCTGCCCGCGGCTACATGAGGTACGGACTAGGTAGTTTGAATTAAAGCTCCTAATTCAAACTACCGTTAGGTTTAGCGGTAGTTCGAATTAGGAGCTTTAATTTGAACTACCTAGTCCGTGACGCATGTAGCCACGGGCAGGTAGTTCGAACTACGGGGCATTTAAAAATGGCGGCACCCAGGAACATGCAAATGAAGCCTGGGATATTTAAATCCCGGGCTTCATTTGCAAGTTCAAATGCCTACATTAGCCACCCTAGTTCGAACTAGGGTGGTAGTGTAGACATACCCTTAGTTATTGGTTTAGTTAACAGTTGAATCGTGCTAATTTCACTGTGTAATTTTGTAAAGTGTAACTGAGTTCTATTAACCACACTGTGTAAATTGCATAATCTAGTGTTGTGTACTAGTGTTGTATTTAGGCTAAGTATAAGTGTTAGAAATAGTAACCCATGAGTTGTTAATTTGTAGAGGTAGATTAATAACTAACTCCACCAGCTGCCTAAAATAACCATAGAGGGGCTGGCTGTGAACGAAGTTTTTATTATCATTATATTGGCTTTGTTTTTGTATTTTTTGCTTGCATGCTGCGCTTCCTTAAGAGAATTAGAAACCGTCATTTGGTATAGTTGAATTGTAATCAAAGAAGTTTGTAATTAGTTAAGTATAGCTAAGTTTAGGTTTTTCTACCCTGTATAAGCATTAGGTAATTGCTTGTTTTTTAAAATCATTTGCAAGTTATTTGGTTTTGATAAAAGAATCATTCCATTTAATAAAAAATTATGTGTTTCACCATCATCCAATAGTTTTCACTGGGTAGTCGGCTTTAACCCTTGAGGCTCCCACCACATCACCGAACCAAGGTGTAACACTAGCTATGGGAATAAAGGGAAACAAGAAGACGTTTTATAAATACATTAGAAGCAAGAGGAAGACCAAGGACAGGGTTGGCCCACTGGTCAGTGAGGAGGGAGAAACAGTAACAGGAAACTTGGAAATGGCAGCGATACTCAATGACTTCTTTGTTTCGGTCTTCACCAAGAAGTCTGAAGGAATGCCTAACATAGTGAATGCTAGTGGGAAGGGGGTAGTTTTAGAAGGTAAAATAAAAAAAGAACAAGTTAAAAATCACCTAGAAAAGTTAGATGCCTGCAAGTCATCAGGGCCTGATAAAATGCATCCTAGAATTCTCAAGGAGCTGATAGAGGAGGTATCTGAGTCTCTAGCTATCTTCTTTGGAAAATCATGGGAGACAGGAGAGATTCCAGAGGACTGGAAAAGGGCAAATATAGTTCCCATCTATAAAAAAGGAAATAAGAACAACCCAGGAAACTACAGACCAGTTAGTTTAACTTCTGTGCCAGGGAAGATAATGGAGCAAGTAATTAAGGAAATCATCTGTAAACACTTGGAAAGTGGCAAGGTGATAGGGAATAGCTAGCATGGATTTGTAAAGAAAAAAATCATGTCAAACCTATCTGATAGCCAGAAAGCTCATCACCTAATAAACCATCTTGTTAGTCTTTAAAGTGCTACATAGTTCTGTTTTTTGTTACTGCTACACCAGACTAACACGGCTACATTTCTATCACTATTTAATAGGATAATGAGTCTTGTGGATAAGGGAGAAGCGGTGGATGTGGTATACCTAGACTTTAGTAAGGCGTTTGATACGTTCTTGCATGATATTCTTATCAATAAACTAGGCAAATACAACTTAGATGGGGCTACCATGAGGTGGGTGCATAACTGGCTAGATAACCGTACTCAGAGAGTAGTTATTAATGGTTCACAATCCTGCTGGAAAGGCATAACAAGTGGGGTTCCGCAGGGGTCTGTTTTGGAACGTGTGCAGGCGGCAGAGTCCCCATCGGTGTGCCAGAGTCTGGTCCTGGCAGAAGTCACAAGGATCGGATAGCTCCTGGACTACGACCGGGGAGACTGGGTGCATCCTCGTGCCCTCACTCAGTGCACGGGGCTCTTCACCCTACATACGCCCCGGCGTGTACTTCAGGAGGTGAAGGACGCTTTGCCACCCACTGCTTGGGTTTATCTCGGCCCCCTTCCAGGAAAGGGCGATATCAGTTTCTGCATCCCAGGGAACCCCCAGTGCCCCATACCCTCCTTGCCTCAGTGACCCACTGCTAGTCTTCACCTAGCTCCTGCCACGGAGGCAAACTGCAGTCTGAAATGGCCACTCATCATTAGCAAGGGGGTATGGACCTGCTGCCTCTTTCTAGCCTGGCTGTCTCCCTGCAGCCCAGTATACTCAGGCATTGTCTCAGGCTCTGCAGCCTGGCAGTGAAGTCAGGCCAGGGCTCCCCAGCTCTGCCTGCCTTTTCCCAGCACTGCTCAGTCTCAGGAAGCCTCCAGCTTCCCTGACAGCCGGGTCCCTCCTACTCCTTAATTAAAGCAAGAGTGTGTCTGTTTGCTTCCCCCAAGCCCTTATTTATATAACCCATAGTTGGGCCCTAATGGGCAATATCAGCCTCAGCTGTGGGCTTTACGACCCACCTTCTCCCAGGACTGGGCTTTAGACTTAAAGGGTAGGATGCCTACTGAGTGTTGGGTCTGTAGTGGAGAATCAGTGGCAGTGGTCCCTGTAAGCTGTGTGCTTGTGTGGATGCCCAGGGGAGATTTCAGTGCTGCCCAGATGTTTTGCAGAGCACCCACAGCTAGGTTTTTTTAAATTCTACTGGTGGTGCACATTCACACGTACCTCAGTGCACATAATTTATTTCACACATGGCTGGAAAAAATACACACATGGCTGGAAAAGATTAGAGGGAACATTGGTCACTGGCTACCTATACACTACACTCTGCTGATGTCTGTATATAGGTACATGTACACACACTGCGGTGAAAAGCCTGCTGCATTCACTGCTGTGTAGCTACATTGGTCCATGAAAGGCTCTAGGGGTACGTCTCAACTACATGGCTCCGTCGACAGAGCCATGTGGATTTGTTTTTTTGGCAAAGGGAAATGAAGCCGCGATTTAAATAATCGCGGCTTCATTTAAATTGACATGGCTGCCGCGCTGAGCCGACAAACAGCTGATCAGCTGTTTGTCGGCTCAGCACGGCAGCCATGTCAATTTAAATGAAGCCGCGATTATTTAAATCGCGGCTTCATTTCCCTTTGCCGATCTGTCTAATCTACATGCCTCCATCGACGGAGCCATGTAGTCTAGACACACCCTAGCAGTGAGGAGACAGCAGGAGAAAGTTTCAGCTGCTCCCTGTTGCCACAGCCTTTAACTACAGCAAGGAATTCCCAGCTACTGCCCACCTGACAGAGCCATTCCCCATGGAGGGGAGACGTGGTAGCCGAGGGGAGATGCCAGAACCCTTCTTCACAGTTCTCTGCTGTGGGAGCCTTTTTTCCATGAGGCAGGGGAAGGCTGCAGCAGTGGGGAGCTGGACTGGTGGAGTCTAATAGACATTAGTGCTGCCAGAGGACGAGTGAGGCTCTGGCAGGGAAAAGACAATAGAGATAAGCTTCAGCACCTCCCCATTGCAGGAGCCACCTTCTGCGTTAGGGAAAGGTGATGGCAGAGGGGAGGCAGCGGGAAAAGGCAGAGCCCTTCCTAACTACCTTGCCCTGCCAAAAAAAAGTTCCAGCAGCAGGGATTTATTGGAGCCATTCCACCCTGCAGGAGTTTTTCCCTGCAGGGGGAAGAGCTCCAGCAGCATAGAGAAAACAGGACACTACCTAGCTGCAATAGTAGGGTAGATGGGGAGGCAGGGCTTGGGCAAGAAGAGAGCTGTGTAGGGCCCAGACCTTTCAGGTGTGCCTTTACTCACCTAAGCTGTGCCTCCTGATCTGCGCTGTTGCTTATACCCGTGCTAGGAGGGCTCTCTGGGTATGTGCACTCATTACATACTGCTCTGCTGAAAGAAGCATGCAGTGTAGCTGTAACCACAGTGGGAAAGATTCACAGCACGGAGGGGGACGGTAGGGAAGATTTGCTTCAACCATTGTTAGTCATTCACAGGTTTGACAGATGAATCAAACCACAGTGTATTGAATAAGTAAGGTTCATGATTAGGAACTTAAGGAAGTTACTTGTGAACCATAGTATGTTATGAGATTGAACTCTCTTAAGCCCTGCTGGCAGAATTACATGATGAACTGCATATTTGGTCCCATCCACATCACTTTTACTTAGTAGTTTCATGTTGACTATTAGGCCATAGGGAGAATGAGGGTGTTATGCTCTCGGGAGTTAGAGAACAGTTTCCTGCTTGAAGCTTTGAGGAAAAATAGAGGCAGTAGAAGAAAAATGTAAAAATGAGAAGCAAATGTAAAGTCTCCTCTTCCTCCCTCTCACTCCACCACTACACACAAACAATGAGACTTTTCAGTCACCTGGGAGGAGGTTAGAGCAAGGACTACAGGCTCCATGTTTATTCAGTGATACCAGAATTCTATGCAAGAAGTGCAGAAGGGGCCATGACTGCTATGGGATATGATTATTTATTGAAAAGTTATTTGGTGGGTATTTTAGAGGTTTCTAAAATATATGGGGCCTGGCTTGAAAACTCACTTTTGGCACACAAAGGGATTGGAAAGCTGGTTTAAATACCCAGCTGAAATGTCTCCCATTGAAGGTGGATCCCTTGAGTGATATACAGCCAGCAATGGCATTAACTGGGCCATGGCCAGAAGGACTGTGCCATGACTGGCATGGGAAATATCTGAAGTGCCTTGTGCTCTGGTTGTTCTTGGGCAGTGTAATGGACCTTAATCGATTGTTACAAATTGGCACTGAAGGGTGCTTTGGTCCCAGGATATAAGGGACAGAAGTATGCTGAAAGCCACCTTGGTCTGACCCCGAAGGATGCCCTACACACCTGCGTATCAAGCCACTATTTACAACTAACTCACAGATGAATGGGTATGAAAAACATAGAATGCCAATAACATTTCTAAAAACATCTATAAGATGTATGTGTGTGTATATATAAAAGATACACAACTGCAGTGTGGTAGAGTTCATTGGCACACATTTGGGATAAATCATTTTGGCTTTGTTATTTATAACCCATCCCAAGCCCATTCCAGTAAAACATTTCCAGCTTGCCAATATATAGGGGAGAGAGACAGAGAGAATGAGAATCATACAGTAGATGTAATAATCAAAAGTGACATAAACAGATCACAGTCCTGGGCCACCTTCTGGCAGCTTTGGGCAGCTGTAGCAGCACAAAGCAGATCTAAACTTGACTGATGCACCCAACATTCGGGCATCCTCAGGAAGCACAGAATTAATATAGCAGCCAGTGCATGGGGTAGTGACTTGGGAAAAGGTAGTTTGGCTAGAATGTCCTTTCATGTATTGATCTATGGCTGCTGTAACGGCACCTTGGCACCTCTGGCAACTGGCACCAATTAGAGCCATCTGGAAGTAGCGGCAGACTAGCTCAATGCAGAACAGCCCAAGATCAGGGAAATGTAAAAAGTACCTTTGGACCCACTTCTCCCCAGGTGTTCCAAGCACTCCCTATTCTCAGCTATAGATCTGGGCCACAGCAGATTGCAATTTTCATCTGGGCTTTCCAATGGTCAGCATATACATCATTACTTCCATTTTACACGTAGACTTTATATCTAGCCAGTGGAGCTGCCTTCTTTAAAAATTACTTTAGAATTCACACCATCTTCAGATTACAGAGACAGAGAACAATTAATTACATTACTGAATCCATCCCCTGCAAGTGCAAGGTACAGCAGGTTACATGGGTTTTGTTAATGATTTCACTGTCAACAGAATCCAGACCACAGTCCTTTACCAGATCTGTCTATGCATACAATTTCAATCCATCTTTCCCCTCCCCCACATGTTATCTAGACAACAAAAATGCATGAGATTAGATAACATATTAGATAATCTGATACTACCTTTAATCCTAGCTTCAGTATACTGTACATTCAAATTATTTATCATTATATACCTATATAAGTATTGTGATCTAACTTGCTATTGATTGAAATTCATGTATTCTTTTATTCAAAAATAAAATTGTTCAATTTTCACCATTAAACAATATTTCTTTTACAATTTTTTTTGCAAATGTGCTAGCAAATATATGTGAATAGAATATTAAAATATCGCACACTTGGGATATTACTGTAATATGGATGCTACTGTAAAGAGATAGTAACTCTGTACAGATACCATCACTGATGTGAGTGTAAACATTGTCCCACACAGAAAACGCTTAAAATACTGTTATCCTCATAAATCTTATGGGGTTTATGCATTACTGCCATTGGAAAAACAATAACACAATGGAAGATGTGATTTGAGGTAAAATGAGTTTAGTTAACCTAGCTAATTTAGTTTAACTTTGCTTTATGCTTATGTATAATTCTACATAGATTACTTGAACACTGCTGTATTCATTGCAGATAAAATAACAGTATGTGCACCACAAAGAAAAATAAAATAAACAGATTTTTCTATTTTATCAATTATTGTGTTGCATCCACACTATTTTGGCAGCTACTGTTTCTTTAATTTATTTATTTATTTTGCTACTATTTTATGTTTCTTAAAAGGTGACCTATACTTTCCATTTCAAACACGGATTCTTTAATGAAAATATTGTAATGTCAGTCCATGCAAAGCAAATGCATATTAATATGCGTTTACATCTGTCTCATATTAATATTCATGCCTGAATCCACATCCCTACACAAAGCCAATTTTCTGACCATCTGTGTGATGGCTGGTGGATGCAATGAATAAATTTTATTTGTGAGGGGAGTGATAAATCATGTATCTTCAGTTTTTCACCAGCAATCTTTCCTCTTAGGTGCTAAAATGTTTTTATCGTGGTTTAGAATTTTTAAGTAAACCAAACTGATTAACCCCTGAGCAGTTCATGCAGAGTCATCGGCCTTGTGAAAGGCGACAGGAAACATAATGAGAAATATAACTGTGACAGAGCAAGCAAACTGCAGTTTTTGCAGTTTTATTTCATTGCCTTTTCTTCTTGTTTTATTCTTCTTTCAGAAATGTATTTTACAGTGTGATAGTCTAGGGCCAATGCCTGATATCCTTATTTATGTTGACAACTACCTTACTCTGAAAATAGTCTTACAGGTTTCAGTGGGACTGTTGATGGAGTTAGGTGCTACTCAGCACAAGCAAAGGTATCCGAAGCTAGCATTTTTGAGAACTGAATCCCATTATTTCATAACCTGACACAGCTGAGGCTAAGTGACTGACATGATAGTTGGTTTCTAAAGCAATCATTTTACATTATGTAGTAACTTTCAGAGTGCACAATGACACTTTCTTCACAGAAATTAAGCTCCACTACTGAACTCCCAAAGGGCAGATTGTGCTCTGAGCTACACTGATGTCAACCCAAAGTAACTTTGGTGGCAACAGTGACATTACCTTGAGGGCATGCATGCCAAAACAGGGTGAGAGGTGAAGATTAGTGGGAGATTTCCAAGGTAGTCCATAACATAAATACAGCAGGGAATACCTTACAGCACATCTTTCCCAGACCCAGGCAAAAACAGAGTTCAATGTTAGTATAAACTTTAACAGTAGATTATAAGAAGGCTAATGCCTTGTTTAAGACCATCTAGCCTTTTACATTGTTATGGAACATGGGTAAGATCCAGTCTACATCACACAATAGAACCCCATGTTGCAATGGGACTTGCAGAAAACCATGGTGAAACCAGGTTAACTGACATGGCTGCATTTGTAGTGTAGATAAGGCCTCAGTTATTTTGCAGACTTTTTCTGCCTGTTTTGAGAATTAAGCAATTTACTGCTCTGGGAGAAAGACCCTTTAATGACTGTGTTGTTGTTTTGTCACAGGATCCCTTTCA
Organism: Pelodiscus sinensis; assembly: GCF_052426305.1. NCBI lineage: Eukaryota > Metazoa > Chordata > Testudines > Trionychidae > Pelodiscus > Pelodiscus sinensis. The sequence goes on along the minus strand of NC_143053.1, from coordinate 43,019,377 downwards.
ATAGCCATTGCCTTTAGTATGCTTTGGATCAGTCCTAAACAAAGAGGTGCAGGACCTCCTAAAGTCTGCTGACTGTTGTACCAACAAAGAGGGAGGGATAGGATGCGAGCATATGAGCAAGGATAACTATTATCACATAGTACTGTGATTATACGTGTGAGCTGGTATCACCTTCCTGTCAGTGCACTACTGCAGTGGTCACCAACCAGTAGATCGGGATCTACGGATAGATCTTGGAGCCTCTGACAGGTGATCTTGACTGGTTTGGCCAAGAGGCTATCTAGCGCCAGCACTTCAGCTGCCCCTTCCCCCTACTGCTGCGCAGCTCCTGCTCTTTGCCTTGGAGCTGCCTTCCCCCACCTCTGGGAGCCTCCTGCTTGCTATGCAGGGCAGGGGAGGGAGAAGAGGGGTGCTGATGTCAAGGTGCCTCCTCTTCCACCCTCTATCCTATCTTCACAGAGCAGGGCGGGGGGCACAGCAGGACATGGGAGGAAGTTCACTGGCTGTTTTTGGGAGTAGTGCCGGGCCAGGGCATGGGTGAGCTTTAGCCCCACTGCACCACCCAGGAGCCACCTGAGATAAGTGGTGCCCAGTTGGACCCCACATCCTGAAACCCTACCCCAGTCATGAACCCCCCTCCTGTACCCCAAGCCCTTCCTCTGGTCCTGAGCACCCCTGCATCCAAACCTCCTCCTAGAACCTGTACCTAGAATCCCTCTCTGGCACCCCAACTGCCTGCCCCAAGCTCAGCTCAGAGCCCCGCTCACACTCCAAATCCCTTAATCCAAGACAAGAGCCTGAACCCCAACCTGCTGCCCCTGCCTGGTGAAAGTGAGGGAAGATGGGGGAGGGGGAGAGGGAGGATGGAGTGAGCAGGGGCAGGACCTCGAAGGAGGAGCACAAAGGAGGTGGGGCAATGGTATTTGGGTTTGAGGTAGATCTTGGATTGCACTTAAATTCAAAAAGTGATCTCATGCGTCAAAAGGTTGGAGACCACTGCATTACTGCTTCCATCTTCTACACATTCCCACTGCCTGCAGGGTTGCATCTTGCAGTTATTACTGTGAATTTAGGTTACAGGCTACAGTAATTGGGATCATATTAAAAATAAAAGATAAAAACATCTCTGTTCTCCCCTGCTCTTGTCATGCTGCCCCTCTCTTCATACCCTGACCCATCAGAATTCACACTTCATTCCATTGCTTCCCCAGTACATTTTTCAGAACCCAAATATTTCTCCTAATCATTTGAATCAATAGATAAACAAATGCCTCCTAAGCCACCTGCCTTCCAGGCCATCATTAACTGTCTGGTGTTTCACACTCACTGTAGCAGAGGGAGTTCATGAGGAGAGATCTGAAAAAGAAAAAGAAGCAGTTCAAGGAGCACATCCCATGCACAGAGGGAAAAATAGAGGCTTGGAGATGTCTGAGAGAAGTTGATAAACAGATGGACAAAACTGGGCTCACTGGAGGGGAATAAAGGAAGTGGGAAGATGCAGGAACAGTCAAGAACAGACACACAGGGATAGGCAGCACTGCAAAATCTCTGGAAGATGAAAGTAAGAGCTGTTGGTAATTGGTAAGAGTGTGTTGTCAGAAAAGATGGAAGAATCAGAGGCCAATGTTTGAAAAGCTGTTCTCACTGGGAATGCTAGGCCTAGCGGAAGATTCTGCTATTAAGGGGCAAGTCCACTGCAAAGAACACAGGTGGTATGAGTTAACTGGCTTTTTGTGAGGGGAGGAAGGAAAATATTAAAAACGTTTATAATTAAAAATCAGCACTTAATATTCTTCTTGGACAGCCTGGACCAAATTTTAAGCTGGTGTAATTCCAATGAAGTCATTTCGGAATCACTTCCATAGAGTTTTGTCAGCAAGAATTTGACCCAGTGGTTCCCTATTTAAAAGTTGGCAGAGGTGTTCAATACATTTCTGTAAAAATAGATTAAGGAATCCATGAAGAGGGAGGAGAAAGTTCTCTCTCCCCTCTAATGTAAGTCCGAGCATGTCCACCGCAGAAAACCTACTTCTTCCTTTGAGACTACAGCTGTATGTTAGTTTTGCCATTATTTGTGCACTGAACTGAAATGAGAAAAGGAATTTTGCATGAACTTCCCATATCATCTGCATAATTAGCCAGAAATTAGTTGTAGCTCAGATAAATTCATGCAGTTCTAATAAAGGGTTCAAATAATGCTGCAAAAATAAACAAGACAGTTATCAGGTGTCACAATACTTTTCAAGAAAATATGCTTATAATGAAACTCTGGCTGCCAGCAAAAATGAATCTTTGTTTGGTTGGTTTTTTTTATAATCCTTCAAAACTGGGAATGAGGGTGGTTCAGAGGATTGTTAAAAGAGGTACAGCCTTCCATCTCAAGGGTTCATTAGCTTAATTTGTGGTCAACAGTAACTGAAAAGTGTGATCATCAAAGCGGTGTCGAATGGCTGGCGAGAAATGAGCTTAGTTCTTTCATTCAAGTTCCCAATACACAGGCATCTTTATCACGTACACCAGCATCACAATTAACACTATTTTTATGATCACTAAAATACCCACATTCAGAAAAGTGATTTTGATCAAAACACACCCTTATGCAAGGTTGTAAATAAATATATTTAACTTTTCAGGAGATAGGTTCTTAACAGCCACTAAAGCATCTGAAACAAAAAACAGGACTGTGTAGCACTTTAAAGACTAACAAGATGGTTTATTAGGTGATGAACTTTCGTGGGCCAGACCCACTTCCTCAGATCAAATTGTGGAAGAAAATAGGCATGATCATATATACCAAAGGGATACAATCAAAAAAAGTGAACACATATAGAAAGGACAAATCTGAGTCAACTTTTACCCACTTGAAAAAAACCCAAGGATTGTAAGACTGATCAAAACCAACTGGTTTCTGCCCCTTTTATTGCTACCGTCTCCCTGAATTTAAAATATGCAAAAAATTTAGACAAGCCACCTATTCCATCAAAACAGGAATGATAATTGATGTTCAGGGAGATGACTTGTACTTGAACTTATGCATATACTAAAAATGTTGCTGGATTGTGGCCACAATTATCATTGTAACTTGCAAGTGTGTAACTGGACAGCACAATTGCTATGTATGCATTTTTGCTAGGCAGTACATGCAGAGTGGGTGCTCATGTGCAGAATACATCATTGGGGGAGGGTGTACAATCCACTATAGTCACTGAGCTGGGGATAGTCTATTGTGGATTCTTTTGGACTCTCTGCATCTACACAAGGATTTGACTTTGTTAAAAAACAGGATATTGGCAAGAATTTTTAAAAAGACAGAAATCAATTCTATAATCGGAGGGATCCCAGAATTTCCATTTTATTTCCCATTGGCTAACAAATCTAGCCTGCAAGGAGATTTTAAATGTCCTTTTAATCACACTGTAAACATACAGAAAACATATACAAGCTGTGAAATCGCAGTAAGTCAGGCTAGTGAATTAAATCCCCAGTGTTCCTTATTCCCAGAATTACAAAGAACTACAACTGACTGATTATTAGTTATATTGTCAAATGACACTCTCTGTCCACTTCATTTGAACAAGAAAAGTAGATTCAGCCCTATAGGTTCCAAGCTTCAGAAAATCTTTTGTGTCCAGTCTTGAGTTTAAAAAAAAAAAACCATGTAGACTATATTTCTAGGAATGGGACACACACACGGATTTTTATCCCTCTGCTTTGGTCAATAAAAATAACCAAAGTATTTGCCATACTGTTCCTTTAATGATGGTCTCTCAGTATTATTAATGCATAACACTGCAGGAGATCTAGTGAGATTAGTTGCATGAGAAAGAGAGAGGATGGTATCAGACCAACAATTCAAGCCAAAACATAAAGTCCAAGATCCCAATTCTCAGTTCCTCCATCCTTGTGGTTTGGTTAGGAATAGAACAGAGACAGGACAAAGTAGGCTTTAACCCACATTTGTGCTCCAAGTAATCTGAGACCATGAAGTATTAGGTTTTGCTTGCCATTGTTCCCTACTGCCATGAGGAGCAAAGAATGATCAGGGCTGTGAAGTGCATTCCCAAAATGCTTGATCGTCTCCCTGTGCTTGCTGGGAGTAGGGCCAGTCGGGATCACATACACAACTCAACAATGTTTTGGAAAGCCCCCTGTGCAGATGCTATTCTTGAAGGAGGATTACTGCCCACTTTAAGAATGCCAGAGCAACGTTAAGGGGATTTTAGTGTAACTGTGAATCAAGGCCAGAGTCAAGCCTGCTGAAGGGGAGAAGGGATGAAGGGGGCAATTGCCCTGGGGCCCAGGGATTTTAAAGGGCCCGGAATTCCTGGCCACCACCGTGGCTATTTCAGCAGTGGCAGTGCCCAGAGTCCTGGGCCTTTTCAATAGCTGCTGGGCTATGGTGCGCTCCAGATGGCACTGAGAGCTGAATGCCCCACCCCCACCCCTTCTGTCCAAGGCCCCTCCCCTTCTAGGAGCTTGGGGCCACCTCCCCCACCACCATGCCATTGGGGCCCAGTGTATCTGTCAGCTTCCCTGCCCCAGGGTATTTACACTAGCTTTAAACCATATCTATTTAGGGATTGGAAATGATAAAATGGTCAGGATTTAATTTTGGCAGATGTAATAAATTAAGCAGACTTGGGCATAGGCATTCTTGGATGGGAAACCCTGTGTGGGCTGATTTGCTAGATAGCATTCTACTCTCTGGTTCAAGACTGAACTATTTTCTTTTCCTACTAGAGTACCATTCTCTACAGTGATGAATTTTCATTCCTTGGGAAAAATACTCTTCTAAGCTCGTAGGCTTGTCTTCCCATTCTCTCTCTCTCTCTCTCTCTCTCTCTCGCACACACACACCAGAAAAATTCATTCCCACCCAAGGGTTCTATGCATTCCCCAGTAGTAGCACTTCAGATTTCACGCAATGGCTGTGTAAACAGGCACAGCAATGAGAGAAAGCACATTCCCAGAATCTCATTCAATAAAGAGCAGCATGGCCCATCTCATCTCTTTCTCCTATGTTGCTAAAACATCTCTTGAAAAGGAGAGGAGGTGAGGCTTTCCTCCCCCTACTGCTTTTTCTCTTTTCTGCACTATTCATTGTGGCTTCGTCTTTTCTGCCAGTTCTTCCGGCAGAAAATATGCTAATGAGGAACTCATTAGCTTATTTTCTGCCGGAAGAACTAGCATTGAAGACGTAGCCTGTAAGGATGATCATGCACCCCTTGGACTCTGGTTCTTTGCATGGTAGGACATTGTATCACACTAGATACCCACGTGGATGATTACTTTAACTGCCTTAACACTGTATCAGTTACAGCACTAGTTGGAAATTTTCTTATGAAACACTTTTCCATTCAAAAATGCAGATGCATTGAAATTTAAACATGTCATGGGAACATGCCAACTTTGACAAATCTTCAGAAGGAGCACAGAGAGGTATAAGAACACTACCTGCCAGCTCGTCACCAAGTGCTTCGTCAGCCTTTCTAGTGCACTGCATCAGAGTCAGGACCTTAGAGCTTCAAAGGTCCACAGCTCTGGTGGAGTCACACTAGCCACTTTCAGACCTCCCAAAACCCCTGCTGCAAAGCCAGGAGACTAGCAACTCTGTGAGCCCAAGCTCTAGCCAAGTTTCTCAAGCTATGTCTACACTGGACACTTATTACGAAATAACTCATGTTATTTTGCAATAACAGAGTGCATGTCTACACAGTAAGACCATTATTTTGAAATAATGGGCTTCTGACTCCAACTTTTGTAATCCTCATTTCATAAGGAATAAGGGAAGTCAAAGGAAGAGTGTTCTTACTTTGACTTCCTGCTGTGTAGACGGCACCAAAAGCTGAGTTAAGATATTTCAACTTCAGCTACACAATTAAAATAGCTGAAGTTGCATATCTTAACTCAGTGTTAGCCCATGATGTAGTCATACCTTCAGAGTTTATATTTCCAGCTCTACAGTCCTGCAAACGGTGACTGATCTGAGGGTATGTCTACACTTGCACCCTATTTCGAGAGAGGGATGCAAATGAAGACATTTGAGATTGAAATGAAGCCAGGATTTAAATATTGTGTTATGGCGCTATTTCGAAATAAGATGCTGTTATGACACAGTTATTTTGAGAGAAGGGTTTTCTCTCAAAATAACAGCATCTTAACAGCGTCTGTTATTTCGAAATAGCGCTATTTTGAAATAGCGCCATAATGTAAATATGCAAATGAAGCACAGGATATTTAAATCCCAGCTTCATTTGCAATTTAGAATGTCTTCATTTGCATCCCTCTCTCGAAAGAGGGTACAAGTATCAACATACCCTGAGCGATTCAGGGCTTGGGCTCCCAGGCATAAATTCATTTCTAAACTAATTATTTTTCAGAATTTCCCTGCCACAAGCAATTTCAAAATTTCTACTCTTCATTCTGAAATCAGTTGATTTCTTTACTACCACTTTTGATCAGTAATTTTTTCCTTATAATCAATTATCATGCTAAAGTGTCAGTAGCATTGTGCCTGGGCTGGTAAATTACAGTCTTAAAGTAAGTTAAAGTCTTCAATCCTTGAAAAAAAATGGAGAAACTTAAGCAGAATCTCCTAAACTTGACCTAATACAAACATTTAGAGCCAGCCTCCTACCTGTGTCGATAGGTCTAGTTCTATTGACAGCAATGCTGTTAACCTGATGTAGGTACTGTTGAGAATCTGGCTCATAATTAGTGCCTTTCTGCTGGTCAGGGTAAGGCATCCATTTAAATTTTGCAAACAGAAAGCTCTGGGCTTTGAGAAAGGCCTGAGGTGTTCTGAGAAATAATCTCGAGAGACATTTTGTATTGTAGGAATTTCTGGTATCACTTCATTGGTTGTTGTCTTATACTAATGGGAATCTGTTCTAGAACCAGAGTTCTCATTTTTATTAGCCAATGTAAATGAGCTCTTTAGTATTGTGTCTGGCAGATCTTGGGTCTTCATGTAAAGTATGCCAAAACTGTCTGACCAGCATTCAATAAGAGCATGTTGAATAATCCAAGGAACTCATTTATCATTAAAAATTCACATCTCAAAATTGGCTGTCATATCATCTGGCATGTTAAAATAATTGTATTTTCTTTAACCCCCCCCCCCCCCCAATAACTCAGCTATCTGAATTATTGCCAAATGATAGCTTCCATTCTCTTAGGCTTTCATTATACTGACAAATATCTGTGTCACTACATAAGCTACAGGTTCCTTGGAATGAGGGTGTTCCTTGCAACATTATTGCCAGCTGATACCAGAAACAATGTGAGTGATTTGTTTGTTTTGTGCTGTTGGCTTCCTTTGTCCTGAATTCAGCAGTAACATCTTGCTAATCCTGTGTTTAAATCTATGGACACTAATGCCCCCTCTCTTTTTTTGTATCTTGTCACTGAAGTATCAAAGGCTTAGAAAGACTAACAATAATTTATCCATCTGCAGGGTTCATACAAAATTGAGGATTAAAACCTCTGCAGTGCATAGGCTGTATATTATGTATTCCTCTGGACATTGGTATGAGTAATTCTCCTTCACTTGAAATGCTATGATCCAAAATCTGGAGAAGATTAAAGGATGAATTTTTTTCTTGATTAATTATTGCACATGTTCTGTTCTTTTTTACTTATGTCTCCATTGCATTTATGCTCAGAACATGTTTTATTCATGGATCTGTATATAATTGTCCATGCTTGTGCCACAGGCTCCATTCAAATGCCTTAACATTATAAATATACATCTAATTTTATGTTGTTTAAGATTACACAGACATTAACTGTATCATGGTTTGTGTATTTTGATTATACAACACTAAAAGAGTTAAAAGTCCACAAGTTCAAATTCTGAAGCATAATAATTACTTTTCTATTGCAAAATTCACAGATGCAGTACTGTAATAACCAACACGGTCTCAGAAGGATGGAATTTTTTTACCAAAGCAGTCTTGATTTTAATTCTTCCATCTCAGTACAGTTAAAAGATTCGGGGCAAAAATTACTGGAAATATACATCACATTTTTCAAGGAATCATTTTCATGTGGGGAACTTTTTATCACTGCCAATTATAATCAAAACGTATGATTTATTTTGGTCTAAATAAGGGTTTTCAATACAATTGCAGGGATATAAGATTGTGTTAATACAGCCATGCAAAGTCATAGCATACAATAAAGCTTCTAATTAGCTCTGATCTGTCACTGTCATCCATTCCACTTTATCTGTAAAATGAAGGGATGTTCTATGTATTTGCTTGTTTTGAATACATTGAACGCTGTGTTCTGATTATATTCAGTTCACACAGGAAAATACATCTGCTCCATCCAGGATATAAAATGGGTATTTCCTCAGGGGTGTGTAAAATGTATATAAATCTCTGCATCTCCCTAATATTTGCATAGCTGTTACTACGTAGGTCACTTGTGCACTTAGTTTTCCTTGTGATGTGGGAGTAATGCTGGTTTGTTCTCTATGGTACAGTGAGATCATGGACATTTTTGCTTACATATGCAAAGCTTTAGTTGCACTGTGAATAGGGCCCTACTGTACATTGTGACTCCACATTGCATTTATGATTTAGTCCACTGTATTTGCATATTTAGAAAAACTGTTCACATTTAATGATATTACAATACAGACTTTATACACTCACATTAGATATTTTATGTTTTTAAATTCATAATATACTGAATTTTTCTGCAGTGAATCTTTTTAATACATTGCTGTTCAAATTAAACATTGCTTGTAGAAATCTTTTGTATTACCCAACATCTCATTTCTCTCCAGGAACTCCCTTTGCAGCAATCCCCACCATAAGTCATTAGTTCAGCACATCTGCCCACTCTAACGGCTGCACTAGTGTACACATACCTGACTGCTGTCTAATTTAGACATCACCAATAGGACACTAATGTTAATGTCTTCTAGGCCAGTTAAATCCTGGATTATTGACTTGCTGCAGTTATCACTTCATTTGGGCATTGGAAGTGAACCAAGGGCACCCGAGGTCATAAATAGGTCAAATGTTTATACTTAGTCAGAGAAACTAAACATTCTTGTTTCGTGGATAGCCAAAAATAAGTATACATATAATTTAGAATTTCTTCTTGCAGCACATTCCACTGAAATTTTGCTCACATGCAATATTCCCTTTGTTTATCCAAGCAGAGTTGTCTAATTAAGCAAAATGGCCTTGTCAGCATGAGTAGCAAGTTAAAGAAATTGACACAATTTAGCATAAAGAAAACAAACTGCTGCCAGGACACTTCTGATAATCTTTTATAAACATAAAAAGAAAAGGAGGGGCATTGAGACTAAGTTACCCTTTCTTGTATCTTACTTGCAAAGAGTTAAAAATTAAAAAAACAAGAAAAATCACCACTATTGTCTTTCACCTTTGCAATAGTGTTTTTGTTTGTATTTTCTATGAATAAGGATGAAAAGTACACATTTATTTTTCCATCCAAGTTCTTTAGAAAAACTGCACCATGGCTTAGGAAAAATAGGTCACTGTGCTGGAAAAGGTACATTTCCACCTAAAACATGAAACCAGCATACCGAATGTGTTATTTTTACTGGGTGCCAGTCATAACTATTTGTATTGAATGTTGCATATAAGCCGCAGATAATGTAATAATTTGCACACCTTCCTTTGTTAAATCTTTTTTATTGAATAAAGCAAACTGCCCTTTGTCTGCCTATTGATGCTGGGTGGAAGTTGCCATCTGCTGAAGTATACACCCAGGGAAGGATTAAGGCGGCAGCTGCCAGTTTCACTGATCCCAGGAGGATCAAAGAAGATACGATGAGACATTCAATAGCTCCTCCCTTGTTTTCAGCATAAATAACAAATACCACAATAAATAGGGAGTATGAGGAATTAAAAAAAAAACAAGAACAATATGATTACAAATAGCAAAGTCATCCTCAAGTATCATTGCATCTTGCAGAACATTCTGAGAATGGTTCTGCTATTAGTACTTTTTTCTTCACTTAGCGCACAGTCAACCTCCTGAACTCCTTGCCAGATGATGTGGTGAAGGCTAGGACTTTAACAGGGTTCAAAAAAGAGTTAGACAGATTCGTGGAGGTTAGGTCCATCAAAGGCTATTAACCAGGTTGGGGAGGAATGGTGTCCCTAGCCTCTGGAAATGGGTGACAGGAGAGAGATCATGTGAGGATTACCTGTTGTGTTCCCTCCCTCTGGGGCATCTGGTATTGGCCACTGTCGGCAGACAGGAAACTGGGCTAGATGGACCATTGGTATGACCCAGTATGGCCTTTTTTATATTCTAAAATTAAAAGTTTGACTAGATGTGGATAATAGTTTATAAATGTCAAAGTGTTTCATATACAGCAGTTCTATTTCATAGTTCCATTCCATCATTAAAAAGCCAGAAAAATATCTAAAGAAATTAGCTCTCCTTCAGTTTTCTTTTCTTTTTTTTTTCTAATGGTATTGGTCCCCTCCTCCAAGGCCTAGGTGCATCAAAAACTTCCACTATCTTCAGTGGGAAGCATGTGCACATAAATAACACCCTTCTGCATGGATTCCATTATTTGAGAACAAATAACTGTTCTTAACTAATTTTGGGATACTGACTTAAAAAATTATATCCGTTTTTGCCGATGATGTAGAGATTTTCTGAAAACTGGAGTCTACTTTTTCAAAAATGCTATTATAATGTGTGATACATTATATGATGTGACTTATTTTCAAGAACTTAAAACTATATGCAGAGACTTATTTTCAATAACTGTGATCCAAAGAAGCAAAGACAGAACATAACAGATTTTTTTAGAAATGTATATCATGCGTACTTTGGTATAAAACTTGAGGATCAAGACTTTGGAACAAAACTGCCACAAATGTAACAAAATATGTCTGGATCATTCAGGCAACTTCAAGATGCCATGTTAGGGAAAAATGCAGAAAATGCAGAAAATACAGTCGTAAATATCATTCAAAACATAAAACAATGAAACCATTCTGTTTTGTTACTCCTTTAATATATAATATGATAACTTGGCGATCCTCTTCAACAAAACTAAGCTAGATGGCATTCATTTTGACAAATTCAATTAATTTGAGTTATTTTTGCATTCGAGTTCTTGAAAATAAGTTGCTGCATGTAGTTTTAAGTTCTTGAAAATACAGGCAGTCCCCGACTTGCCAGAGCAAAGCCTCAGAAGCGCGGGACCCCGCCGCTGCTGCGGGTTTGCTTGCGGTGTCCCTGGTCTGCTGGAGACGGTCTCCAGCAGACCAGGGGCACCGGGAGCAAAGCGGTCCAGCCAGAGCAAAGCCTCAGAGGCGAGGCACCCCCCGCTGCCGCTTTGCTCCCTGTGTCCCTGGTCTGCTGGGGGGGGCACAGCTAGTGTGCCCACCCCCAGAAGACCAGGCTTTTGTTGTGGACCCTGGGGCAGAGCAGCTGGGGCGCTGCCGGTTGGTCCCGCAGCGCCGCTCTGGGCACTACTGGACCAACCCGGCAGCACCCCAACTGCTCTGCCCCAGGCGTCCTGATTCAGCCGCTGCTGGTCAGTTTCAGCAGTGGCTGAATCAGGACTCCTGGGGCAGAGCAGCTGGGGTGCTTCCGGGTTGGTCCAGTAGCGCCCAGAGCGGTGCTGCGGGACCAACCTGCAGCGCCCCAGCTGCTCTACCACAGGCGTCCGGAGAAAAGCCTGGTCTGCTGGGGAGGGGGGGTACTAGCTGCGCCCCGCCCCCCCCCAGCAGACCATGGAGAGGGCTTTTTCCCCGAACGGGAGAGTCATTGTATTTGTGAAAGAACACTGACAATCTTACATTAGATCGTCAGTGTTCTTGCACAAATTCAAAGTGGCCAGTATAGACAGTTGGCAAGTTTTTCCGCAAAAGCACCTGCTTTTGCGGAAAAACTTGCCAGTCTAGTTATAGCCTTGCAGTATAACCTCAACACTTGGGATACATCTAGATTACAAGTCTCTGCCAAAAGAGGCATGTAAAATAGGCTACCCGATATAGTCAATGAAGCCGGGATTTAAATATCTCTGGCTTCATTAAAATAAAAATGGCCACCGCGCTGTGCCAGCTCAGATGATTGTTGGCACAGCGCACAAGTCAGGACATGGATCGGTTGACAGAGGAAGCCTTTGTTGACCGCTCCTGTAAACCTCGTTTCACGAGGCATAAGGGAGCGGTCAACAAAGGCTTCCCTTTTCGACCGATCCGCATCTTGACTGGTGAGCTGTGCCAATGATCAGCTGAGCTTGCACAGCGCGGTGGCCATTTTTATTTTAATGAAGCCGGGAATATTTAAATCCCCACTTCATTGACTATGTCGGGTAGCCTATTTTACATGCCTCTGTTGGCAGAGGAGTGTAATCTAGATGTATCCTTGCAGTATAATTTAACTATTGTTCTATTTACTTGTTGAAGGTTTCGTTGAAACCTTTTCACAGTCGACTGTTGGGAATATATACAAAATAGGAAATAATCATTAAAAATTTAATAACAACATAACTTTTGGCAGCTAAATTGGCGCCTCCCCCTAGCGTGGCACCTGGGGAAACTGCTCCCCCCCTCCCCTTTGCTACACCATTGGATGTCAGTTGAGCTGGACTGGAGCTGTTGTTGCTGCTTATGCTAAAATCCAATCCCATTTTATCCCAGCTAGATGTCTGGTGTCTTGGATTATGCTGGAGCTCATAGAAGTGGCAACATCATCTGGGTCCCTCTCTGGCCTGGCCTGGTAAGGGTGTCTTAGGATGACAAAGGTTTGGTGTCCTAGGAGATTGGGGGGGGGGGGCGGTGGTTAACAGCTTGTGATGGTGAAGCTCACTCCAGTAAGCAATTTTTCTCCCAAAAGTCTCTCTCTCCATTATTTTGTCCAGTTAGGCCTAGTTTCTGATGCACAGATTTTCATAAAATCAGTGGCTGGAAGGAACATTGAAAGGTCATTAAGTTCAATCCCCTGCACTCATGGCAGGACCAAGCACCATCTAGATCATCCCTGAAAGGTGTTTGCCTAACCTGCTCTTAAAAATCTCCAGAGATTGAGATTCCCTATACCATTTATTCCAGTACTTAACCCAACCTGACAATCAGGAAGTTTTTCCTCATGATACATCCAAACCTCCTTTGCTGTAATTTGAGCCCATTGCTTCTTGTCCTATCATTAGAGGCTAAGGAGAATAATTTCTCTTCATCCTCCTTTTAGCAACCTTTTATGTACTTGAAAGCTGTTATGTCCCCCTCTCAGTCTTCATTTTTTTCCAGACATTTTTGAAGTCATGTTTTCTAGACCTTTAATCATTTTCATTGCTTTTCTTTGGACCTTCTCCAATTTGTCCACATTTTTCCTGAAATGTAGTCCCCAGAAATGGAGACAGTACTCCAACTGGGGCCTAATTAGCATGAAGTAGAGCAGAAGAATTACTTCGCATGTCTTGTTTACAACACTCTTGCTAATACATCCCAAAACGTAAGACTCATATTTAACTTGTGGTCCACTATGATCTCTAGATCCCTCTGCAGTATTCCTTCCTAAGTAGTCATTTCCCATTTTGTATGTGTGCAACTGATTGTTCATTCCTAGGTGGAAGAAAGGCTTTTGTGTCTAGACTTTTTGTTTGTCTGTTTCCCTTTTGTATCTTTACTATCAATATTTGTCATTATAGGTTATTGTGTTATAGTATGAACTTCAACTGGACTGAGTTCACAGTTGTGATAACTAGGCCTGCAGATTTACCTGAACACTGCCATTGGCTCATTCCTGCAAGTGCTCTTCATGTATAACTCCTTTTGAAAACAATGGGAGTTCTGTATGTGGAGCACATCCACAATCACAGTTACTATAGAAGGTACATGCACAATATTCAATCTATATCCCACTTGTACAAATTCTGTGAGCTCAACTGTTAAAAAGGAGAAACCAGCTGACATGTGCAATTGTATTCCTGCAGGTGTGAGAACCATTGGAACATCTGCATGGCTAATTAGGTAATTACATGTACCACTAGCTGGTTAGGCTCCTAAATAGCCACTTGCAATCATGGTAATTGTGGACATAGGTATACATCTGTATGCACATTTTTTTGCATGTAGACTTTAGGCCTCCATTTTTACAAGTTTCATCCTTATTATTAAGTAAAGATAATACTTTCATTTGATATTTCTTCACTTGGTTTCCTTTCTCAGCCCTGAACTGTAACTATTATTTCTGTTCCATTCACATATGTTTAATTATATATTTGCTATTTGTTATGTTATAGAATGGGAATTGGAAATTGTTATGGTTTTACAATTAACTTTACAGTACAGTGAATGTGTGCACAGATGAAAAGATGAGTAGTAAATGTAGAGATGCAGCGGCTGTTGCTGAATAAGGCTGGACAGCTGTGCCCATCACATGTTGACATTGCATGTTCAGTAGACTTACTGTTAAGAGTTCCATGTGCAGAGCTACACACACAAAAAGCCATTTTCAGTGCACAAGTTTCACATGTCCTACATTACCCAGAAACTAAAATACATATCCCAGCACCTTGTAAACTATACACACATACCCCTCTCATTTACAGAGCACTACAGTAACGTATAATATGTAAACAATATATTGTATATGAGCATTCCAGACTACTTAGCAAGATCTCAGAACCTTAATCTTCCCCAGTAATGTGGGAAAGTGACCAAACACTGACCTAAAGAAGAGATTAGCCTTTCTCCTGAGATTGATGGACATACTTTGACACCCTTACTTGCAGACTGGTAATTTTTGTGGAAGTTGCCACTTGTCCATTAGTAACTGGACTTTACATTACTAACTCATTTTATACAGGCCACCAAGCCACTGACAAATTGCCATGTCTAACCACTGTCAGACAAATCCAGATTTAGTTTGGTGACTAATGAAAAAATGGCTAGATAAATTGCTTTATTCTTTGAACCATCCAGTGATTTTTCACATACCAATCTTAAAGTACATATGCAATCCCTCTATCCTATCCCTTATCCTCTAAAGAGAGGACAGGAGCAATAAGGTAAGTATTACAATTTATTAATTCTGAGCTTTTCTGTGTGATTTTGTAACAAAATCTGAGGTTCTCCTGCATGCTTGTTGGCAAGCAAGAATGTTTTCTTATGTGTCAACATACATTTATTTTTCCTTACTCCACCTTAAATATAGGCCCCACTCAGAGATATGTCCAGGAAAGCATTTATTTTGTTCAAATACTCCTGCAGAAAAAGAAAGCAAGACTGCAATCCATGCCTCCAGCTGTCCCATCTCTCTTTAGCCTGGTTCTTGCCTTCTACAATTCATGGGGCTGAACTTCTTGTCAGGTGGAGGAGGGTGGGCAAAGGACAATTCCTGAGAACAACATGCAAATGCTCCTAGCATGCCTCAGACTGTAGTCCTAGCCATACAGCTATGCTAAAGCTCATTGCCCTTTCAGAAAGCAGAAGGGCATAGCCCAATGTCCAATCTCATCCTTTTTTCCCCTACTCAGCAACTTTTCATGCTGGGGCAACCCCTGGTCATTCTCGTCCACTGGCATTCACTGTAAATGCTGCTGCTGCTCTACCCCCAGGCATCATTGGCCAACTCCACAATCCCTGGGCTATACATATGACAGAAAACATTAGTTTTCAATAAAAAGCCCCTTAAACACACTTAACTTGAAAGACTTTGTACATTTATGGAGGAATATGCATATAACTGGAAGAATTGACCTCTCAAGTGCAGCATAATCAAGATTCAATGTTACATTCCAGAGAAGTCTTTGCACACTGTAATATGGGTCTGGACTCAAAAACTGTCATTGTAAGAAAAGCAGTGTGTGTTTTTTCAGTTAGGTTTACGCCACTGTTTTTTCTTTAAATGGGTTCTTAAAATAATCTAATCACTTTCAGTTGCCAATTACACCCAAGTTTAAAATAATTAAAGCAAAATCATTAAAGAGAAATTATACAAGACTTGCCATCAACTAGAGAAGTGCATCTTATTTCTAAAAACTGCCATTGGAATGATTTGAGAGTACTCTATAAGGGTACATCTACACTTGCACCCTAGTTCGAACTAGGGATGCAAATGTTGGTGACCAAAATTGCTAATGAAGTGGGGATTTAAATATCCATGCTTCATTAGCATAATCTTGCCTGCGTGCTGAGGAGTAATGTTAGTTTGAACCAAGGAATTTGATTCAAACTAACGTGGCCCGGAGCGCATTTCCTGGTTCGAAACAGCTGAGCTCCGAACAGGGCGAGATTATGCAAATGAAGTGTGGGATATTTAAATCCCCGCTTCATTAGCAATTTCAGTTGCCTACATTTGCATCCCTAGTTCAAACTAGGGTACAAGTGTAGATGTACCCTAACAGTCAACCACAGATTGTACCTCCCTGTCACCAGTGGCAGTGTGGAGCAGGGGCTGGTGGCAGCCCCCAGCAGCACAGGGCCAAGGTCATACTCCCAGGTAGCCTGCAGCAGCGCAGGACCAGAACCAGAGCCTGAGTTCTTGGCAGCCCCTAGCAGCGGGCTCAGGGAGCCATCAGCAGCCTGTAGCACGAGGGCTGGGTCCAGAGCCAGCCCCTGGCAGCCTCCAGAGCCAGCCCCTGGCAGCCTCGCAGGCCAGGTGTAGTGGGGATTCCTTGAATCTGGCAGTGCTATGGGTCAGTGGGCTGGGGAACCATGATAGGGGACCTCCCCTGGTGTGGCAAGTCCCCTGGTTTGAAACCAGTTAGGTACCAAGGGTGCCAGACCAGGGAGGTCCAACCTGTAACTTCTAGTCCAAGCAAACTCAATCAAAAACAAATCTAAATCTGAGACGACTATCTGAACCCAGTCCTATCACATTCAAAGCTCCCCTTGACTTCAGTTCTGGATACAAATGACAGGGTCAGAAGGAACTTTCCTGCAACAAGCAATAAGTATGATGGGCACACCTGCCTCAGTTGACCCATTCAGATACCTCAACGACTCTGTGTCAGAATCCTTCACTTAAACAGTACCCCTCCTAGAGACCAATTTACTACCAAAATTAGTGATCATCATTAGCAATGCTTCTTGATCAAAGGGATAGCCTGGAGAGGCCAGTATCCAAGTAATCAACATGAGGTGGGGGATGAGGCCCAGTCCCAGTTATAACTTTAGAGGCATCCTGTGAGAACCCCTTCTCCAGCAGAGAGTTTATGACAATATTAGCTACCAAGGTGAGGTGAGCTTGGATGCAGCCCCCCCATCCGGCTGGGCCCACAGCGTGGCACCACAGGCAGGCCTGGGCTGCAGCACCCTGCCACACCTCATGCACTCCAGCCCAACCAGAGCAGCCCCTGCCCACAAGGGGCCCACCCTGGCTGGAGCACCCCGCCATGCCGCAGGTGCTCCAGCCTGGCTGATCCTCCACCTACCCCGTTTAAGTGGATAACCGGTTAAACATAACATTTAACCAGTTCACTGATTAAACAGGATTTTATATCCCTAATGACTACCTGGCTTGGTGACAGGTAGCGTAAGAGTGTGCATGGTAAGGATGTAAAATCCCATTTAATCTGTTAACAGGTTAAATGTATTGTTTAAACCAATAAAGAGAGGGTTCGGGGGCCACTCCAGCCCAGCTGGGGTAGAGGAGTCCCCTCCCTCATCCTCTGCTGGGCTGGAGTGGCACTCTCATCACAAGCAGGGGCTGCTCAGCTGGAACAGGCCCTGCCTGCGGGGAATCTGGGCCCGCCACGGACAGAGGATGCTCCTGTAAACCAAAGCATCCCCTATCCATAGGGGGCCCGCTACAGGACTAGAACTGCTCCAGCTCCCACCAGTTAGCCACTTTAAACATTCACATCCCTAGTGCATGGTGCAAGCAACTCACAGCACTCATCAGAACATAGGAATAGCCATACTGGGTCAGGGGCAAAGAAAGGTCAGTCATATTCCTTCCAGCAACAACAAAAGGCATCATGATGAATCCCTTTCCTGCCCCCTCTCTTTAATCAAAACCCTGGTCTTGGATGTATCTGAAACCCTTCAGGAAGCCAACATTACTTTTCCTTCATGTTCCACTCAAGATACTTGAACTTCATTTTGAATTGCTTTCATTCTTCCTCATTCTTGTTTTTTGTCCTGCCTGTCTTATATCTGGTTCTTTTCCTGTCCAATCATCTATCTATACAACAATATCCAGTCTCTGGCACAAGGCAAGTACATCAAACCCATATTAGCTTGATCACTAATTATAAAAATGCACGATCAATTCCCTACTAACATAGGGTATGTCTACACTACCCTCCTAGTTCGAACTAGGAGGGAAATGTAGGCATACCGCACTTGCAAATGAAGCCCGGGATTTGAATTTCCCGGGCTTCATTTGCATAAGCTAGGCGCCGCCATTTTTAAATCCCAGCTGGTTCGAACCCCGTGCCGCGCGGCTACACGCGGCACGAACTAGGTAGTTTGAACTAGGCTTCCTAGTTCGAACTACCGTTACTCCTCGTGGAATGAGGAAGCCTAGTTCGAACTACCTAGTTCGTGCCGCGTGTAGCCACGCTGCACGGGGTTCGAACCAGCCGGGATTTAAAAATGGCAGCGCCCGGCTTATGCAAATGAAGCCCGGGAAATTCAAATCCCGGGCTTCATTTGCAAGTGCGGTATGCCTACATTACCCTGCTAGTTCGAACTAGCAGGGTAGTGTAGACATACCCATTCTTCTATTCTCCTGCCATTATTTCCCCTTCTGCCTCTAAAAGCACTTCCTCAGATACAACAGGTCTGTCATCCAAAACTCCCTCACAAAATCATCTAATCCCTGCTATTGCTAAAGGCTCCTCTGTGTGCTTTAACGTAGTACCACTTCAAACAGTACACCAGCAGGGTAAGCCGATTAATGAGCAACAGGCTAGTGCAATATAGACATCACACCCCTATAGAGTACCTTACTGCACTTTTTAGTAAGCCCCTAGTCACGCAAAAACAGTTTTGAGTCCCTGCCCTCTCTATTTCTGTTACAATAAAGAATTTTTTGAGAAAAAAAATCTTCCTTGCTGCTTGTTGACAGACCATCAGTTTAAAAATAAGTTGAATTTTGGGCCTATATCATGGTACTTGGCAGTATATAGTACCTTTAGGCTCATGCTTCCTACAGCTCTTCATCTGCAAAAAGAGTAAGGACTGAGATATAGTTTATTCACCTGTATGTACAAATTCAGCAACACAAATCAGGATCTAGATTTTCATCTTTTACACTGAAGTAAATCATTGGTGTTACTATCAATTTACACAAGAGTAACTGATCAAAGTCTGACCTAATTATGTAGTCTCTCAGGAGGATTTACAGCAAGGAATTCCAAAGATGGCTGGCTTCCTTCCAAGACAGCTGCTAAGAGCCAAAAGAGAAGACAATATTATTAGCATGTAAAAGTGGTTTATAGTCTCATCTGTGCCCTGAGTCTCCTGGGTGCAGCCAAGGGAGAGAAGTTGCAAGGAAGTGACCCCCTGTTTCTAGGCCTATTGCTACCCCAGCCACAAGATGGATCGGATTAGCTTTAGGGCTACTCTCATCTGCACTGGATGGCTATTACACTGGGTTATTTGCCAGTCAAGAGCAATCAGAGCACCACTGAGCTCTAGTGTTGCCCCCTGCAATACCTTCAGTACATTCACCTCCTACTTTTGGAGGTGCAGCAGTGTTGATATTTTCATACCAGGAGAATCCCCACCGAGGAGATCCAACAGCTTTCTGGCCCTTTTACGCCATAGAGAAATGCAAAAGAGCCAGAAAGTATTAGAGACTCTGGTCCCAAATACTCTTCTGACTGTGAGCCCCAAGGATTTCTAAAAGGAGAATATGGTTCGAAATATTCTAAGTGCTGTACAGAAGAGAATTAGCTAATACACATTCAGCTATCTCCGAGAAGTGCCATGAGGATTACTATCCCCATTTTGTAGATGAGAAAACTGAAAGACAGGTATGATGACTTGCCAAAGGCAAAAGAATGGTTAGCATACAGTACTTCCTGTCCCCCAAACCTTTGCCCATTTCTCTAGACTACACAGCTTCTTAATTATTATAATAAACAGTACTGGCATTTTAAAATGTCTAGAAACAAAACTCATTACAAATCTACTTTTTAATTAGTTCATTGGCCTTTATAAATATGAAAAATTAATTTGTGTCTGTATTCACCTTTAATTATAACATATTTGCAGCAGCTTCTGAACTACATTTTCATCTTCTATGAAACAATTTAGCTATTACTTAGCAAACCAAACAGAGGCTTTTAAAAGTCCATAGTTATTTCTTGGGACAAAAACCTGCAATAGTTCCAGACTAAGATGTAAAAGTATCCACAGTTTAAAACAGGAATAACAATCTTGAATACAGTGGGGTTCCACTGGTGACACGGCAAGCAGAAAGGAAAACCAAGCACCCTGGGTCTTCCTTTCATGTACTTGTCTACTCTCTAAGGCCAAGTCTCCTCCTACTTACCCTGAAAGTCAGCAAAGTTATACCAATGTAAAGTGGCATGATTGAAAAATCAGCCTACCTATCTGTTCTGTGATTCTCTTCTCTCCTTCCCAAATTTAGCTCTCAGTTACCCCAATATAAATCTTGACTTCCTCTGAATTTACACTCCGGTACATGAGAACAAAATTGATCCTGTGTTCTGCAGCAATTTACTTTCTATTTTAATAAGGCTTGGGACTGTGTAATAACTGCTTGTGATTAACCACTCAAAAATGACTTGAGATATTGGTTTGCTTCTATTTTCTAGACAAGCTTTCTTCCCAAAGGAAAATAATATGGATTCAAGTCCAATTAAGTCAGCTGAAGTTTTGAAAGGAATGCAATAAGATTTCCTTTTACCATTTTTCAGTGTACACATTTACACTTATATTTTGGCCACCAGCAAAGAGATATGAGACCAGGCACAACTCTCCACTGAGTCAATGGGCTTCTTAGAACAGTGACAAATGCAGTCCATGGACAGCAACACATATTGCAAAAAATCAATGTTAAAATTAATGGTTCACCTCTTGTTCCATGGAAGTGGGAAAGAGACACAAATTACCCAGTTAAAATAAATAGCTCAATAGAATTGTTTTAAAATATAAAAATTCATATCATATCACCACAGGAATTTCATTAGAGGAATTTATTAATAGTTTTTATTAGGAGTGGACTGCCTACAGACTAGTAACAGACACTTCATATAATCCCAAGAGAAAAAAAACCATAAAAAAACAGCAAAGCAAATCATCATTTTATTCACGTTATTCATACTATAACAATTATCAAACTCCATTTATGAAATGACAATCACAGCAGGGTTATAGAGGTTTTATGTCAAAGCTCCCAGTTGTTTCATGCACACCATAAGCAAACAACTGCCCTTTGTCAGTGTTTATTTAAATAACTCCCACTACCAATTCCTTACCTCGTACTGACCCAGAAGATTCTAACATCATTCTGTATAACTAAGACTTAGGATAGTGCTAACCCTCAAGCCTGTGTCACCACTGGATTATTGCTACCAAACACATCTGCAGGTATGCTCATGAGTTAAACATTTAAAATAGTTATCACTAGTGGCAGCTCTAGAATTTCATAGGATGCTCTTTAACTTTCACTTGCTAATGAAGGACACTCATAAAGTGCTTTTCAATTATCTGAGGTGGCTCTTCAATGAAATGTCCCATCCTGCCCACACACCACATACCATCAGAACCTCCCTGCTACATGCACACACATCTCTGATGTTCGGTATGACTGTTGCTTTGGAAGCTCTCATTAAAGTTGTGGATACTCAGCCCTTCTAAGGATCAGACCTATTGTTTGCATAGAATTGAAAGGTGCCATTATTATTTCCATATATGAAAAAAAAACAATTCTAAAGCTTTTTCTACTCATACAAGTGGCACTGATAAATTTAAAAGTGGATTTAGTTAAATCAAATGCATGACCACACACGGCACTTCTCATATCAGCTTACCCGTAGTTTGTTGGTTTCGCTTGCACCAGTAATATCGATAAATACCAGGTCTAATCTAATCTAAAAGTGTCCACACACAAAAGCCCATTGATTTAGTTAAAGGTGCGAGTTAAACCAGTGCAGACTGTGTGTATAGGTCAGGCTTAACTGGGGAGGGTGAACTTTCTTACTGATACACAGGCAGAATACAAAAATACAGCTGTATTAGGGAGATGAAAGATAAAGACAAAAGACTCGGGGAAATGCAGCAATGAAGTATAGAGAACACAAATGGTTAATCATGAAATGCCACAAACTAAAGCCCTGACCTACTGAAGGTATTCCAGAAGGATTATGTGGGTTTGATTAGTCTAGGTTTACTGCAGATTAGAAAACACTTGAATAAGAAAACACTTCCCCTCCCTATAATCTAAGTAATATTCTCCTAAATATGTCCAGGAAACATTTCTAAAATAATAGAGAATATGGGAGAATTCATGGCTATGCTCAAGTCGGTAGGACTTTCGGCACTGATTTCACTGGAGTTGGATTTCACCTCAGAGTTATAGCACATGGATAAATTTATATCCACAGGTATCTGCAATGCTACCTAGAGCTAGGAGAACCTGGGAGGGGATGATACTTAGTGCAATGCTACCTAGAGCTAGGAAAACCTGGGAGGGGAAATAACTATTGTGTTTATTGTCTGCTTTAAATGCTGTTTTGATTTTAGTCAAACTGTTTTAGTTCACTTTCTCAGTCCATGTGATTCTTCAGCTCCTCTGTAAATGTAGCAATGGGGGAAAGAGTCATTTCTATTTTGTTCTCAGGGTTTTTGTTTTGTTTTGTTTTGTTTTGTTTGTTTGGGTTTTTTGTTTTTTGTTTTGGGTTTTTTTTTCTTTGTAATAGGGTTTCTTTAAGTCTGTTCACTTGTGAGCTAACTGACTGGTTAATCAGTGAGCTGTCTGCCTAGCAATGACCATAGCAGAGGAAGAGTCTTCCTGGACTCCAACTGAGGATTCCCTACAAGCAAGTGGAGAGAGACTTCAGACTCAGCATGTGGTTTAGATGTGATATCAGAGGTACAAACTGAGACTTTGGTGAACCAAATCTAAGCTCTTGGGTCCTCTCAGTCTTTTCTTACTGTGTTTGTGTGGACTGAACTACTCAAATTTCACTTTTAGCTTTCTGTTTACTTATGTTTATTGTAATTATAGATATTATTTGTGGGTAATAAAATAGCTGTATTCTGTTTTAAGAATTAGATTATTTGTTTCTTCATACAATTTATAAAGTTTAATTAAATTCATTGTTTTAGTTTCTTTTGCAACTTGAATGTAGGGAGGCTGACACTGGGCAATCCTTACTAAAATTCCTTACAGACTAAACTCTGGGGCTACATCTACACTGGCAGCTTCTTGCACAAGAACTCTTTTGTGGAATTCTAATCATGTGTATTATCCCACCAAGTTTCTGTGACGCCAACAATGTCATAATTGTCCTTATTTATTAGCGCTTCCAGTTCTTCCTGCTTATTTCCCATACTTCTCGCATTTGTATATAGGAATCTAAGATCCTGATTTGACCTTACCTCCCAGTTTTGCCCTGACCCTCCTTTCTCTCTGCCATTGTAGCCCATGCTCCCTCCCATTTCCGACCCACCTCCCAGGTCCCCATGTTCTCCACTTACCTGTAGGCTTTGCTCATCTGTCCCCGTCGAACCTAGTTTAAAGCCCTCCTCACTAGGTTAGCCATTCTGTGTCCAAATAGGGTCTTCCCCATCCTCAAAAGGTGGACGCCATCCCTGCTTAGCAGTCCTTCCTGGAATAGCATCCCATGGTCAAGGAAGCCAAAGACCTCCTGGCGACACTATCCTTGCAGCCAGGCATTCACCTCCAGGATGCACCTGTCTCTACCCGGGCCCCTACCTTCGACAGGAAGGATCAAAGAGAATACTACCTGCGCTCCAAACTCCTTCACCCGTACCCCCAGAGACCTGTAGTCACTCTTGATCCGCTCAGTGTCACACCTCACAGTATCATTAGTGCCCACATGGATGAGTAGCATGGGGTAGTAGTCAGAGGGCCGGATAATCCTCGACAATGCCTCCATAACATCTCGGATACGGGCCCCCAGCAGACAGCATACCTCCCGAGATGAAATATCAGGGCAACATATGGGCGCCTCCGTCCCCCTCAGAAGACAGTCTCCGACCACCATTACCCTACGTTTCCTATTCACAGTGGTGGCAACAGACCCCCCCCCAGCCTTGAGGGTACAGGGCTTCTCCTCCTCCAGTATAGGGGGTGATTGCTTATCTCCTGGATAAAGAAGAGCATAACGTTTTCCTAGTACCACGGCGGGAGGGTTCGGAGCAGGGGTGGAGCAGTGCCTGCTGCCAGAAATAACCAGCTGCCACTGTCCACCCTGAGCCATCTCCTCCTCCACCAGTGGTGTGTCCACAGTCCTGTGTACCGGGACAGCTACCTCAGCTGTCTCCTCATGAACACGGTCCAAGAATTCCTCATGGATGTGGGTGCTCCTCAACCTAACCACCTCCTCCTGTAGCTCTGCCATCTGCTGCCTGAGAGATTCCACCAACAGGCACCTTTCGCATTGGATGATCTCCCCAGCCTGGATATCAATAAGTGGGAATTGAAATCCACAGTCCCAGCAAAACCACACCAGGATCTGGGTAGAGGCATCCATGCTCAGGTGCTCTGTCTGGCTACAGGTGCCGGTGGAGGAGACAGAAGCAGTGCTGGCACAGGTGTTGCGGGTCTTCCTGACCATCGTAGGCCTCCCTCTGTCAAACTCCCTCTCAAACTCCCCTGTCTGCAACTCCTGTCCACTTCACTTTCTGGTGGCTCTGCCCGTGGCTTTTAAAACCTGTTTGCCCAGGCCAGGCCTGCCCCCTTGTGAGTCACACAGCAGAAGGCTGACCAGGTGCAATCAAGAGAGCAATCAAAGGAACAAAAGGTCAGGCACTCAGTCCCAGCTGCCACAGTTGTTTTTGCATTGCAGCATGTCCGTCTCACACAGAAGTGATGATTGGCCAGTGGTCTGAACTCACTTGTGACACTTTCATAATATTCCACTGGCTCCTCCTGTAGTCTACCAACCCTCACAGAGCACATGTGCAGAGTTCTGAAATTACACATTTGATGTTACAAAAGTGACTCATCGCTTTACCTTCTACTGAAAAGACTTTTTTGGTTCAAATTCATTTTTCATCCCTAGCCAAATGACGCCCTCTGTTTTTAACTTGCTATTTTAATGAGAATATTTGTATTTTCCCTCAAAAACAGAACAATTTCATCCTACCACAATTGTCCTTTTCTGTAAGGTAAATATAATAAGTCTAACTTGCAAGTATATATAAATTATATGAGGATAAATATCCAGTCTTATTTAAAATTACACAGTACATCGGACATATTTTTTCTAAGAATCAATATGTACTTCCTTACCCATCACTTATTAATAGGCTTACCA